>NW_015440949.1:398928-474139 GCF_000150705.2 Paracoccidioides lutzii | reverse complement strand
GTTGTTGTTTTGAAATATATTTGACTTTAGGATACTCCATTCTGCTATTGATTATTGTATTCTCCTTTATTCTCCCTTACATTTTGGCTAATACATGTTGAATATTCTGCTTGCATTTAGGAGCCCAGAACGTTAAGGACACAGTTGTCGGTACGTGATATTAAATTTAACATAGAGAATATAGGAGCATAAACGATATTTAGTCGCAGTGCCGAAAACCAAACGCTCATAGCACAGATGTCGTGAAAATACCACGTGCCACAGGTAGATGAAGTCAACAAACTCAGCCTTTAATATGAACCCTGGGAGCTAACCCCTACACAACTCTCCTCACCTTCCCCGTCTCAATCTCATACACCCACCCGGAAATTGGAATCCCAGGCGTAACCAGCACCTGCTCACTCAGCCACCTAACATCGTCTCTAACTGCTTCCTCAAGCAATGGAAACGGCTGGAAATCCGGAATATCCCTCTTCAGCGCCTCGAGCACCCTAAACCCGCCATCCGCAGCGCCAGTTCCATTCTGCCTGTGACTCTCCACCAATTTCTTTTCAACAAGAGCATGCGCCTGCTCGTTGGTGAAGGTCAGCATGCCACAGCCCGTGTGCTTGATGAGCAGGATCTCGCGGGTTCCCAGCAGCTGCTGCGAGATGACAATGGAGCGCAAGCCATCGCGGGCGCTGGCGCCGGCATTACGGATTACGTGGGCATCGCCAAGGGAGATGCCGAAGGCGGAGGAGGGGTCGATACGGGCATCCATACAGGTTACTGTTTAAGAGTTACTAAAGGGGCAATGGAGAGTGGGTATGGGTTAACATACGAACAAGATATTTCTCCACTGGGGGGATGGCAAGATGATTCTGATTGTAAGTGCTTGCATATCCGGCATTTCTGTCTTGGAGGTTTTGTTGGATTTGGGTTACCATATTTCTCTGCTGCGGAGGATAGATTTCATTGATCAATATATCTATACCGAGATATATCTGGTGTATTTTTTTTTTTTTTTTTTTTTTTTTGGTGAGAATAGAAGAAGATGATCTGGACATATAGTTAATGGTTAGTAATGGACTTTCATCAACAGTTTCATAATGAATATTAATTATGGGATTCTAACAAGTGCTGTTATCAGAGCAACTAGTGTCTCGAAAGAGGGATTATTATAATATCAGGATACTATCAAGTCGAAAACGCGGTTGTCTGGAATATAACATAAATCTTGGGACTACTAGAAAACTTGCAGAGGTGCGAGCATAAGATGCGGAGGCAGGTAATATATCTCTTCACTCCATATGAAAATCCACAACTCACGATAAGGTTAAGCTTTCCCTTCCTTCTTCCCCAGATGGAGATGGTATGCCAGCCTTTTGGACGGATGCTTTCCAAATTTCTGGCTCATCTCAGGACGAATCGGCAGCCGAGCCGTCGATGATGTTTAAGATATATATATATATGTGTATGTTATACGTCCCTCGCTAGCGCAGATCATGTCCTTCCTTCACGTCCATCTTCGCAAGATAGAAATGTCAAGAGAAGGTATCACGTATTAAATTGCACCAATTAGCTCATTCCAAGCAAATGATATGGAAGGAAAATGACGCCACAGAATGTCATACGGGACATCTCAGAGGAGTCTTTTTGATGAGGTGCGGTTCGTTTGAGGCGGGGAAAAGGTTGAACTTTTTTCATGTTCCTGTATACCATCTAGAAGCTGTTAGCAAGGATCAAAGTTACAGGATATTTAAGAAATGTCTAATATGCCCCCTTAACAGTCTGATGGGGGGATTAACCTGCGAATCTGACCACGCCGTTGGAGTGTAGCTGGCGTAGGTTATGGAGCTACAGATATCTAAGCTCCCCTCTAGAAAAGTAAAAAAGCACTCCGCAGTTTCGGCAATCCGATGAAAAATACGACTTGATGCAAACTTCAAATCCCGATAAGTCAAAACAGCTGATAAATGTTCCAAGCCCCAACTTGTAAACCACCTGATACATTGATGTTAGATATATGAAACACTTCATAGATATGCGCTGAATAGAACTGCTCTGCTTTGTAAGACAGAGTATCCTTCATTCTCAACCAGCATCTTCACAATCAACTCTGGAAATCTAGGCTTGGTGGAGAGCTCGCGTGCTGGTGATGGAAATGAAAGGCATTGCTTTTGAGGGGTGTCCTTGAGAAGTTAATTGGTTGAAAACGCTATGAGGTCGGTAACTAAATAACTGGTTAACTACTCTGTAACTACACGGCCGAAAGTCTCAGCCGAAAGCTTCACACCCGCCATTTATGTTGATACACGGACAGGAAGAGAGTCCAACCGGACTCTAAGCACTTAGTTATCTAATAATCCCATTTTTTGATGTCTTCATATGCTTCTTTAAAGTCTGACACAGGCAACCTGGTCAATATAAAAACAATGGAGCAGCTTTGTATACCTATGGATCGATCGCTCGAGCGGTGGCAATGAACTTTTGACAACCGTCTCTATAAACACCACGACGGAGAGCCACCCGACGCCATCAATCGGCAACCATGTTGGTTGTCGCAGCCCGGGCACTTCTCAACTCGCCAATTAAGTTATAAACCGGGTTTTCTTTTCTCGGCAACTACCTCGCAGTGCGATGCATGGAGGATTCAGATTCAATATGTTGAAGCCCTCTGCTTAGAGACCAGAGTCGTATAACTAGATAATGAAAAATAACCTACAATGGCGTGATGTTCGCAACATCTGTCCTAATCGCAGGGCAGGTCATGCAGCCATCGTCCAGGGTTAACGTTACATATCCGATCTGGCTCATTGGGGTTCAATTCGCTGACGCTGCAATATACACATGTATAAAGCTGCTCGCCTGGAGGCATTGGATGGAAACACTCAGCTTAGTCGTGGATAAAGAGGAGAGAGAGTGTGAAGGCATGTCGTGATGAAGTTGAGCTTTTGCTTAAGGGGAAGGGCCTAGATTATTTTGGTTAACAATGCGTGAGGATTTCCAATTGTGTTTCAGAGCCGAAACTTGCTATTATATGGTCACATACGAAGTGCTAACTTTAAACTCTAGTGGACCAAGTACGTCTAATTCTTCCCCGAATATATGTATGAAAGTATATGAGAGGCCTTTATGTGGTGCCCTTGCGTACGCTGCACTTGAATTTCTGCATCTGTATTAATCCTGGGTCAAACAGACTACACAGTCCCTGCCTTGGACGTTAATATCTCCGAAGCCCGTGAGATATTCAAGACGAACTTCTTCTCCGTCATTGCAATGTGTCAGGCTTTTGCTCCGCTGCTTATCAAGGCCCAAGGCACTATTGTTCAGCTAGGATCCATTGCTGGCGAAAGACATCCCGAAAGCTAGATGATATGATCTGTTTCGAATCAATCTACTAACTTATATTAGATATAACCATACGCTTTTGGATCTGTATACAGTGCTTCGAAGGCCGCACTGCACTCATTCAGTGACACTGAGAGACTTGAATTCGCCCCGTTCGGGTCCGCCAATCCCTTCGTTTGATTTTCATGACTCTTTTCTCAGTTTCCCCCTTTCCTCTCAACCAATCGAAATTTAGACAAACCAGAAAGCAAGCAAGAAAGAAACTCTACAACTAATAACCATCCACCTTTTCCCAAATCTACGGCGTTCAAGTGACAACCACAATTACTGGCGGCGTGAAGTCCAACATTGCCAGAACTCCTTGCACCCCTAGCCGAAAACTCCCTCTCCCGGTCCTGTCAAGGCGGAGTATGCCCAGCGCGTCATCCACAGCCAAGAGAATCCCGTATCCAACGAAGACTATGCCTGCTCCATCGTAACCCACACCTTGTATGGCTCGGCCCCAGGGCGGTGGATCCGTTGGCTTCTAATGTGGCCATTCGGCAGCCGCAGAATACGGAGAAGCGGCATGTACGTGTGGGAGGAAATAAGTCGACCGCCATCTGGCTGTTGCACGGGGGGTGGGCGTGGGTTGGGTTGTTTCTGTGGATGATGATGAGGATGTTCTTTATCAATAATCACTGAAAAACAACACTTTATCTTGATTGAACCCAGGGTACCTTCAATATTCTTCTACAAAAAGATTCCCTACGTATACCTACATATAAGTTGCGAAGTCTTCCAGATAACGTATGCAATGATATGACATGCTGCAGGATTCAGGTAGAGTCCTAGAATCACCGTGTCTCCAAGGACAAGGCGCCATGCCGTTGGTTTTGAACTTCAATAAGCAAATTTTTAATGCAAAGGCTTGGAAAATGGAGTGAAACTCAAGTGAAAAGAAGATAAAATTCACACATGATAAGACGATAATGTAAATTTCTAGAATATTTCTTAAGCGCAGGAAGTAAGGATTGTAGAAATACGAAATGCATTTTTTTTTTTTTTTTTTTTTTTCAAAAACATCACAAACTTTCTTGGACATCAGACCTGTCTCCATAGACATTACGGAATATCCTCCCCTGCCCCCTGAAAGACAAGAGACAGCAACTCGATGTCCCTCACCATTCTCTCAATTCTAACAACAAAATGTCCCTCACAATCATAGAAACGCAATCACATAGCAGTGTGATCAATCACTCTAGTCGGGCTGTCACGGCCTATTTTTCGATGGTATGAATTTTACTGGGATGATATGTGTGGAAGATATGAAGGTGAACAGATGCGGAAATGGCGGTGCTGATTGACAGGTAATGTCAGTGTGTTTGAAACTACTGGCAGAAGAGCCATGAGTTTTTTGAGGAGCTTGTGCTCCCAAGGGATTTCTCCTTGATACCCCTCCCTCCCTTCATTTTTTGCTGTCAACCCAGGATGAGCGTGTGAGAGGCGTTGTGACCTCCCCCAAAGGCAGATTTTGAACACCGGAACTGGGGCCCGGGGGGGGGGGGGGGGGGGGGGGGGGGGGGCGAAGAATAAGAAATAAATAGCTTTTAAGAAGGATTTTCTCAACTCAAGTTCTAGGCAAGCAGGGCTCATCATACCTTGATAACCTGATGCTGAAAGCCAGTTGGCAGAAACCGACATACTCATGATAGAATTCACAAGTGAAAATGATGCAACGAATTCCAAATAGCTGAAACAGGTATACAGATCCATTATGACTCTTAACATACTACGACTGACCCCATCTATTGCGTTCTCTCTGGTGAAGCGTGGGAAATTAAACACATTCTAAACTTGGAATAAATCAAAATGCCCATCGGAAATATAGATGGACAGATTTTTATGCAAGATACAAGTAACAGGGGAAAACAAATGAAATGACGCGACAACACAGGCAATGCTATCAGATATAAGAATAATTAAGTGGTTTTGGGTTCCACATTGCACAAATAAAAAGGGCGGAAAAGGGGTAAATTATCAATTATAACCCGCATGGCCTTCGCAAAATATTCATATACCTCCAAATGAGTCGGAGAGAAAAGGAGTCGATGAGAAAAAGCCTCCTGGTAGAACGCACAAAGTCGCACGAGTTTTCGTCATAATCTCAGGCCCATAATTTGTGGTTTCATACAAAAGTGTTAGACCAATGCATGATTTCCCAGCAGCAAGTGTGAGTGAGCATTCAAATTAAATTCCAGGAAAATATTCTCTGTACACATCTTTATATAGCTTGGGGGAAGGGTTGGAGAAGATAGATGAGAGGTGAATGGAAATTGTACGAGTCGAGGCAGAAAAATAATATGGAAAATCCATGCGACTGTTTTTAAATGCCAAGGGAAAATTCAACGCCCACGTCGATGTCACGGGCCATTTTGACAACTTTGGAGAACTGGACGGATTTTTCAGCGGCATTTTGTAGGTCTTCGATAGAGAAGATTTTCAGGCCGGAGTCGTTGATCTATGGGAGACGGTTAGTTTTGTTTATAACGTTTTCTCATGGTAGCTGTCGGAGTTTATTCAGGATGAACATACCAGCTTGTGGGCTTGTTCCATATTGGTCCCTTGCAATCGTGCGACGATCGGGGTGCGAAGGTTCATTTCGTTGACGACATTGATCAAACCTTGGGCGATGGCATCGCATCTGACAATACCACCAAAGATGTTGACAAAGATAGCGGTAACCTTGGGGTCGCTAGTGATGAGTTCGAAGGCGGATCGTATGGCCTGAGGAGTAGCACCGCCACCAACGTCGAGAAAGTTGGCGGGGCTGCCACCATTTAGCTTGATGATATCCATAGTTGCCATCGCAAGACCGGCTCCGTTGACTTTGCGTGCCATCAGCAATGATTCCTACGTTGCAATTTTTTAAGGCTGAATAGTGGACTTACCCAAACAGCCAATATCTCCATCTAGTTTAATGAAATTCAAGCCAGACCTACAACACAAAATAGAGTTAACTGCTGACCAAGTGGAAGCAATATATGAGGAGGAATTTCAGAAAACGCACTCAGCAGCCTTGAGCTCATCGGGGTCCTCCTGAGTGGTATCTCTCCACGAGAACACCTCCTTTTGTCTAAATTCAGCATTGTCATCGAACCCAAACTTAGCATCCATTGCAAGAACTTGGTGGTCAGTAGTCTCACACAGAGGGTTGATTTCGATCTGTGTAGCATCCTTCTCCATGAAGACTTTGTAAAGTTTTTGGATCGTATCCTTAGCATCTTCAATGCATTGTTCTGAGAATCCTAGATCCCTGGCAATATTAGCTGCCATCTGATCAGTGACTCCGACATTGATATCGATGTGAGTTGTGGTGATCGCATCGGGCGAGTCCTTGGCGACGCCCTCGATATCGACACCACCTTGCGAAGAAGAAACGATGACTGGTGCCTGAGATTTTCTGTCCATGAGAATAGCAAGGTAAAATTCTCTTCGTGCAAACTTGCGTTCGCAAATATAGACGGCATTGCAAAGTCGACCTTGGGCGCCTGTTTGTTTGGTGACAAGTCTGTGGCCAATCATCTGGGCAGCAAACATCTTGGCCTCG
Source organism: Paracoccidioides lutzii (assembly GCF_000150705.2). NCBI lineage: Eukaryota > Fungi > Ascomycota > Eurotiomycetes > Onygenales > Ajellomycetaceae > Paracoccidioides > Paracoccidioides lutzii. The sequence goes on along the minus strand of NW_015440949.1, from coordinate 467,220 downwards.
GTTGGTCTACATTTCGAGCTCAGTACTCAGCATATATATATATATATATTTAAAAAAAAAAAAAAAAAAAAAAAAAAAAAAAAAAAAAGAAAGAAAGAAAAGAAAAGAAAAAGATGTTTATCAGTGAAGAAACTTACGAGTAAATAACGCGTACACCACCCTTAAGGCCATTATCAAATGTGCCTTTCCCTCGTCCTCCGGCGAGAACTTGGGCTTTAATTACCAAATCATCCACACCTAGATTATTTCAAAATAATTTTAGCAAAACAATGGCAATTAAGCCGATAATCGGATACAAATTACAACATACCGATCTGCTTGGCGACAGCCTCCGCTTCCTCTGCGGTTCGGGCAACTTCGCCCTTTGGAATGCCAACCCCATACTGTACCCACCCCGAGTAAGTTTCATATCCACAGCTTCATTGGAGGAAGCACGTACGGATTTGAGGAGGTTTGCGGAGAGATATTCATGGATAGAGAGGTTTCTCCTTTGCTGCTGGGCATAGCGGCATCGAATTGGTGTTTCCTGTAAACGCGTTTGGATAGAATTAGCCTCGAATGTATAGGTTTTTGCTCCTGGTGGCATTACGTGCTAAACACAAGCCGTAGTTCCATTAAAGAGCAGTAGCAATAAACGATCCACAACTTACTGAAGCAGCTCTGAAAGCCGCAGCGATTGGAGTCCTACGGGCAAGCTTAAACATTGCGACAGTACAGCTGTACGAATAACAGATGAGAGATGGTATGTATAATAGGCAACAAGTTGCAGCGTGAGGATTATGCGGGATGTTTGAAGGGAGAGTCTGGGGCTCTTTCTGGGGTAGTGAAGTGGTATTTACGGCTTCGGTTCTTGCCTTCGGGTGTAATTTTGAGGTAATTTTGGGCATATCCAGCGCAGTGGTATGAAGTGATACGGCGCTATGTATTTTATGCCCAAGCGAATTTGAACGCTTCAGCAGCGGGATTTCTGTTTTTCCTTCCCCGACCACAAAAATAGCGGGGAGATTTGAGCAAGGAAAGTGATAATAATGACGATATCGTATTCCTTGTTCTGCCATTCAGCTACGCAATATGGCTATCTAGAACACGTGCAGCAGGGCGGAGCGTCAGCAACCGGTCAAACCCGGCCAACATTAACCAATTGGTTTCTTATGTTTGTTTGCCATATATAGCAAAGATAGCAAGACATGTCTGTGTCAAAAACAGAGGCGGATGTGATCTTCAACAGGGCGAACCTCGCTCTAGCACGTAGCCAACGTCTCATCGCATCATGGCTCCCTCCAAAAACGGCCGAAGAAATAGCCAACACAAAATCCGAAGAGGAACTCCAGCGGGAAGAGGATGAGATATTTACCCCAGTTCCAGAGAAGTATTTATTTTATTTTATTGTTCCTCTCCTTTTTTATCCGCTCTCTTAACCTTTTTCCAAAAAGTATGTAGAACTAATTTTATCCATCGACCAGACTAGGACTGGGCGCGGCCCTCCCAAAAAGTCAGGCGGACGGCAGCTTCAATCGCACAGAGCTCAGCTCTAACGAGAAACTGCGGAAACAGCTTCTGGGCAAGAACTACAAGAAACCTACTGCGTCGAAAAGCTCCCATCATGCGGCAGCTGGGAAGAAATATCCCCAACGCCCCGTGAAACCGCAACTTGAGAGTGACGATGACGAGGATGAAGGGCGCTCGTCTTTAGGCGGGAATAAACGGAAGCGGGTGACCAAAATGATGGACGAGGTTGGGACGGGCATGACAACCACTTCCGCAGTGAGTGGAAGTGTCAATGGCAAGGGCAAGGGTAATAACACTGACGACGAGGAATTACCTGGTAAATTGCAGCGCAGCACGCAGAGAAGAAAGCCTGTCAGTTACCTTGATAAACTCTTATCCGAACGATCGAAGAAGAAAAAGAAAAGCAGTAGTTAAGAAAATGTGCCGTTGAGATTACTTTTTGCCATCCTGGTCCCGACCTGTCGCAATGTGCATTTTTACTGTCGTCAACCTAGCGATATCTAAATATTATCCAGCGCATGTAAATGTACCATTACTGTGTACTTTTCTCTGTACGGCTGCTTCTTTGCCATTGAAGTCAGACGCAGAGTGGCCCCTTATCCGTCTCTATCAAGGCCCCTGGGTGGGGGGATACTAGGTGTCCGGAGATTGGATCTTGGGATATGAAGTTCATTTCTGAAGAAGATGGATTTTTGAGAAGGCAGAAGGGCACGCGACACGTCTGTCCACAGGGACATATTCATAAAGCCAGAGCAGAGGAAAGTGTGCTCTCATCCAGAGAGTAGCTTAGGGTATAGTGGGTATAAAGAGAAGGCAGGGACAGAAATTAATAAGATGACACCCGGTCTAGTGGCCATCCTGAGAATGTTAACTCCCTGATCACAAAGGGTAATAATTCTTCGAATTCTAATAGTCTTCCCATTCTATTATATATATGCTTGTAGGGCTGTTTTCAATAGAGCTGCTGCAGCTCTTTTAGCTTGAATTTCTGGCTCCTTAACTTAATTCTTAGTCTTCAAAGCAAGCAGCTTCATCTGGAGCCTGCTTGATTTTCTCAATATTGGTAAATTTGCTATTGAGGTCAGACTGAATTCTTTTCCTGGTTTTGAACTGCAGAAGATCTCTATTTAACTAATGAGCTTGTAAATTGTAACTTTCTAAGTGTTCTAGCTGAGCATTCAAGTTTTAATAGTTTTATTAATTTTGTTTAAAAATCTCTCCTGACTTCTATTTAATGTTTCATCAAATTTTAATTGTCTTACAGGTAAGTATATATTGTGAAAGTTCTTAAAAGTGATAAGTAGAAAATCTGTCACTTGATCATTAATAAAATTCATACATAAGACAAATATCTAATAATTATAGTATGAGAGAGAATATGCTAATAAAATGATCACATACATTTTAAATACAAGTTATACAAATTTTATTCTCCTTATAAGTTTTATAATTACTAAAAAATAATGTTTTAAAATTCTCTTCTACAGGTTTAGTAAAAAATCTCTTTGAAAGTATTAATTATCTTCATATTTAAATTTATTTATTTTTTGTGATAATAGACCCTCAATCTGATATTTTCTTCAGCTTTAAAACCAAAAATTCATATAGTTAATTATTATTGATGACTTGGTAATGTGGTTTTACAGCTTATGTTCATTTTATTCGGATCGGGAAACGTTCTTAGTTATGCTATCAGCTTAGCGTATACCACAGTCCTCGCTAATAGCGAATTCTGAAAGGTTTAGGAATCAGCCCGACCTTTGAATCACAACAAACTGATTAGTAACACTGATAATCTTAAAAATTAAAACTTAATCTTAATTCTCTGGGTTTTTAACGTAGATTGACTTTTTTTTCTGACTCAGGTTGTAACACTGCAGATTTCTTATACTATTTTATACTTATATCTCATATATTTTTATATAAATATTATACTGTGTTTATCCTCTATTAAATAAATTGTAGAACTGTTGAATTTACTTTGACTTAAGTTCTTTGATATTTTATAAATATTAATTCTTAGAAATTTTTATTATTCATAGCTAATCTTTGCTGCTGCTGATGAGTTATATCATATTTATTTCTATTTGTTAATCAGTGATTTAGAGCAATTCTTGAAAGGTTTTTGACTGCAACTTTAAAAGAAGAAATGGGGTCATTTTCTAATTCTTTAATGACTTTTTGAATAGATATTTCACATTAAGAGCTCATTTTGAGAAGGTGGTAAAGATAATTCATATTGGGTTGAAAAGTCAAGAACTTACACAAATAGTCACTAGAGAGAAGCGGCCATGAGATATGGTGTCATCTTACTGGCTCTTTGATTTACAGCTGAGAACATTACCAACACTAAGTTGACTTTGATGAGTTCATGACTTATTCATTTGTTGTGGGAAATGAAGGCTTGAACTGAACTGACCTCTCTTCTGCTCTCCTAACTGGCCCGACCTAAAGTTTTGACCAAGGCTATGAAGTCAATACGTGTTAACCGTTTCTTGAGTGCTGGCCACAGCCCACTGATTTTGCTGCTGAGCTGTGCTGACCACGTTGGGAGGCGATCTGATCCGACCTGACCTGTGCTGTCAAACGAAGCCAGTTGAGCTATGTGGGCGCTGTTTTACAAAGACCATGAAGCTGGGCTGGGTCCGTTTAGAACGTTTGTAAAGCGGAGGCGGAAGCATAACTAGGTCAACCTAAATACTTCCGACCCTACAAGACCTCGTTGACCTCATGTCTAAAATACCTCAAACCGACCTGAGTCCTGTACAGGAAGCGCGGTCGGTTGAGCTGAACATCACTCAATAATAGTTTCATAACCAGGTCTGCTCATCTCAAAATACAGGTATTAAACTTCCTCTTGCTGCAGTTTCAAATATCGCACATACATCCCAAATGCGGTTTTCTTACGCGACTATATCTTCCTCAGTAAATTCTCGCAGGAGTTATAGCGTCGCCGAAAGATCCCTTGCGGCATCTGTCAGCTTTCACATCAATTTACCTCTACGTGATAAGGACTTATCTTTTCTTGTGAGTTAGCCCTGTCCAGTTCATACTTCTTTTATCTTGAAATGAAACACAAAAACGAAAAATAAATAAATAAAAATTAGGGGTTTGTTGTTAAAGAGCAGTCCAAATGCGCAACATCTATTCGCTGGAGCGTGGAACACACAATTGCTCTGTAGTCTAGGTGGCGATGGAAGAAAGAGGTAGGATGGAAATGGAACGGTGATCAGACCGAGTTTTGAGGATATGATACAAGGGAATATTGGGGAATTAAAGCACGGTTGATTACTTTTATTGGTGGCACAACAACGGCTGAATGCTGGCAAATCCTCCAGATGATCAACTCGAAATACGGGACATGTTCATGCAATCAATCATCTATCCGTCGCGGCCCGCTGCAACTCAAATGTTCCATATTCCCACATTTGCAAACGGGAAATACGGGGTCGTACTCTGCAAGGGGAGGTATTCTCGAGTCCAAGGTTAGCGATATGCATACATTCGAGATGGCTGTGCAGTTGAGCTGAATCATCGCTCTCACCATTGCTCTCTCGGTAACCCTTCCGATACCAATTGGACCTGGATAATTCATTAACTTCCTCCTCTCATCTCTCCCCCCATTGCCTCCTTTCCACCCTTCTCTACATCAGCCCTCCATCTCCTTCCCACCTCCTCCAAATCCCATTCCCTCTGCAGTCCCCCAAACCACACTAGCCGAAATCTCTTCACTCTTTCAAACACCACCTTCCAAATCTCATGCCCCCTTACATACTCTTCAAAAAATGGATAATGCGGGGGCGTGTCATATCCCGGCATGTAAAAGTAATGGTCAAAATTCGCAGTTACTTCATCGAAGACTTCCCGCATGTGATCATTGTTAACCTCCTCGTTTATCTCAGAGAATATATAACTGGTTACATCGAGGCAATTCAGGATGAAGAGGTTAACGTGAACGCTTGCTTTGCCCAGTTTGGTTTGGGATTTGGCTTTCGTCTCGTTTCTTCTTCCTTCTCCTTCCCCTGTCTTCCCCCAGCTCCCCTCCTCCTCATCACTGATCTCATCCCCATCCTCATACGGTTCCTTTTTCCCCTTCATTCTCCCAAACCACCGCAACCTCCCCCGCCACCCATCCCCTTTCCCGTCTCCACCATCCTTCTCCTCAACCCCTTTAACCCCAAACCCAATCCCCCCCTCCAAGAACCTCCAAAGCAACACCAAACCCCCATCAAACGCATTAGCCCAGCTCCCACTCCTCCCACCCCTCGAAATCCTCCTTTTCAACCCCTCCACCTCATCCACCTCCGCACAGTCATTAACCGTGCAAACCGTCCCCGTCTTCCCCATCCTCATCCTCAAATTGACGTCCAATACATCAATTGAGCGCTTAAGACGTGCTAGAAGCGCTGTGGATGCTGGCACGCTGATCCAGGTTGGGTAGAGGAGGTTGGGTGGTGTGTGGAGGCGGACGTCGGCGAGGAAAGCAATGGGGGTGCGTGTGGAGCTGAGGTGTGTGTGGAGGTCGTGGGTTAGGCGGTGGTTGGCGGTGAAGAGGAGGGGTGCTGTGTGGGGTGTTGGTTGCTGAATGGGATAGCGGATTGTGGATTCGTGGGGGACGTAATTGGACCCGAGAGAGGACGTGGTGGTGAAGGATGTGGAGGAGGTAGTAGAGTTGGAAGTGACACAAGAAGGGGTATGGGGTGGCAATCTCGAGAATCGTTTTATGATCGAGGAAGAGTTCCGTTGGCTTTGTTCTACTGAAACGGAGGGGGGAGATGATTGCTTAGGCGGGATGGGAGTGCGATGGGGCGTGGCTGGGGGTGTTTGGGTGATGAAATGCCTATAGATTTCATCTCGTAGCTCACGGGGAAGAGTAAGAAGGTTTGGCATGATGTTGTTTGGCTTTGGCGAAAAACTTGAGAATACCTCCAAAGACTTTATTTCTGGATGGCTATATAATGTGTAATTGCTGCGAAGTATCTCAGGCAGGGTTGGTTTGCTGCATAGAGCTACAGAAGAGAGAGAGGAAGCGGGGTTGGAGGTTGCTATATGTGTCGACACAAACCAAGGCTTGACACTGACGAACGAACGCCCCACTGGCGGGGCCGGCGAACAAGCTGCCACAAATGAATACAAGCTAAAACATCTGCTCTTATGGGGACCACGCAAAAATTGACTTGTTTTCGTTCATGAATACATACGCACTAAGACGGCATATCTATATCTATCCATTACATGGAATAGGTACACGGTTGCGTAGCTGCTCTCCGAGGGCGTGATATCCAACAAACGGCCTAAATAGCCACCTAAACACTTCCCTACCACGCCCCAAAATTCTGTTGTTTTCTTGAGAAAGACAGGGACCATGCAAAAGTCAGTAGCTTAACATCGAGAACCATTTCTCATAAATTTAGAATCCCAATAGGAACTACATCTGTCATAAAGGGTCATGAAAATTCATCTACTACTTCACACCCTCTTTTAAACTCGTTCCAAAGAGGGAAGAAAAAGAAGCCCACTTCACAACACTAAGCAACATCAGTTCCAAGCAATCCCTATTCTTTTGTCATTAAATAACGTCCTCGTCGATCCTCCTGCCCCTTTCGAATCCGCGCACGCTCCACGGCACGCTCTGCAGCACGCTCATCACGAAGCCTTCTATACGCCGGATCCTCATGGCTCAACGGCATATCCTCATCAAAGCACCAAAAATATATTCCGCCATTCTTATTCCGTGCGCCCAGAAGCCTCTCATCAGCAATACACCGCCCACTGGATGTTCTGTAAGAATAGAAGCGCAATCTTATCTCTTGACCATTATGAAGGGCCCGCTCAATATCCATGATCTCAGGAACATGTTGAGTGCCTTCTTGAAAGTTAACGATTGCCGCGAGGCGTCCCAACCGAAGAAAATACACTAGGTCTGAATATACGGCAAGGGCGTCCGAAGGGCCAAAACTGGTCAACCTCAGCTGTGCACCTCTAATCATGTGGGCTAGCTGGGTATCAAAGGAGGTGAGTTGGGAGAACATAGGACTTAAATAGAATTTTGAACATTCCTGGCTTGTATTCCCATTTTCTTCCATCTTCTGAAACGTAAGAATTGGTAAACCATAATTATCAACAAGCGGGTCCTCGGAAACTAATTTGAGGTGGTCGGGGAAAATAACTGTTGCTGTCATTTTATCCTGTTGCGCGATAGGGGTGGTGTGCTGTAGAAGGTGTTGGGTTACAGTCATCCCGGAGTAGTGTATTGTTCCATCACTTAGAAAGTCACAAGGCACACCACCAGCATCTGTGCAGTGGAATGTTATTATGGACTTCGTCTTTGCATCGAGAAACACATAAAAGGGTCGACTGCCAAGTTTGATTTCCTTGGCTTGCCTTGATTGCAAATCCCAGGTGATGAGGGTTGCCTGCGTGTCTGCGAACCATACGGCAACAGTGTCTGCATCAACCGTGTAATGCAACCGCATTGCGGATGGTAGGCGGAAAGAACCTTTCTCTCCTGTTTGAAAGTTCCAAACATGGCAATACCTGTTGAAGGGGTGTTAGAAGTAGCATTTCAAGGTTTTGCAAGAGATTTTCCGTATCAAATATAACGTGGTGAAAGTTTTTTAACACATCTCACCCATTCTTGGTAATAGCAGCAATTGCAGCGTTAGAGATCTCGACATCACTGATTGATTCGCGGTTCTCCGTCTGAAAGGTCATGGTTTCACCTGTTTCAATGTATAGCAGCTGAATTTGGTTGGGAGAAAGGCCAGTTACGATCTTCCCGTCATGGTAGGCGATGAACTCGTCTGGAAAATTCGGAGTAAAGGGGATAATGATTCTACGATATGGTCTCCCCGTCACCAGGGCCAGACGGCATTTTGCAGCTCGGCGGAATAGGAGAGGCCACTCTGGATTGCCTGTGTCCAGCTGCTGATCTGGGAAGCATGCATGGAAACAGCTGGAGCAGACAGATGAAGACGACCATAGATCGTTCCAGCGTTTAGATACCTGATTCGATATGGTTAAAAAAATTAAGGTTTTATAAAGATGAAAATGGGGATAGGAATAGGGTTGAAAAGGAACTAGCGGATGAAAGAATAGGTAGAGAGATATACAGATCTACAGACGAAGATATCCCAAGGCGGGAGATATGAAGCTATTTGAGCCAGCAGCTCAATGGGCAGGCGAGACACTAGGTCGAAATGGAATCGGTCATAAAATAGGTCGACGACAAACGAGCACTCTTTGCGGCTCAGCCTGGGGACCAGAGCTCGAAAACTAGATGAGAAGGAAGTGGAGAACACCAGTGGTTAGTATTTTCGGGATGAAGAGGAGTCAGTCGTTAGGCACGTGGATATATGTAAATTTGTATGTAATATGGGATGTGATATACCTACAACTGCTGGCGGGCATCTGGAGTGGGGAGAGCTCTGAATGCGTGAATGAAGTAGGTGGCTAGGATGGCCGGGTTCATTTGATCGATAACAAGTTATCGCCTTAAGCAGCCCTTAATTGCGAGGGATGGTGGGTGTTTGAGGAGTCGTCGGCAATGATGAAGTGCTACTTACTGGTGGCGATAACGGAGGATGATGGTTAGTTAGTTACTAAATGTGTTGAAGATTTAGATTGCAGCCTACAGGTGAGCCATCCCATATCAGATCCGATCACTATGAACAATGGTTAATTATGTGAATCAATAGACTTCTCCCATCCCGGAAGTGTGGTTGTTCTGGATTGTAGAACTAGATTATGCATATCTGGGAGAATAAAGCACAGACAAAGAGTTTTTTACTAGTACCGCAGCATGTTCTCGTTTCACCCTGCATTACTTTATTTAGTTAACTAAATTTCGACATTCTGGAAATACATCCATGTAACTATTGTGCAACTGGAAGGCGAATTCTTTAACTGTAACTATTTTACTCTAGTTAAAATATACGAGGTTGATTTTCACGGGGCCCTTGTCAATGCTCAACTACCTGAATAAATTTTTATCCCATTCTTCTTCTCTAAACTGATTAGTTACTACTTAACTACTATTCCTGATCTGCCTCTCCTTTTTTTCTCGCCGTCTTTTAATTTGCCGGTTCCCTCCATTCTTCCACGAATCTTCCAAAGGTTCTTTTCTTTTTCCGTTTTCTTTTCTCTTCTTCTCTTCCTTCTAACTTTTTTCTTTTTCGTTTCTTTTTTTCATCCTTAATCTCTTCTCGAGTCGTCTGACGCTAGCTCTCTTTTTCTTTGCTTATTTCCTCTTGCTTGCTCTTCCTCTCTTATTTTATTCGCCCAAGCCCTTCCCCCCCCACCTCGCACCCCGGCCCAAGACGAAGTAACTGTCCATTCTCCGCCATCTCCAGCCAGTTCAAAATTCTCCAATCCCAACTGAAGCCTGTGCTCAAATCTGGTCTCTCGGCCTATCTCAGTCCCTCTCGACCTATCTTCTCCCTACGTTAACTACTACCACTATTACTTGTTGTTACTATTATTATTATCATTACTTTTATTATTTTATTATTATTATTATTACTACTACTACTACTACTACTACTACTACTACTACTACTACTACTACTGCTATTATTACTATTATTACTATTATTTATTATTGTTATTGTCTCTCTCTCTCTTCCCCCCCCCCCCCCCCCTCTCTCTCTCTCTATCTCTGTGTGTGTGTGTGTGTGTTTGTGTAAGGGACCGTAACTATCCGTAACATTTGCCCTGAATCCAAGTTTCTCTTTTCTCTCCCTCCCCTCTCTAACTCTCGAGATATAAGATATATATTTCCCACCCCGTCCTCCACGCTTCACTCACTCTAATATCATTGCCACCATCAAACCAACATCTACCTGTTTTTGCTGATTGATGCAATGATGCCAGACCTGTCTATATACTCCAACCGTTCCCATTACCACTTCTACAACTATTACTGCGATCTCTGCGATCTCTGCGATCTCTGCAACCTCTGCCGCTTCTACTGATTCCGTTCGCTCTCGTGCTCGTGCTGGCTCTCTCCACTCTACCTCCAGTCCTGTTACTGCCTCCCCCCCAACCCCGGTAGTTTGCTGCTGGGCGCATCCGTCGAGCCGGTTCTTTGCAGCTGATTCCGAACATCTACATGCACCGCGTTGCTTTCTGCTCCTGGGGCTACACCATCTATTACCTCTTCTCGACCTCGAGTTTGGTTCCTTTGATTGCGCTAATATCGAGTTTTGTCACCCGACTTATCCTGAGCTTTTTTCCTGTCTGATTTTAGCGATCAAACTACATTGCGACTATCTGTAGCTTCGTCTTCTTACACATATACATGCATACATTCATTCATTTGTACATCTGAAGTATACTTTCCAGACAATCAGGCTATCTAGCTCAGTCCACATCCATCCTTCGTATCTCCTCCTCTCGTCTTCCCACCTCCCACTTCGCTTCGCCTTGACAGACCCTCCTTGTTTCGCACTAGCTCTATCTTACCACCACCACCACCACCCATTCCGTTACGGTAACTATTGTTACGAATCGACTTTCGCCATGAATCGAATAGAAGAACCTCCTTCGCGAAGCCCTTTCTCTGGCCCAACAGATGTCTCCAACAAGTCCAGAACAATTCCCGTCCTCTCCTCGTCAATTGCTCCATCGGATCACCCACAGGGTGACCCCATGGACCTCAGTCCCTCCTCACCGGCCACAATGGCTCCTCCTGGCAATAATAATAGCGACAGCCCTGAAACAGAGCATGCGGGAGGCGCCAGCAACAACAATACCAACAACAATGCCAACAGCAATACCGTCAATCATAGTACAAACGGCGCTGCACCTGCATCAACAACGATCGGAGGAGACTCCGGCCACGCGCTGAATCAACCCATCGGGGCTGCTGCAGCTGCGCAACAGCCAAAGGTAGTTCAAACTGCCTTTATACATAAACTATACAGGTTGGTTGAACATACTTGCACACTATAAAATTGAAAGAAAAATGAAATAGAGGGGGAAATAAAAATGAAATAAAAAAATTAATAATAATAAAAAAAAATCCTCTTTTTAAGGCAACCTTTCTTGGTCTAATGCGATTGTGAACCCTCTAGTATGCTCCAAGATCCCGGAATCCAACACTTGATTTCGTGGTCCAGCACAAATGAAAGCTTCGTTATGTCCCCGTCTCAGGATTTTGCAAAGGTTTTGGCGTAAGTGTCCCTGCGTGGCGTTTCCCATCGTGCTGTTGGTTCGTGAAAAGACTTTGTCACTAAGAATTTTCTCTGATCCCGTACCAGTCAATATTTCAAACATACAAATGTCTCCTCCTTCGTTAGGCAGTTGAACATGTATGGATTCCATAAAGGTACCCGAATCATATTTGTACCCTCCTAAGTTAAATCGATTGGCCATTGTGACTAACTCCCGATGCCCTTCGAAAAATATTATAGTCAGCGATGTCTTTCACACAGGGTCTCCTGACTCTCAGATGTGGGAGTTCAAACATGGCAACGGCAATTTTAAGAAAGGCGACGTGGCCGGCCTTCGGGAAATCAGACGACGCGCCTCTAGGCAAACCCTGATCCATCGCGATTCCTTTTCTGGACATAAACCAAATGCATCCCAGCCTGGAACTCCCGCTGAACCAACTCCAGATAGTTCCGATTCCAGGGTGATCGATTCTAGACTCCTTAATACGGAACACAACGTCTTCGAACTCTATTCTCGCCTCTCCCGTGTGGAGGAAAACTATTCAATGTTAGCCTCGAGGTGTCAAGCTTTGACTGAGAGCTTAGTCCGATGCCACCAAGTGAGCGGAACCCCGTCGCATCCTGCCTATCGCGTTTTTGATAACAGAAGACCCCGTGTACTGACTTTCGACCTATAGTGGTCCAATTCCATGTCACATTTCGTCATGTCCCTTGTCCCCGATCCCGAGAATGCTATTCATAGAGATGGTACGACAACGAGACTTCTCGCCTATTCTCCCTTGATCAAGTCCAAAACTAACATGTATATGACTGGGTAATAGCTGCCAACATGCAACGTGAGGTCTCACGACAACTGGACGCCATACGTTCCCTGGAAAATCCCCATGAATCCCTTTTATCTGGACGACAACCATACTTTGGCAGCATGACCCTCCATTCCGGCCCACCCCTCTCTCCGCGCCAGATGCCACAAGACGACAACCGGCGTCCTTCTATGGCCCAGCCTCCAGTCCCCGTCCACCTCTCCGTTTCTCCACGTCGATACGGCTCAATTGGTGCTGCAAACTCATCCCCAGATTACAACCGCCCACAAATATCCACACAATATTCAGCAACGACAGCAACGCACCAACTCCACCCGCTCTCCGCCGTAAGCTCACCCTCAGGCCCCAATCTAGGCCGCCGTCACACCTCCGCCGACATCCGCGAACACTGGGCAAGTACCACCACAAACAACACCTATCCCCTTGGCTCGATCAACCCCAACCCTCCCTCCTCATCCTCCCAATGGCCCCCATCTCCACAGCGCACCGGCCCGCCCAACAATCCCGTCCACATCCCCATGAGCATGAGCATGAACATGAATATGAACCCAGTTCCCAACGCTGGTGACCACCAACACGTCCGCGACGTCCTCGCGAAGTACGAAATGGGCGGGCCAAGACGCCAAGACTCCTCACGTCATCCCACCCCTCCACTGCCACCAATAGCGGTCGATCCCGTCGCCGCAAACACCAACACCAACAACAACAACACCGCTACCACCACCCCCCCACACGCCCCTCCACACACCTCTTCCTCCTCCTCATCGACATTAAATCCAGAAAGCGGCTGGTCGATTGGGGGGCCGAAATTCCCACGCCCAACTGACTCGTCGTTACCTGCCACGCGCCGATCGAGTATGGCTAGCAATGTGCATTCGTTGCTTAATCCGACGGCGACGGCAGAGAGGCTCGATGAGGACGATGGAGCGGGGGAAGATCGGAAGAGAAAACGGTTACAATGAAACTAGAAGATTATTCTTCTGTGACGCGGTTGACTTGAATTTTTAACATGGGCTTCTGCAATCCTTTCTGACAAGACTTTGTCATGTTCGTCTCCCTTAAATCACAGAACCTCCTTTCTTTCGACGCATTTTCATTATACTTAATCTGCCGCTATTATCACTACAATTTTATCATCATTAGTATTAATACTATTTTTTTTTGTAATACTCCCCCCCTTATTTCCCGATGCGGCCCATTCTTTTGAAGTTTTTGTGATACTCCATGCGCACGTCAATGACATATCCCATCGGTTGGCTATCTCCAGTTCAGTTCATTCGACTCCATTTCCCGAATCTATTGGTATTTTTATCTTTTTTTATTTTATCTTTTATCTTTTTTATTTTCCCCACCTGCTTGCCTCCTTTCATTTCTACACTGCATTAATCAATTTCCTTCGAGGAGAGAAACCCCAGAACACAGAACATTCTAAGAGCAAGACAAAAGAAAACTAAAAAATAATCACGTTCACCAACACACCACCAGAGGCATCCATACCTGAACTTCCTGAGAAACGCGAGCGCTCACGCAGACACTTTGAGAGCTCAATACCCACAACTAACTGTTATGTTTCTTGCGCAAATCCACCTTTGATGACATCTATATCTATACACCTTTCTACGTGTGCCATACATCATATGGGAATCTGAGCGGAACGTCGTGCCGTATCGCCTCGATGCATCGATCGATCAATGACCAATAACTGGTCACTGAAAATATTCATACCACACCACACCGCATCAAAGCCAGCATCAATGCCAGCTCCAGCGCCAGCAGCAATATCAACACCTCTGTCCTAACTATCCATCCACCTTGCATCTCTCTCTCCCCCCCTCTCCATGTCAGTGTATATCAATAGTGATATATCCTTTGCCCCAGCCTACACAATCCCATCCCAACAACCCCACGCACACATCCATTTCCAGACCTGTATCTATCAGCAATTATTATCATGTCATCAACAGCACATACCTGGAAGAACGGAATGTTTGTTTCGATGTCATATTTAAAAACCCACGGATATTTCATATATTATACGTTTTTGTCTTTGGGCGAATTCTCCGATCGCTGGCATGCTGGTGTGTGGTGTGGTTTTATCCATCTCTTATCCTCATTTCTTGTCTGTCTCCAGTCATATGTGTATCTTTTTGTATACCACTCATTGATTTGGCTCTCAAGACTTGGAAGCAGGAATAACATGATACAAATACAAATACAAATACAGCTACTGTTCCCCTGACATATTTGGGTATACATAGCTATTCCCCTTGCTGAGAATTCGAAGCAAAAGGTCCCCGTTTTTATTTTCGCCTGACCTCTGCTAATTTTTGTATCTATCTGGCATTGGGTAAAGAGGCATTAATTGCGTGGGTGGAACGTTTGGCTGTTCGAATGAAGTAAATGAATAATATTTCAAAAGTTCTAACTAACGTGCCGAGTTGACATCTCTGCCGCATGTGTTTTTTTTCATAGTATGATGAATAATGGATACGTTCACACGCCGTCCACTCCTCATCCTTTAATTTTTTTTTTTTAATTGCCAGTCAGGAGGAGTGGCATAAAAAGGTATTATCCCACTTGGGGAATGCAATGTCGTTTTTTGGTTCTTGGTGCTTCTCTTGCTTACGATGGTTTGTTTTTTGATGCTGCGTATTTGAATTGATCTGATTTGACCTGGCCTGGCCTGACCCGAACCTGCGCTTGCAGTGTGAACCAGTCGAGCAACACTGAAGCCCCCTCCAAACGTAGTGGAACCTTTTATCCTTATTTAGCAGCGCTCCTCGTTTCTCTGGTAAAGGTCAAAGCTCAGCCGACCTCGCTTTCCGAGCTAATGTGGCCACGGCGTGAGAACGAGGTTGGCTGAGCTCTGACCAGTTCGGCTAACCAGTTCGGCTAAACGGGAGCGTTACCATGTTGAAACTGCGCCGGCAAGACTTGAACGGATTTTATGAGCGCGGTTCTAGATGGTTGGTCAGAGCTCTCCACTGGCCTCGCCTTTAGCTGACCTGATCTGAGCTTCTTGTCGTCGTGATATCGAAGGACGTAAGCCAAGGGGAACATCAGAAGAAAGATCGAACGAAGAATCAGCCATCATGTAATAGTTTAGTTAGTTATTCTCTTAACCAACCACGCCTGTTAAAAATCCATATCGTCAGGCGTCAACGGTGGAGTTGGGTATGTAGAAATTGACTTCGGACAATGCAGCTTTTCAGATACGCTCATTCTCCCGGTCCCAGTTAACTAGTTTTAGTTTCCCAGTATAACTATCTAGTTAGCTAACTGCCAACTAACTAATGGCGGGCAGCGGTAAGCTCCGTCCGGGAAGAAAAAAAAAGAAAAGCCTATTTTCTGCGAGATGGACGGGGCTAGACGCAACAATGGTACAGAGTTCCGGGATTCGAAGCATGTCAATCTTAGCTAGGAAAAAAATCATATCTGTTGGGTCCCTAACATTAGTTAGTTACAGGTACACCATCACTGCTAGTTACACTCTTCTACCTTTTCTCTATTCTCACCTTCATCGCTCTGTTCAGATTTCAATATCTTCTTGAGAAACCTCCGCCATCCCCACCACCCCTCACAGACGCCGGAGTTAGTGTAATTTTAAATCTCAAAAAACAAACCAAAATTTCTTTTTCTATCCCTGTAAGTGACTAGTTGAACTGACAACAAGCCCGCCTCACACAAAATACTTGGAAAAAAAAAAAAAAAGAGTGAAGCGGAAGAGATGGAAGTCTTTCTATTCCCGTTCTTCATTCGCCCTGTGGCTGTGAAAATGCATCCTATAGATTCCAATTTTGCGCTTTATTAAGAGGTCCGGGAAAACAGGTCTATATACCGAGTAGAGGCCAGAATAATACCATCCTAGGCGCAAGGACAATTCGATCGCGGGGTACTTTAATATTTCCTTTTCCCCTCTTTCCGCGAAGCGAATATCGACTCCCGCACGCCTTGAATCGGACGACGCCAGTATGGTGGAGAAGGTCTATGTTACTTATAATCAGGTATGTTAACTGGGGATAGGACGCAGGAGGGGAGGGGAGGAGAGAGAGACACGGAGGCAATTTTGAGTGTGTGTCGGAGATATGAACCAAGAGGGACGACTTGAATATCAGGAGGAGCCCTGCGGATTTCTGCGAGTTGTAAAAAATACGAAACCCTGAGATTCTATGTGGAAAGCTTGCATTGATGATAAGAGGGGGAAAAGAAGGAGAAGAGGTTGATGAAGGCAGACCAAGCCTACGCAATGGATGGACTTTTGAATAAATTAACAGCGATCCTTTCATACCACAGGTGCACAAGCTCTGTCAAGCTTCAGCAGACCGCATCCTCAATGACTTCAAACCAAATCTTATGATTGCCATCGGAGGCGGAGGATATATTCCAGCCAGAATGTTGAGGTATTGAATTTCCTAAGTATTTCCCCTCTGCGCCGCAGGGATAAGGAAGGGTTGGAGTGTAACACCTCTCCGACTCCTGTCCCAATCCACCACTATCACCGCCAAAATATCAATACCAATGTCATAACCTATATACCCCACCCAATCATACTATTCTAACATCCCCAACTGCGTGCCCCCCTTTACGTCCTCCATCACAACAGATCATTCCTCAAACAACCCGACGGCGCAAACATTCCCATCCAAGCCATCGGTCTCTCGCTATACGAGAACCTAGGCAGAGACGATGATCCCGTCGAGCAACTGGGTACCAAAGTCACGCGGACACAATGGCTTGATCTCAGCTCGCTGGAGATGGCTAATTTGATCGGGAAGAACGTGTTGATTGTTGATGAGGTGGATGATACACGGACGACGTTGGAATATGCTGTGCGTGAGCTGCAGAAGGATGTACAGGTGGCGCAGCAGCAGTTGGGTAGGGAGGGGGAGAAGACTACGTTTTCTGTGTTTGTGTTGCATGTGAGTTTTGCTTCGTTTTCTTCTTCTGCCTTTTTACCTTTGGAGGGCTGTCCGCCCGGAGGTTGGGGCTGTTTTCCTTAAATAGGAGAATATGGGTTTTTTTTTTTTTTTTTTTTTTTTTGTTGTTGTTGTTGTTGTTGTTGAACAAGGAACGTCATTGTTCCGTCGATGAGTGTCATAACTAACCAGTAAACCCTTTCCACCACGCAGAACAAAGATAAACCTAAGAAAGGAAAACTCCCTGCTGATATGCTGGAGAGCGGGCGATATCTGGCCGCTGTCACCACCGGTGACGTCTGGATCTGCTACCCCTGGGAAGCCAAGTGCGTTCTCCCTCTTCTCAATCTCCTTTCCCCTATATCGTTATTCGGCCCTTACCCCCTTACCCCCTTACGCCCTTTCCTCTTCATTTCCCCTTCTCATGCCCGCATTTCCTTCCGCCTTACCCGGCCTTGGTATTGGTGTCCCTTTGTTTCCCCCTCCTGCCATCTATGCCCAATGGTTCCACACGCAACCACGGCACCTGGGTTGTTGCAATCTGTACAACATGTTTTCGAATCTTAGCACAGCATATCGGGTCCCATCACCATCCGTCCGTCACCCGGATCCGGGGGCCCCGAGCTTTGAGCCCCTGGACCCGTGCTGCTTTGATGTATCCTTGCATGGATCAGTTCGTTGATTGGATTCGTACATGGGTTCTGCCGTGTTCTAGTTTTACTAACAGTTTCAACACAGGGACATTGATCAGCACGATCAACTCGCGGCTGAGCGCCCGTTGACTTGAAGGGTTCTTAAATGCCTTTGTTTCCTTTGGAAGTAATAGAAGAATAAAATTCTGTTAACTAGGTTTTATTTCACCCTTTCTCTCCTCCCTTCTTCTTTTCCCCACCTTATGATAACTTTTTATTTTTATTATTTATTTATTGGTAGATTCCCACGGAAGGAAACGGAGAATGGATGGAATTGACATCTTAACTTCGTAATGACAATGATATTTATATTTAATAAATACCCTCTTAACTCTTCATTTCACATTTATTTTGTTGGGAATGATGCATGTTTGAGAGGACTTCATAACTCGGCAGCCACATCAAGTCTCTCATTCAACCCCCAACAATGATATTTTCAGAAAGAGGGATGAGAGCGAATTTAATGAAGAAGAAGATGTTGTTCCCGTGATATCTATCAAATAATAGAAATAACACACGTGTGGTTTTCCTCATTCACCCAGGGGGAATAAACAACAAATGCTATAAACAGGCTAATGAAATAGATACAAAAGAAAAGGCAACGAAGCTAGAAAAGGGGTGATATCCTCTTACACTTCCTCCAGTTTTTCATCGCACTCCAATCCCCATTTATTGTTCATATAAACCACGACTCATTCATCGCCGCTCCCCTTCACCTCACCGTCCTTTCACAATTTACCCCTTCTGAAGGAGCAAACCTAATCAACATCAACCATCTTATTCCTCAGCTCATTCTTCGCCTGTATAATTTCTTCCTGCAGTGTTGCGTGCGCCTCGGGAACATCATTGAAGGTATACACGCCCCAGCCCAGTCTGAAAAGAAGGTATGCGCCTAGGACCATTATGGAGTAGAAGGGGAGCTGCGGGTGTCGAAAGGAGGGTTAGTTTGTTAGTTTGTGTTTTGCAATTGCTGGGTAGACAGAAGGAGGACAGATTTGAGTAGGAACGTAGGAAGGTGAGAAGTGGTAGAAGTAGCTGAAGTATCCTCCGAAGATATAGCTGTGGTGACGTACAACTGGTATTATTTTACTCTGAACGGTAGGGTTTAGAGGTATTAGACCGAGATAGAAGGCGAGGTAGAGCTACGGGTTTGAGCATGTTTGGGTTAGCTGGGATCTTTTCTTTTTCTTCTATGTTTGCGAAGAAGGGGACTGCGCGGAATAGGGCGAGGAAAGGAGAATCGACATGGTTGAGAGATCGATTGTTAAAGTGAGGTGCGCAACTGGGGTTGATGGTATTTTTGGGCAGTATATCTTATTTCTTTTTCTTTTGCATACCGAGGTGAGAAGGAGGATGACGGAGAGGGTTTGTTGAGCACGGGTCATGTTTGGGGATGCGGAATCGGGGATATAGAGCTCGGAGTAAGTATGGATTGGGGATTCGTCCAGTGAGTATAGCACCAATTAGAAATGGATTTGGTGGTATGAGTATAATAATTAATATCCCCGGAGTGCCAATAAATCTATATGAAACTGTTGCAGTTTGGATTATTCTTCGATTTCTTCCTTGTCCCCTGTTGTTTTGTTGCCAGCTTCCACTTTTTGATAAACATCGACAGTCAGGTGATATAACTTCTAGCTCGCCGCGCGTTTATTTAGGACACCGCGGCTTAGCGAGAATCTCGAAATCCGTACCCGCAGAAGTGGCGCGTCTTAAACTAAGCTTCCTTTCAAGCTATTATCTACACTACACTCAGGTCTGAATTACCTCCCTCTTCATTCCAGATTGCCAGAGATCTTCCCTTCGCCCAAGGGGAGTGAGTGGATTGGTAAACAATACATTGGATGCAATAGTGACCATCAGAGTGTATACTCCATACAACACCAGTCAAGCGGACCTTGAAAAATCTTATAGAAAGGATTCCAAATTTCATTCTTACAAACCCTACAACGGCCATTAAAGGAAACAAGGAATCTCCGAACCAAATATCAGAGTTAGCAACTACAAGAGATAGACGACTGAAGAAAAGGTCTCAGCGGAATAGGTTCCGCTTGAGACATTGACTAGGAGGTGAGGATGTGCTTTGCCATTTTTGCGCTCTGCTTTATATTTTCCGGAGATCAGTTCAACTCGACAACTTTGATGTACGACCCCATCTTTCCACAGTATGGTTCACCTCTGTCTCCACCCCTGGGTGTTAGAGCCTAATTGTCGAAGAAAGGGTAGACCCATCCATCTATCTTGAAAGCAGCCACTGGAGGTTTGCGAGTATCCTCAGGAACACCATGATCGAAGACTATTGCAAACGCGTCTTGCTACTCTCGTGATCAAGTACCGTATTAGACTGGTGCTCACATCTATCTCAGCAAGACCGAATGTTTGTCTGCAGATTGTACGAGTCAGCTCTGTGTCTGCCTGGACCGTGTCCAATTCATAGGAGCCAAGAATAGCTGGGCGAGCGATGATGAGAACACGGATTGGAAATGATATCGAATGCAACGTTGGAGGTTGTGCTCGTTACAGTGACAGTGGAAGTCATGGGTGCGTTTGAAGACCTCCTGCGAGGAGTCTGGGGTGAGGTAAATATGCACAGTCGGGTGCAGCTCCCAAGTTTATCTGGGGTTCCGGCCCAGCCAAAAACCTTCGAATAAGTCCGGACAAGACATATGAGAGTCGTTGGTTCTCCGTATCGAGGTTTTGAATGTGGCTGCTTAACTGTTGTTGGAATCAAGACAAGGCCAATAAAGGCTAGCCGGATAAGGCTCTTAAATACGTATCTGTACTATATCAGTCTTGCAGACATGTCAACCTGGTGAGTTTCTCAAGGCAATCATCTACAATCTGCTGCCTAGGTAGCAATAGGGTGTCCCAGGATTTTCATGCAGTGATATCCGTCAGACTTCTCCGAAGCAGCCTACACACTCTTGCACAAACACCGCACTTACTCATACATCACTCTTCAACCTCTTCACCTTCAACACCAAAGTTAGGATTAGGATATGATTAGGATTAGGGGGTTAGACTTAGGGTTGGTTAAGGGTAAAGGGCCTTAGAAATATCATCAAACCACTATCATCAAGAGCATATAGAGGTGTATGAGATACGTGTAAGATATGACTAGTATATTAGTTTCAATGAAGAGGTGTCATGGATTTTATATTATAAACCATACTGAAGGTGTTTCCGGTCGAGATTTAAGAACCATGTTCCTCCATCTTGTTAAGACCACATCCAACTTAACGAATATCAGTTAAGCTAATTAAATAAATAAACTCAGTATACGTTGTCCAGCGTTTAGTAAAAGATAACTAGTCTTTTCATTGGCTTCAGTTAGTGAGCCCTAAGAATGGATTAACATCAAGCCAGTTGCTCCACTAGTTAACAGAGCGACTTCTCCACCCTCAACATCAACTCTACAAATCTGAGAAGATATGCACCGCCTTCTTCGAGCATTCTCTTTTGCTATGGAGTTACAAACTATTCAGGTGACTACCACCCTCAAGGGCTTCATTATTAGTTACTTGGTTATTTGGCTCTAAAAAGAGGAATTGGGACATACGTGTGAACAGCCGTCACCTCCCAAGTATCGACAATATTTTTCAAGGTGAGCAGGAAGTTTTTGTACGAAACCATTTAACTCTGTTAAAATTCAACATTGTAGAAAACTAAATCTAGCTATTTAGATTTTCTAGATATTTCGGGTTTACCTACGGGATATTGAATAATTTCGTTGCAAGGGTGCAGACACTACGAAAAAAAAAAAAGGGGGGGGGGGGAACAAAGACTACATATAAATCAATGTCTTTCCCCTACGTAACACACACTTAACTCTCTTACCATCATATATTTCCCCTTCACTAACCGGAAAAGCAAATCTACTGGTTGGTTATAACCACCAGCAAACTCACAGATGCGACTGTGGCTGAGAAGCAACCAACCTCTCCGTGGCTTTCTCAATCCGCGCTCCAAGGTCCGCGTTAATGCGCGAAAACATGCAGTAGGTGGCCTTGCGCACTTTCTCCTGTGCCCCACAGAGGTGGACGGACACATTGTGAACGAAATTCTCCTGTTGTCCCGGCTGGCGTCCAAGAACCTGCCAGAGGCCATTGGGCTGGACGAAATCCTCATCCGTGACGGGAATTTGCTTCGACAAGGCGGCGCCAGCCCACTGCTCGTGCTCCTGGCAGGCCTTGACGGGCTTGAACTCCATCGGGCGGAAGGTGGATGGGTAGTTGGGGTTGGCGCCGTAGTTGCCATTGATAGCCATGGCACCGTCACGCTGGTACGGGTTGAAGGCGCGCAGAGGACAGTTGACAGGGATCTGCTGGTAGTTGACGCCCAGGCGGTGGCGGTGGGTGTCTGGATAGGAGAAGAGGCGGGATTGCAGGACAGGGTCGGCGGATGGTTCGACACCCGGGACCATGTGGGAGGGTGAGAAGGCGGCCTGTTCGATTTCCGCGAAGTAGTTCTGCGGGTTCTCGCAGAGGGTGAAGCGGCCGAAGCGGCGGAGGGGCACCTCCGCCTGAGGCCAGACTTTGGTCAGGTCGAAGACATTCCAGCGGAATTTCTCAGCCTGCTCGGGGCTGAGGACCTGAACGTAGCACGTCCAGGATGGGTATTCGCCGCGCTCGATGGCTTTGAATAGATCTTCGGTATGCCAATCTGGATTATCGGCGGCCATCTTGGTGGCTTCTTCGTTGTTAAAGGTCTTGTTGCCCTGATCGGTCTTGCAGTGGATTTGGACGTAGTTGAAGGTTCCGTCAGGCTTGGTCCACTTGTATGTGTGTCCAGAATAGCCGTTCATGTGGCGGTAGGAGTACGGGGTGCCACGGTCACTGAAGAGATGCATGACCTGGTGGGCGGACTCCTGATGGGTGGAGAGGTAGTCCCAGAACATAGTAGCATCCTTCAGGTTGGTCTGTGGGTTTCTCTTCTGGGTATGAATGAAGATAGGAAACTTTGATGGATCACGCAAGAAGAAGACTGGGGTGTTGTTGAAGACCCAGTCCCAATTTCCTTGCTCGGTGTAAAATTTGGTGGAGAACCCTCTAGGATCGCGAGCACTATCGGCGGACCCCTTCTCTCCACCCACAGTGGAGAAGCGGGTAATACACTTTGTCTTCTTTCCCACACCCAAAAGCATATCAATGACCGTCTACAATGTACCGTTAGAATTTATCCCAAAGAGATACCTGAAACGAAACTTGCGAACGGGAATGTGCGTATGGGGTTTTAACATACAATGTCGCTGATATCATCCAAGACTTCGAATTCACCGTAAGCTCCTGCACCTTTAGCATGGACCACTCGTTCGGGAATTCGCTCGCGATCGAAATGGGCAAGGAGATCAATCAGGTGGAAATCCTGGAGGAGCAGGGGGCCTTTCATTCCCACCCGCTGGGAAGACTCAGGGTCCATGACCTAGAACCGCAGGATAGTCAGCATCAAGCCAGCCGGACGAGATTCTGTGCTGCCACATGTTCTTATGCGTCCCTGGTTGGTTGTCGCATGTTGAGACATAGAGCAGATTCTGCAGATAGGCGACTTACCGGGCAGCCATTGGACGTGGTGTAGGTGGGAGTTTCAGTATAACGGTAAGTACCTAGAGAGCAGTGTAGTGTGGTCAGCAATCAAATTAGAGAGCATAGTATACATATATATATATATATATATATATATATAGGGGTGTGTGTGTGGGTGTATATGTGTCCATGGGTCTTCTGTAGAGGGGTCATTGGGCCAATAGCTCAAAGGGGATAGCACAAAATAGAGAGAGTTCCTTGGAGGGCACATACTGGACGCAACGTCGGCACCCATGATGGCGGTAGGTGACACTGAATATCTAACAAAATCAATCGAAGAGAGTATACGAACTCAATAGTAGTAGTAGGAAACGATGAGTTCTCGACGGAGAAGATAAGGGATTTGATAGGAGTATTTGCAGCCAAACAACCAGTCCAAGGGACAGTGAGGAGACAGACTACGCCGGAGAGGGGATGGAAGGGGGAAGAGAGGGGGAGGTGGCGTTCCCTTTATATATATATCGAATCCAGTATATCTGGCCGATAGCTTGCGTTGTTGACCCCCCCCCCCCCCTCCTCCTCTTTGGGGGTGGGGGTATGCTGCGGGGAAATGCGTCACAGGCGCGGTACATCCAATCGCTCGCATGCTGGCAGGAAGAACAAGTATCTTCAGGTCCCTCCGTGTAGCCGATGCACCGCCACGAAAGGAAAAACCTGTAACTATAAGCTTATCTGAGTGAAGCTCTTAAACCATATTCACTCCCCTTCCGCCGCGGGGAAACAATCAACCAAATATAATCTTGGGTTTATTAAATAACATTGGTGTAAAGTAGATCGAGTAGTTACTCAAACATCTATCTATATTTTGATGTTCCCTCTCTCTCTCTCTCTTCCTCCCCCCCCCCAAACCGACTATCCTTGCAACGCAGCTGAGGTGGACATGAACAAGAATATCATATCTCCACATGCGGGGCCCTCTGTAGTAACTACCTTACTAATGAACCAGTCAACTCTCAGACAAAAATAATCAGAATCACGAAACCTTGGGACGCCAGCCAATGGATCTGTTTCTGGTCTGCTCCAATCACAGCCGTCTTGAAGGTAAGAAATCCCAAATCTGGAACAGCGAAACGTCAATGTATCCATGGATGGACAAAAGTTCCAAGTCGTTTTTATGCCTCACCCCAGTCCGACCCATGGATTGCGAAGGACCTCCCGAAATATCCCAACCACGGAATTGGTGGCCCGGTCCAGAGGGCATATCTAAAAATTCACACCTTGCGCTTGTTCTTCCAAATGTTCAAGATCACCTGGACAGGTCATATCGAAGATTTGAGAGCATAAATCCTCAAACCTAATTAGTAACAGCAGTTTTGCTCGGAACACAAAATGCCTCGGTCGACACTGATTCTAGAAGCTCGATACGAGGAGGCGCTTCCTTTCAGCTGCCAGCAGAAACCGCCCGAAATCCTTAAAACTCTTTTTTCAACGAATCATGGGCAAAAGGAATCAAATGTTATTGTGATGGTACTTGGAAGCTAACGCCACAGTCGAGACAGTCGCTTCTTGGGTTCACGTTTTGGAAGTTTCAGACATCCCTCCGACAACCGTCCAGTAATTAACTGACTAACGGTGTTTGTCTTGAAGCGTTGCGCCAGGTTGTTCAGTTGCGTGCAATCTACCCACCCCTCTTTCTGGGGCTGGTGTTGATAACCCTCAAGTGGAGACCAACCGCCAGGGCATTCTTAGGGCTATTTGCTGCTCATCTTCTCTTCTTCGTTTTCTATCAATGATGTATGTTTTTAACCCGAGAGTAATTCTGAATAATAACCAGCGCTATTTTTAACCGGCCCCCTTCCCCAATCCCGAAGAGCAATATTGCTAGGAAAAAGGAAGCCGAGGTGCCTGAGAGGAGAAACATCATGCAAGATATATTATAATCTCAGGAGACAGTCGGTTTGCCGAGCTGTCTCTGCATCTCCATATACAACTAGTTATCCCCAACAACAGGGTAGCGATCCCTCAAGGGTGCTGTACGGCGCCTTCATGTGTATAAACGTCCATATATATATATTCATTCGAGCAGATCAGAGAGATATAGATAGATAGATACCTTCTAGAAACGCGAAAAATGGGGGTCTGCGGGAACAGAGGGTCGTTTGATCTTTTATTAGTAACAGAACTGAGCTTGAAAATTAAGTTTAGTTTCATTCTTCCCACAGGGTTCCGTGGATAATGTTAGCCCAAATAGTGTTTACAAAACTATTTCTCATAAAGTTGCCACCACTGAACTGGCCAAATGGGAAGAAGTTGTTAGAGTTAAGCCTGCGCCGAGTATTAACCCATTGCGTTGGGGATAATTTCCCACCTAATAATAGTAGTTATGAGTATAGTCAGGTGGCCCCCAAGATGGCTCGTTCCACACTGTCCATAACCTGCAATGTATTTATATTATATTTATGTGTGTGTATATATGGAAGCAAAGACAACAAAGATTTCAGCAACAACCACAGAATAGCTAGCTCCTTTTTGATTTCAGGGCGTCCGTTTCCTTTCGCTGACGACCGTCGAGCTAAATTACTTAAAATAATAATCTATCTAGGTTACTGTGCTAGTTCTTCAGAATGAAGATTCCGTAGTTGTTCGACTTCGAGCCAAACAATGAGAGGCAGAAAGAATGGTGGAGGCTTCGTAAACGGGCTTCGCAAGTCGGGAAATCAATGTCCTTATTTTGAGCCATGTCGCTGGGAACTTGGAGGATGGAAGAAATGCAATAATTTTGAGCCCCGTAAAATTCCCTGTCGATGTAACCAATCTCCAACTTGGATATTTAACTACGTATCTCTCTACGCAAAGCATTTCCAGGTCGGTCAGTATTCACATAAAATTCGCCGGTTGAAGGTTGAAATAAGGCAACAAAGCCTGGCCAAGCCCGCTCTGCCCTATCGGCAAGCCTTGGCATCGCGGGCCGCAGTTCCACCGGTTCAACAGCAGCTTGTTTCAGCCTCCCCAACATCGACAACCAACATCAACATCAACAGTATAAGGGGCCGGCGTCCTCTGACAATCCCTCTCGTCAAAGACACAAAGGATTTTCAACAAGGCTCTTCAACAACTGCTGGCTGTTGCGATGCACGGTCTTCTTCTCTTGCACACATAACTATATCCCAGGGTTTCCTTTTTTCCCCCATCTTTTTACTTTTTCTTTTCTTTTTTGGTGTTCAACGAAGCTGTAAAGTCACTTTTTGGGGTGAAGTCACAACGTTCGCGGATCTCAAGTGAGCATGACTCAAAATTATCTGAAATACCCATTTAATGGCAAATCACTCCTCTTGGGAACTCTATTTGATTTTCCCACATTTTTGTTCCAATCATAAGCAGGGGGGCGGCGGGGGGTGGGAGAAAAAGAAAAAAAACAACCGTTAAGGTTTTCCACCATAACCAGGAAAGGGTTGTGTTTTATCACGCATCTCGGGAGGATCCGTGGCATGTATTTGGATCTCCTTTTCCTTCAGTGTTAAGCAGGAATCCTCTTCAGGCAACGATGTTATATACTCAAAAGTCAGATGCTGGGTTTACCCCAGGTTGCTATCCCTTTTCCATCTATTTTGGATAAGGATATGTATAATTCCAGCGAAGCAGCGAATGAGAGGCCAAAATGACATTCTAAGGTTTCATCTCCCCAGACTTTTATTCTAGCTTACCGCTTTCCCCGGATTTTCATTTTCTATGGGCCCCACTTTTTTGCCATTTCCCCCCCCCTCAAAAAAAAGGCCATTTCATCTCATCCGCTTAACATCACCGCCCCGTAACCAAATTCACCACGTCTTAACTAAACTCCCTTTTCGAACTTTTGATAGTTCTCTGACCACATCGAAACCAGCCTGCCAGAGAGCATTCTGATCGCAGTCATTTACACCGCCATGCATGAGGTATCTAACATTTACATCATCACAGCTATCGCTGTGGTTGGTGGTGCTCTCTTCGGTTTCGATATCAGTTCGATGTCTGCGATGTGCGTTACTACTGTTCACATCCAAGATATTTCCTATTTATCTCCTCCGCTGACTTTCTGCAACAATAGTATCTCCACCCAACACTACCTTTGCTACTTCAACCAAGGCCCCAACTTCTTTGGGGAAATTACTCCAACTAACCCGAAGGGTCTCTGCAGTGGCCCTAGGCCTGCTATTCAAGGCGGAATCACCGCGGCTATGCCCGGTGGTTCCTGGGTTGGAGCTCTCATTTCCGGTTATCTAACTGATCTTCTCGGTCGCAAAAAATCCATCCAAGTCGGCACTATGTTTTGGTTTGTAGAAACCCTTTACCAAATATTTGAATTATGCATATGTCTGTGCGTATTAAATAGGCTCGCTAACCGCTGATTTTCCTCCTTTTGTCAATCAGGATTATTGGAAGTGCCATCTCTAGTGGTGCTCAGAACATCGGTATGCTTATTGGCGGACGCTTTATCAACGGTTTGGCGGTTGGTATCTGCTCCGCCCAGGTTCCTGTCTACATCTCAGAGTTGGCCCCTCCTTCGCGCAGAGGTCGACTAGTTGGAACACAACAGTGGGCCATTACGTGGGGTAAGTTCTTATCTATTTTCTCTCGCTCACTGTGCGTTCATCCACTGACAGAATGTGATCACCCAAAAAAAAAAAAAAAAAAAAAAAAAAAAGGTATTCTGATTATGTTCTACTTGTCTTACGGATGTACATTCATCGGACCCGAGAACGGCACAGCTGCCTTCAGAGTTCCGTGGGCTCTGCAGATGATTCCCGGCATCTTCCTCTTCCTTGCGCTGTTCTTTATGCCGGAATCCCCTCGCTGGCTGGCTAAGAAAGGTCGCTGGGATCAAACTCAAGGGATCATCACCGCCATCCATGGCAAGGGCGACACTACCAATCCCTTCGTCAGGGCTGAACTGGAAGAAATTGAATATTTCGTCAATCTGGAGAAGACTAATGATACCACGTATGCCCCCGTTACACACTGTGACGGTGACGTAAAAGATTACAACGACTAATTCCATGGGCAGGTACTCTGACCTTTTCAAGCCAGATATGATCTTCCGAACCCACGTCGGTGTCTTTACACAGATCTGGAGTCAGCTGACAGGAATGAATGTCATGATGTATTATGTACGTATTAAGTTGAACCGCTCTTGTCTCCTTGTGCCGCTATTCCCAAGATCACATGGCTAACTAATTTTATCTAGATCACCTATGTGTTCGCTATGGCCGGAATGAAAGGCAACACCTTACTTGTGTCATCCTCGATTCAATTCATCATAAGTAAGCCCCAACTCTATTGAGAACCCCTTGAGAGAACCTTCAACTTAACGCAATTCGTTTCAGATGTCGTCATGACCGTCCCCGCACTCATCTGGGTCGACAAATGGGGTCGCCGCCCTACCCTCATAGCCGGTGGACTCCTCATGTGTACTTGGATGTTCGCCACAGGTGGGATTATGGGCGCGAACGGCCACATCGTACCCGGGGGCATCGATGGAGTCAAAGCTGTGTCGTGGGCCGTCAACCCAGGCCCCGCAGCAAAAGCTGTCGTGGCATGCACATATCTCTTCGTCGCCTCCTTTGCGCCCACATGGGGCCCCGTCTCCTGGATCTACCCGCCCGAACTCTTCCCACTCCGCTTCCGCGGCAAGGCTGTGGCGCTGTGCACATCCGCCAACTGGATCTTCAACTTCGCTCTCTCTTACTTTGTCCCACCAGCTTTTGAGAACATTCAATGGAGGGCATACATGAGTAAGTCTCTTATCCCAGTCATCCGTTCCCTTTCAACCTTTTCCACATCTCAATATTAACGAGCAGCCACACAGTCTTTGGCGTTTTCTGCGCCGCAATGACCATCCACGTCTTCCTCGCCTTCCCCGAAACAGCGGGTAAATCTCTCGAAGCCGTCGAAGAGATCTTCACGAACCGCATACCAGCATGGAAGACACGTGTCACAACCAACGTTACCATCGCAGCCGAGCAAGGAGATGTTGAGGCTACGGGCACCTTTTCTGAGCATACCAAGATGCACACGCGAGAGGAGATACGACAGATCAACGCTACGACCACGACCACGACCAACGGCAACACTACCTCTGCGACATCGTCACCCAAATCCAAGGAGCATGCCACTACCACTGTCTAAGTACGGCGGGCCGTTTCTGTTGGCAGTGGCTAACTCTGTAATGCGTTGCAAAATGTTACTTATGAAAAAAATTAACGATATACAGACTTAGCAAGTTGTATATACCGGCGTTACGGAGTAAGGGGCGAGGCGGAAGGAGTCTGGATTGGCTTCTCGTTATCTCCGATAATTTTATTGCCGAGATACCTAACTCCCAGCTCTCGATTACCGATTTATCTAACCCTTATTTTTTAATTTTTTAATTTTTAATTTTATTTTATTAGTTGTTTTTTCCTTCTCAAAGCAAGCGCGGGGACCAAGTGGCAGTGCCAATGCTTTTAATATTTCGCTTTTCTATCCAATACCCTCTTATTAAATGTTCTCGATCTCATATTCAGAGGTGTTGAATATCCACGACTTCTCACTGTCTCGGGTGGCAATTGGAATTGGCATGGCAATATCCCAGAATATGCCCAATGGCTGGTTAACTTTTAAGTATTTTTATTCTATTTTTGCGTGATTAATAGTTTGCTTCTTGTGTGGGTTTATGGGAAGGAACCGAAAATTCCCAAAGGTGAAAATAATCAGTGAAAGAATAATGAAAAAGGCAAAACGGAACAGGAAAAAAAAAAAAAAAAAAATCAGAACAAAGGGAGAAATGTCACCAATAATTGGAGAACAGATTGAAAAGAAGGGAGGAAGGGGTGAGGTGATTATGATTTGAGCTTCATTGTGATGGTTTTATTGTGATATCCTTTTAATTCCTGATATGGATGAAGATGGCTATTTTGTTATCAGACTTTCATGGATTAAGGATAATCGTTTTAATAATTCATTCCTGTTTTCCCTCCTGAATTAGTCTGTCAATAGCGTTTCTTTCGGAAAATCTTAATAGCTGAATGTTTCTTTCGTATGTGGAGTATTACCTGTGTGAAGGGTAGTGAACGTGTATGGAGGATAAAAACTGGATGACGGGACATGAGAAGGGAGATATCTGTCTTTACAGTTTTCGTAGAAAAATGTCATCCCAAAGTTGTGCATTGGATAGTGAGTCGATAGGGTGTTATCCATGCTGGTTGGTCTTGATTTGATTGTTCCCCAGTGGAACTCCTCTCAAATCAGCAGTTCGAGAAGCAGAAAGGCGGTTTCCGTTCGGTTGCTGCTCTACTAATATTTTTGTATTTGTTCTATCAAATAGGTATTAACAAGGAGGTGATAGTGTGTTTGGGGGAGCTGGACCCGAGATGAAAAGAAAGGAGAAAGGAGAAGGAAAGGGATGAATTCTGAACGCTGTCCGCCAGTTCAAGTCCATTTTGATCTCCCCCCTCCTCTTGATTATGAACTTTCCGATTGAACCGTTTGCTAACATCAGGGAATACCACATTAGCACCAGCAGACAAATTATCAATCCAAGGCAGTCGTTATATAACTCACCACCAACCAATCCATCCCCTCATCAATCCCCTTCCCATCAATGGCCGAACAGGCAACAATACTCCAATTTCGATCCCTCAACTCACCCAACTTCAACGCCTCCGAAATCTCCCCAGCCCCCTTCGCGCCCGGCTGGTCCTGTTTATTCGCAAAGACCAGCAGGGCAGCATCGCGCAGTTCCTCCTCGTTCAGCATTGCAGCTAGCTCGTCGGAGGCCGTCCCCAACCGCTCGATGTCTGTAGAGTCGATGACGAAGATTACGGCGGCGGTGTTAGCGTAGTAACATCGCCAGTAAGGACGGATGGAGGTTTGGCCGCCTAGGTCCTGATTTGAGTTAGATCATGATGGCGGAGTTTCAGGCGAAAGAGGGAGGGGTGTGGGAGTTGGGGTCGGTTATGGGAACGTACCCAGACGTTGAAATTGAGGTTTTTATATGTGACTGATTCGACATTGAAGCCGATTGTTGGTATAGTGGTGACGACTTCGCCAATCTAGGTGGATATCTCTGTTAGCTTTTAAGAGTTCACTACATAGATTTCTGGAGGGGGTATGGAATACATGCCTTTAACCGGTAGAGTAGCGTTGTTTTGCCAGCATTATCCTACATGAGGCAACAGTTAAAATTCATTAATCTTTCACCTAAACGAAGATCCAGTTGATATCTCTTATCCATAAAGGATGTCTCCACGCACGAGTCCCAAAATCAAAATCCGGATTTCCTTCTTGGTCCAAAATAGGCCAGACAGTATTTTTGATATCGATCCTCCCATTCTTATAGAGAATCTATGCTATGTATGTAATGCTGGACAATAAAGAAGGATGCGACCGCGAGGAGGACAGGGAGGAGGTAATGGGGTGTTAGCTCTTTAGCGGTTACGGTCTGCGGTCCACGAATTCCTCGAAAATAATGGGTATATGTCGTCTTCCAGAGACACAGGCAAGCTAAGTAAGCCCAGTGACGGTCTGGAAGTGAAGTGAATAGGCGTTAAGGCCGTATTCAAGGTATATAAATTGTATGTCTGCTGTGTAGTGGTCCTATTAAACTGCCTTTATAAAGACGTGGAGACAACGGCACAGCTGGCCTCGAGGGAGATTGCTCAACAAGGGAACGGAAAGGATAGGAAGATGTAAGTTGACTACCAGTAAAGAGACGGAGAGGTAATGAAGATATGCGGTGTCTAAGAGAGCGAAAGTATTATGAAGTGTAATTGAGTATTTAAAAAATATGACTCCGGTGAGGGTTTAAGTGGCGCGCGCATTCACGGCTTGAAGGCCAGCTAAATATTTACCGTGGTTCCTTGATCTTCAACCAACGCAACATCAAATATTTATCAACTCTCATCATTCGACTCTGCTGCAACTCTGCTTCAATCACCTCTGTCAGCAGTTGAATACCACTACATACAGGAGATCTGACAGAGGCATTGCATTGTGGTTCTAGCTACTTCATACAACCCCGACAGGGACGAGTAGATAGGTACTGATTGCACTGTTTAAAGCTCCGGGAGAGTGGGAAGTCGACAACATAACCGGAGACAAAGTACTTTGAGAACTGCTGCAAGGAGCACTACGGATTCAGGCCTCAATCGATATTCCGTCTACGATACGGGATATCATCTCATGTCATAGAGCTTGCGCTATCGTATTATTTATCACCTCAATTGCGGCCGGATTTGCACCTGAAACTTCTCACCATTCGCTCTCGTCACAACTGGATTAAGGCAATCAGGATATCAAGATGGTGGGTAAGAAATCTGGGGCAAGTGGGGAGATGCTGAAGAAAGAGGGTATGTAGTATATTTGTTTATCCCGCACATATTTGATTCTTTCAACTGAGCTGGCGCTTATCCCTCTTCGTGTTTGATAGGGCTGGCGAGATTTCACAATAACATGGCCCTTACGAGCTGGCCACAGGTTCCAGCTATAAACCAGAAGAACTATTATACGTAAGTCCCTCCTTCAAGCTTGGGCAACGCCTGCTACACCGGCTAGAGGGAGAAGTTTGGTTTACTAATTTTACAAATATGCGCGCAACTTTGAAATGGTTCATTTAGTGAGTACCTGAAACGAGATGACCAAATCCTTGCCTACCGACTTCAGAATGAAGAAGCCCGCAATCGCATGACCAAAAGTGCCAAAGATCGAGATAGAGCGCTGGCAATGTCTAAAACAGAGCTTCCACTGCCAGACACCGAGCAAGATGCTGATGGAGACACCGGGTTGGACGACGCGAACGGGGAATCCGCCCAAGAGGTGGTTGGCTCCAAAATCATCGTTATGCACGTTGGAAGCCAGAATCTACGGATCGGGCTCGCAAGTGACGCGTTGCCCAAAACTACGCCCATGGTCATTGCACGCAAGTCTCACGAGAACGAGGCGGAAGAAGACGGTGGTGAGCCCAGACCGAAACGCTTAAAGCTTGATGATGGACGGCTTATGGAGCCAGATAAGATGTTTGGACCTGAGGTATGTTGCTATATATGTGTCACATGTCATGCCATATTCGTTACGCTGGTCATTGTATGGGCTACAACTGACCTTTTTTTTTTATTGTATTGGCAGTTTTCATCCCAATACACTACAATGTGTGCAGAACTCAGAGCACATATGCGTGCAAATAAAAGACGAACACTTCCCAACTCGAAAGAAATGGTGATCAATTACAATCGTAGAACAGTGCCAGAAACCATCTCTGAGCATAATGATCCAATGCGTATTGAATGGACGGAGGTTCCGTCTGACCCAAAGCAAGCCCCTGAGTACCTCACCGGAGAAGCTGCATTGAGAATACCAGACTATTCTAACCCTCGATACAAGCTATTTTGGCCTATCAGGCACGGAAGGCTCAACGAAAAAGACTACGACAACAAGACCCTGCTTTTTCTAGATATCGCACTCATCCTCGAAGAGGCCATGAAGTGCCAGCTTAACTTGATCCGCAAAAAGGACTGGGGCCAGTACTCCTGCGTTTTCATTATCCCAGACCTTTACGAACGGGCATACGTTACGCAGATTTTGGAGATGCTGATGCGAGAATTTGGATTTGCCCGCGTCTGCTTTGTGCAGGAGAGTCTCGCGGGGACCTTTGGAGCTGGATATACGTCAGCTTGTGTCGTGGATATAGGTGCCCAAAAGACTTCAATTTGCTGTGTTGAGGAAGGCATGTGCATTGAGAGCTCGCGCGTGAATCTCAAATATGGCGGGACAGATGTGACTGAGACATTTATCAAAATGATGCTCTTTGACCATTTTCCGTACGAGGAGATCAATCTAAACCGTCGCTACGACTTCCTACTGGCTGAAGAATTGAAAAGGAATTTCTGCATGATGAATGAATCCAACGTCTCTGTGCAGGTGTCCGAGTTCCATCTTCGGGCATCTGGCCAGGATACACGCAAGTACACCTTCAAGGCCTACGATGAGGTCATCCTTGCACCAATGGGCCTATTTCAGCCTGAGATATTCGACGTCTCCCAAAAACTCAAGGGACGTCGAAAGCTAATCAGCCGATCATACGATTTATACGATGGCCAACCAAACGACCCCACCTCAGCCGCCCAGTCGGAAATCCTCATGGCGATTGCGCCCTCTTCACCACCAAACAGCAATAACAGCAACAATAATGGCACAGGTAACTCTCAACCAAACCTCGCAGACGTACAATCAACACCCAGCCGTTCCCAAACCCTCAACGCCATAAGCCGTCTACAAGACCAAGACCCAACCCCACGTTCTTCCGTCGCCGGCTCCCCAGCCCCCGACGCGATCGGTACGCCGCAACAAGGCGGCCCGGGAACTCCAGCCCCAGTCTTCCAAGCCCCAGCACCCTCCACAACCCCACGCCGGCCCACCGTCGAAGAACGCGACGACATCCTCCCCATCTTCCCACTAGACAATGCCATCTTCACGGCCATCGGTGGCGTAGCACGCGTCGAGGAGAGGAAGTTCACCGACTTCCTCGGCGGGGTGTTGGTGATTGGTGGGGGGAGTTTGATTTCGGGGTTCCATTCGTTCTTGGAGGAGAGGATGCATATTCGGCGGCCTGAGTTGGCCAGTGCGGTTATGGTTGGGACGCCGCCGAGGGAGTTGGATCCGCAGGTTGTGGTGTGGAAGGGGGCGAGTGTTTTTGCGAAGTTGGATGCGACAAATGATAGTTGGATTGGCAGGCTAGAGTATGATCGGTTGGGGAGCCGGATTATGACTTATAAGTGTATGTGGGCTTGGTGATATGGGGTTGGTTATTATTTAATTTCTGTTTCGATGGCCGGGATGGTTAATGTCTTGATGTATTGTATGGAATGTATTTTCTTGCTTTATTTTATTTTATTTATTTTGCCTTTTTTTTTAAAAAACAAAAAATAAAATTACAATAGAATATCTTTATAATTGTTAAGACTTCTTAGTTCTAAACTACAAGTTTCTGCTCCATAATGAGTTGAATCAATCAATCATCAAATTATCTACTCCGTATTGTTGTACTTTGTTTGATAGTTGTTCGGAAAAACTATTTATCCATTCCCATTTCTAGCCAGCGGTGACAGTTGGCAGAATGCTTTCCGATATCAATTTGATTCACTTGTTGAAGACCAAATGTTTTGTCTCAACATTTGTCTCTACACTTCACTGTTGCTATTTTCGCAGTCGTCATCATATCTCTTAAATCTCTTAATTACTTTACAGGTGTTAACGCAACCCCATAGTACATCAGGTAATCCATTTTTCATTGTTCCCAGTGAGACAGACTCATAGGATCCAGCTCCTTTGTCGCAAGTCTCTCAACACAATCAGATGGACTTTCAGCTAATTTCTTTGCGCCAGAACTTTCTATATTACGCCAACCTTCCGTGGCTGCTCACCGTAGCAGCCATGTCAAAAACAAAAGATGGCCACTCCGGTGAGAGCTACCATCAGGAATACATCGCCTCTTTACGATATCGCAATGACTTGCCGCCCCCCGAAATGCCTCCCAAATTCCTCGAGATTCCCCACGAAGGGTTAGAGCGCTTTCTTACTCCGGGGTTTGCATCAACTATGGCGCGGCGTGAGGAGCCCAATATTGACGTAGATGCGGAAGGTGGCATGCCTATTGATTTAGTGGGCATTCCGGGCCTGCATTTAGGAGATGAGAGCGGTAGGTCTGAACTCTTCTTTTTTCTTGTTTTCCAGCAGCGCAACTGGATTTTCAGTTTAAAAACAATCAAAAACTAACAAGCTTTGTTTCCTCATGATTAGCTATTATGGCACCTGAAAATCCTCCCCCAATCGATCCCGCTGATCTTCCCCTTCTTATGACCCTCGACCAGCTCCGGAATCCAGCTCCAAAGAATGCAAACGTCAGTTTCCTGCGGCGCACGCAGTATATTGCTGCAGGCGCCGCGGGTCGTGGAGCGGACGGAAACCTCAAGGCAGTACCCTTTATTACTCCCACCGCCGTGAAATCAGCACCCCGTGCGATGAAACCCACTAAACTCTCCCGTGATGATCCAATACATGTTAAAAAATATATTCAAAAGGGATTTGACATCGCATATCCGGAAAGCAAACATGAAGGTGAAGATACAGCAAGCGGAATCAAAGGCCTACTCGCTACAAAAGTAGAACTCGACGCCTGGGCAAACCCCACTCATCCTGATAATCCAAAACTCAAACCAGTCGGATTCTACCCCGTCATTCCAGACCTGGGCGGTTTCCCTGACCCAGGCGGCTACGTGCAATTCAAATTTGACAAGGCGCCTGTCCAAGCAGCTCAGGGGCGACGTGATGAGCGCATGGATGTCGGGATTCTCGTCCCCTCTCTGCCCGAAGAGCGCGTCAGCAAAGAGCACGCAAGCAAAACTGCGCTTCACAAAGCAAACCCATCTCTATACCCGGACCCAGGCCCTATCCCCTGGGATTACGACCTCTTCCTCCCAGAGAAACAAGAAACGGCCCCACAAATAAAAGCCAGTCTGAACGTTCTAAACCCGAACCGGAACGACGAAGAAAACTACACACATGAATCATCCACCGGCACTGACGAAACTCTCAAACACCACCGCTACGACCGTATCCGTACCTACGCCACCAGCTCACAAAACCTCCACCCAGAGCAGAAATACAAAGACGTCGCACTGGTCCTGTTTGACCCAATGGAGACATCAAACCAAACATCTGCCCTACCCTATCGCCTCAAACAAAAGGCCGCCTACTACTATCCTATCCTTGGTAAGACGCGGCTGAAGCCCGAGCGCGCACGCACCATCGCACAAGCAGGGTTGGCTCCGACACGCCCCAAAGCCAAGGAGGAGCAGGTGCATCAGATTCAAATTGTTGTACGGGATCCAGATGAGGCGGAGGGGTATAAGCGGGCCTCGCATCGGGCGCAGGTTGATTCGAAGTTTGCGAAGACCTTGCCACCGCCACCGGAAGACAAGAGACAGACGGAGATGAAAGTGGATGGAGAGAAGGAGGAGGTGTTGGCGGAGAGGCCGGCAGGCGTGAGAAGGGAGGATGAAGGTGAGGATGAAATTGAGGATAGGTATAGAGAGACTGATAGGGTTGATGAGTCGGGTAATAGTAAGGACAAAGAAGAGGGGAGGCAGAGTAGCAGCGAGGATGATGAGATGGTTGATTCGTGATAGGGGTTAATGGGATGAAATGGGAACGTTTAACGTTGAATAAGTGGAATGGAAATTTTTGGTCATGTTTTGTTGTCTTAATTATAAGACCTCATACCCCTTTCCAGCTTGCCGAGCCATGATATTGGCTCCTCTTCCTTTTCTCCCTCCACTACTGCTGCATTCCATTCTCCCCCCTTTCCATCTTTCCTCCTATCCTGAGAACACATCTCATCTCACAGACTTCATAAACCACCTTATTGGCTTCCTGCTCTCCTCTAGTTGACACTAAGCACGTTATTTCCATCTTCCCCTCTTAATCCAGGTTGTAATTTAATTGCATTACACTATCCGATGCTGAAGTTAGTTGTCTCTGCTGGAGAAAAAAAGGTCATTAGTTACGGGCATATACACATGCAAAACAGAACACACGAAAACACCATACACCAACAGGACGTCAACTGCCGAGGTGAACGGGAGAAAGGAAAAACAATTGAGATGGAGAGCTTAAAGAAATAGACAAAACCTAATAATCCAAACAAAACCGGTATGGGGATTATCTCAACCTAACTTGCTACTTCTGCACTCGAATGGAGCCAATTTGAATACTTGATTTGGTTCTGTTTTATTTATCCATTTCCATTCTTCAGGAAAACGAACTCTTAACATAAATAAACTCCCATGCCAACCCAACCGCCCATATACATACCCACCCACCCATTCCTGCCGAGAGCGACGCTGCCAAAAGAAATAAAGTAAAACAGATAGATGCCAGGAATAAAAAGCACCACAACATAAAAACTCCAGTGCCTCGCTAGATCACAATGCGCCTGAACCTGGCAAACCTGGTAACCACAGAACATAGGTTTAAGAAAGAAAGAGAAAAAAAATACAAAGATCATACAAATAAACTGGCAAAAGTAGCACTTTGAGGGAGGGGCGTAACGAAAATGCAACCTAGCCAGCAGTGGGAAACAGATGGAGGAAAATAAAGTACGATCAATCATCAATATCAACTCGGGAGGGGTGAAGTGCCCAAGTTCCCAATAGGCGTATATAATCTAACGCAACCAAAACAATATTCGTCTATTCTTTCCATCTTCATCCCATCTAATTTGCTTCGCTTAAGGCTCAAGAGATGTGTGAACATGAATATCAGAATCCGACGCATTGTCGTTATCGTCGTCGTCGTCATCGATATCAACGCCTTCTCCACGCACTATGCGGTTCAAGACGCTCTTGTCAAAGAGATCCAGCGCAAAACGGCGTGCGGGAAGTCTAAAATGGTGACTCTCGAACAGGACCAGGATTTTTCGGAAAAGGGGGATCTGGCGAAAGTATTCGGGTTTTTTGGCTTTGAGACTATATAGGTACAAAGGGTTTGACAGTTAGCAAGTTTTACATTGGGATTGTTGACTGTTTCTCTTCCCTTTCCTTTTCTTTCTTTTGGATAAGGTTGGAAATGGACCAATGGTCAACCTACTTGTGAAGATCTGATGCTGCCCGCTTGGACAGAACGGTATTGCCCATGTCAATTATCAGATTCAGTATTTTTTGACGCACAGGGTCTGAGTCCGTGGCAGCTTCTTTGAATCTTTCCTTTTCTGCCTGTTCTTCCTCGAAGCTGGGTTTGTACTCCGGGAAAGAAACCTGTGTGATATCATACTACTTAGCTTGGAGACCCCTCAAAAACAATACAAAAACGACAGTTTAGGGGGGAAAAGCTAAGATAATAAACCGAGCGAACGGGGGAAGAACATACCGAATAAAGCTTACTCAAGTCCACAGGAATGCATGACCCAAGCGATTGCCCCTTGCGATCCACCGCAGCGTCCCAACCAGCCTCAATAAGCATCTCCATCCCATGCCGACTCCGAGAAATAAGCCCCAGCACAAAAAACGCCGTCCCCCTCATCGTCATCACCCCCGCATTTTCCGCAATCCTCACGACAGACTCCACGATCTCCGTCTCCTCAAGAAAAGGTGCACTAAGTTCCATCGACCCCATATTCCCTACCGCCCACAGACACCCTTTAACCTTAAGAAGGACCTCGGGATCCTCCTCGTCCAAATCAAAGTTGCGAATCGTATAAGCGAACTCATCGAAGTGGCCAGACTGCTCGAGAAGCTTACATCCTTCGGTCGTCCGTGCCAGCTCGCGGTAGAAATGTGGAGGCACGAGGCCGATATCCTGCATATCGACGATGTCATCGAAGGCAAAGCTGTTGCGTCGGGGTTGATCGACATACGCACGTGAAAGCGATGCTTCGACAAGTCCTACATATGCGTCGTTCTGGCCAAGGAACCAGTCGTCCATTTCCTGGGTGATATAGTCGAGGCCATCCAGGTAGTGATATCCGACGGACGTGGATAGGAATCGAAGAAGCAAGGGTGCACCAATTTCACCGAGGTGATCTAGGGATGGTCGACATTTGACCACGTACTCAAGACAACTTCTTTGGTTACAGGCCTCCTCGAGAATTTTAACGGCGACTTCGCAAACAGCGACATCGGGGTCGTAGAGCTGGGTCACCAGCAATTTGACAACCCACTCCCCATTTCCAATATCAGCCATCTGAGAGGGGAATGAAACACTCCCCACAACGTACTTGCGCAAGAGCTTCGTCGCAAAAATGCGAATGTCCTTTGATCCCGTAGTTAGAGCCTTGGAAAGGATGATCCGCAGATGACTTTCGAGTGAGAAATCCATGTTTCCAAGCAAAGTCTGAATGAGATCATTTCGATCCCTAAGCTCTATGATGTGGTAAAACATGTTGTGCATATGCCATCTCTCCATCATGTGGAGCCCGCTTGGTTCGCTGCTCAACGTCCCAAGTAACGCAAAGTAACCCCCACTCAACGTCTCGCTGATGCTGCTCCGAGAAAACACAGGCGACGGTGATGTAAGCCCACTCATGCGGTCGACTTGGGCAAGGCACTCGGCAACCTGGCGTAGGAGCTTATTTCCCGCTAGGTATTTGGTACCTTCGGGGGTTTGTAGCAGGGTGCGTATGAGCGCACAACCTGTACGGACATACCGTTGATTCGGCTTTGAGTTTCTTATCATAGAAAACCTAGACTTAAACGGTCGATAGAAGCCCATGAGCCGTTTCATAAATTTCGAGCCTCTGATTGCTTCATCTACGCGTTTGGGGTTTGTCAAAGGTCCTTCGATGATGCTGTGAATTAGATCCCATTTCCACTTCATGAAATTAACGGAGCTTAGGACATGGGTATCTAAAATTGCCGTCCGGAATTGTGCTTCGTCCATAGTGGGACTCAGTTTGGATTTTCCTTGGTCAGAGCTGAGTAATGAAGCAGATATATCGGCGTGCACTATATATTTGCCTGGTGAGACGTGCATCCCATCTGATCTAGTTAGGGTACGGTTGATGCTCTCCATTTGGTAAACAGTCGATGTCGACACATGTTGGTTCTCAGCATCTCGCGAGTTAGCGAAGGGAAGGAGTTGCGGAAGAACCTGAAGCTCGGCACTGATAGATTGCGGTAGAGAATGATGAGCCAGCTTCAATACCTCAGTGAGCAGCAAAGTGCTTTTCCTCTTCAGTGATAGGTCCGTTTCGTCTTCTATTAGATTTGACAAAGCCTAAAAATGTTGTCAGTTTTGTATTCTCCCCAATTGGTAAAGTAGACGGAGTTAAACGTTGGAATTAACAGTACCTTAATCAATCCTGCTTCAATGAGCACCGCAAGGATTAAAGTAGAGAAGTGAATTGTAAGGTCAAAGTTGTTGTTTTCATGTTCATAAAACGCACGGAGTTGTTTACTATCAGGCTCCGATCTCAAATTGGTAACTCTGCCATATGTAGTTAGTCTCCGTCCGGCAAGGAACGAAGATGACCATGACGGAGGTTTAATGCGGAGAGCATCAAATAAAAGTTCCAAGATTAAATCTCGTGCCTGGGGTACGGGAAATTGCAAAGAATCTAGCAATGATTTAATGGGTTTTGCCTTGTTGTGCAATAGAGTTAACAGGCCCGGCCAAGTTTTGAGCATTGAGGAGATGACTTTGGCAGATGATTTTAGCCTTGCATGGTGATTGCTATCCCCAAATGGGTCGGTGAAGGCAGCGAAAACACCTTCCAACTCACAGCCGGCGCGGAGGTATTTCCTGCTGCAAGGAGTGTCTAGGATATGTATAAAGCCGGCTGCCAGACTCTCCGAGGCGCCAAAAAGCCCTTCCCCGAGAGCATCATTCAAAATACCAATCCCTCCCGCAGAAAATAGAAGGCCCGGATCTTTCACGAGGATCTCCGTCAGCGTCATGATACAGATGTTTCTCAGACGATCATCCCGATGTTCAGCGATCGAAACAAGCGTCCTCACCACCCCACGTGATATCTCTCGAACCCCATCTTTAACATCAAGAAAGGCCCTGACAAACTTCAGCGCCTGTTCACGTTCCATGGTGGCTTTAGTCTCCTTCGCAAGGGACAGCATGACCAATTCATCCGTATGTAGGGACCTAATTATTTGGATGGACCTTCGATCGGCAATCGCATAACGTGTAAGCCGGTATCCGGCCGCGACGACGTCCCTGCTATCGCTAAGTAACATCACCTGAACCCGCAAGCCAAAAACATGCCAGGCCAGGTCATATTTTAACGTTGGATGCCTCTTAAACAACTCCACAAGACTATTAGCGCGTTCCACGTAGTAATCCGACAGCATGTCCTTTGTCTCCAGCTCCTGTAGGGTTTCTGAAAGGACGTAGGTCGGTGATTCCGTCTCCACGTCCCCATTCTCCATCCCCTCGTCCGGGCCCTGTGATGCCATAGAAGGTGATCGCAGTGGGCTGCCATGGAACATGGAAGATAAAGGGCCTGCAGGGGGTGATGTTTGGGCCTGCGCCCGCAACAGCTCCTCTTCCAGTTCGTGTCGCAGCTGTGCGATTTTCATATTCGACGAGCTAAGCTCCGACTCGACCTTCAGCCGTTGTTCCTTGGTCTGCTTCAGATTCTTCGCCAACAGCGCCTCCAGCATATTCTCCGTCCCAACTTTAATCTTCAGTTCCTTCGCAATCTTGCCGCGGAGAACGGCCTGGCGCTCCTCCGCGGTTGATGAAACGTTGGCTCCATCGAGAGCAATGGAACGGGAAAGA
The DNA here is from genome assembly GCF_000150705.2 of Paracoccidioides lutzii. NCBI lineage: Eukaryota > Fungi > Ascomycota > Eurotiomycetes > Onygenales > Ajellomycetaceae > Paracoccidioides > Paracoccidioides lutzii. The sequence goes on along the minus strand of NW_015440949.1, from coordinate 424,292 downwards.
AAAGGGAGCTCAGGTCTCGGGGTAATACTGCGTACGGTGTTGACGGTTTTCAAATCGGAACTGAAACTGCCCGGTAGAGGACCGGAGGTGTTGAGAGAGGCGCCGCGGGGCCCGAAGTTACTGCTACTGGTCGCGGAGGGTTTGCCATTCTTGGAGGACTTGGAGGCAACATCGTGACAGCTTCCATCGGTGGAGCCTTCCTCCTGGCTTGAAAAGGAAGTCCCGTCTTTCAGCACGCGGTGCTGGGTTGGCGTCGCAGAGGAAGCCGGATCATATTTTGACGCCATGGATCTCCATCTAGTAGAGGTAGTAGCCGAGTCCCCTGTATCGCCCTTGAGAAGCACGGGAGGTATGACGTTGCATTTGGGATTCTCAGAGTTATCTCGAGTCAGATATCTGGTGTCGAATTAGTGTTCACTGCGGCAGGGGCGGAAGAGGTCATGGGGGTGGGGGTGGGGTTGGGGTGGTAGTGGTGGATCGATCGATATCAGCGGCGGCGGAGTCTAGGTTCCCTTAGCAGGCTGTCTGTAACCAGTCGTTGAGGCCCCGAGAGGGGGACGAGAGAGCGCGCCACAGGGGATGGCCGCTAAGCTGTGCAAAGCTGAGAGATATCAAGAGAGAGACAAACACGCGTTGCAAAAAGTCAGTTTCTACAGCACAGTATGGAAATGCCCATCCATTTATTATTGTCATTGTTGTCGTTGTCGTCCAGTGAGGTTCTCGGTGATGGGATGTTATCGTGATCAACGTCAAGGCGAACCTCAAACCCCAGCGCTTGGGAATTTGGGAAGGCGGCTGAGCACGAGCCTTGGCAGCAGCTATTTAACCACACGAGAATGCAACCTACAACACCTACAACACCTACACATCTTCACATCTTCACATCTATTTATATCATATTCTCTTCTTCAAAAGTATTGATTACCTTATTGAAACCCATTCTTTGTTGTTGCCATATTTATCGCGAGAAACACTACCAGTCCGGAGCCTTTTTTATATATATGGATTGTTTCAAGGGTGACTTGGCTTGAGCTAGCCAGGTTATATCATCTACATTCAAATTCATTATATGTCTGGAACCAGCCTCCCACCTCTTTTAATTATAGCCGAAAACCCTCTCCCGACGTTGTTGGATCTTGTCCAACAATCACCTAGCATATACATAATTACCCCTTTCCGAAGACGAACGGACGGGTCTGGCGCGCCATGCTTGAAATGATCTCTGAGTACCTTCGGAAAAATGTCAACCTAGAACAAATCTGCACGTCATCTTCCGGGCAGGGATCCCGGATGAATAGGACAAGCTCTGACTGACCATACATTTGAGTTGACGGATTTGATCTTTGCTGAACGCAGGAAATACATATATCATGACCCCTCCATTGCTAACTCCCTTATAACCTCTCGCTCTTCTGCTCGCCTTCCAGTGATAACTCAAACCTAAACATCTTGCTACTGCGAGAGATTCCAGATTTTTTTTTCGAGAGAACGTCCAGAAATCACTCGGAAAAGATATGCTTTTGTTCAACATCAGGTATGTGGACATGAGGTCCGGTTCATCGCTTTTGACCCAAGCATGTTCCCGGCTTAAGAAATATTTCAGTGCTATTCTACTCTACCCTACAGTCTTGTTAGCTGACCAGGATCCGACGTCGTGGCAAAACGAGTTCCAAGTTCGTGACCAAAAAAAAAAAAATGACAACATCTATATTGTTGAATGTAGATAGAAGAAAACTATGAGCAGCTGGAAATGAGACAGAGTAGAGTTATTCCAGTAAATTACTTTATCCATGTGGAATAGAGAGCCAGGTATTAACCGAGAACATAGAGAGAAAGAGAGTAAATTCAAGCTGTTACCGCGTCAGTCCAACCACTCTGTCGATGTGGAAGAGAGAACTCGTGTATCCCTGAGAGCCTGAAGGGGAAAAGAGAAAAGATAAAGAAAGAGAAAGACAAATCAAAGAGAAACCAATCCGCCACCCAGTCAAAGCCAACCATCCACTATCAAGTTTGCAATACGTCCGATTTCCGTGGAGCCTTCATCACACGACGATTCGTTCTCACTATCACGCAGTATCTTATCGATGTAATCTCCGGCACCACTACGGTCAAGGATAATAGCAATTGCGCGGTGCAGAGCAAGCAGTCTTGGGGATGGCGGGTCAAAGATGTTATCTTCGGAGAACATCAGAGTTCTTGTCACAGGGAGATCGGTGTGTTCGAAGTCCAAAGTGCTAGATTCACGTATTGTGTACGTGTGTCTGGGATGACTTGAACCATCAGCAGCAGCAGCAGCCTCACCATCCGTGGCTTCGAAGGATATTTGGAAGAGAGCAAAGCACTCGTAAATCTCGGCTGTCAGGGTAATGGCATTTCTTGGGTGATGGATATGCAGTCCCTCAATCGACTTAAGCACATCTGGGTCCAGCATGTTGAGTAACAACTGTGCGGTTTTCTTGGAATCGTTCTATTGTAGCCAGGGTTAGGGATGAGGTTAAGGGAAGCAAAACGCGTGTAATTGGGGAATGGAAAATCTTCACATACCAACTGAACCTCTCCGTCAACAGTCGTTCCTGACATGATTGCATAGGGTATAATGTGCGAGACCGCAAGACGTGAAAGGGTGCCAGGTGCGTAAACTGCATTTCTGAAAGTAGAAGTGTTTCGCTTCCTTCTCTCCAAAATCTCGATGTTAAAGTCGTCCGTAACCACACACCGGTTACGATCCCGAGCGAGACAATTACGTCGGAGAGCAGACAAATTTGCTGGTGATCCAACTGCATTTGCAAGCGAGGGATCTGATAAACGCGAACGAGCTGCGTTCCGCCGTGGCAGCCTGGCCCCTCCAGCCTTGACTATGAATAAATTCGAGTTAGGCTACGCATAAGCAACGAGATAGCGCAGATGTTAGTGGAATCAGTGATCAAAATGTGCAGTCGGACGTACTCGGGAGATACAAACTATCAACAAGATGTTGTGAGAAAGAGTTTATTGCTGCTACAGCCTCCCTCTTCTGCATCGGGGTAGCCTGGGAGCCGAAGCTCGAAAATCTGGACAGGCCATCGGCAAAAACTGGAGAAGATCCCTCAATGCTTCGATCCTGAGTGTTGTCCAAGTGGGTGAAAAACAGTTTGAGAAATGTGGCTTTTGAAAGAGAATGCTCATAAGTAAGGCGAACAAGAGTGGGCCTCTGATATGGTTTGCTGCTCTGCAGGAATTCGCAATAGCTGATCAATTTTTGAAAGATGAGACTGGCCTCTTCCAGCTCAGCTGTCTTCAGGGGTTGTTCCATTGAGCTCTGAGGTTGAGGATCAGCTGCCGACTCTCCACATGGTGGAACAGACATGACAACCATGACTAACTATGTCATAACTATGAATGTGAAGGGTATAGTTGTTGAATGAGAATAAAAAAGAAAGATGTGAGAGCTTCTTCCAGAAGGGCAGCACATCTCTCAGCCTGGTTGCCAGGCAACATTTCTGTCCTGACAACCGCCCAGTGTTTCTTTAAGCATCTCCATTGAACATATGCAGATAAGCATATACATGCGAGCCAAAATTTATAGTTCAACTCAATGGTCCAGTTTCAGCGTAGATAGCTAAACAACATCATCTTAATGGAGATGACGGTAAAGAATTCCTGAATGGCAGTTAAGCTGTGTCAAGAACAGCTGTTGATTGAGCATCACAAGCTTTATTAAGAGTGATGGCATCAATCACTAATGTATTTCCCAAGTGAGCACAACACCCAAGTGAGCGCAACACCAAAACCACTAAAGTTCAATTGACTCTTAGATTTTAATTCAAATTATCTCAACATTACAACACTCAATTAAATTAAATTAAATTACACATAGCTGAGAATATCTTAATCTTATATGTTTGAGAATATTACAATTACTGCAGCATTGTTAAGGTTATCAACATGAAGCAAATACAGATAATAAGAACTTATAAAATTGAATAATTGACTGTTCAACAGGTGTTGCAGACCCTGCAGATGCTGCAGATAAAGTGAGAAGACTTTGAACTTCTTCACTAGTTAAATCTTCTACTTTTTATTGAATTTGATATCTAAATCTCTTGTATTTTACTTTTTTATCTCATTTATATTGAATATATTCTAATATTACTTTTTCATAATAGTGATAATGATCATCTTATGATTCTCTAAAAGATATTAATTTTAAAGTACTTTGATAAGCAGTATGAGAAGATAAATATTTTAATAAGTAGTATGATAAACAATATAAAAGCAAAAAGCTAATAGAGAAAATTTTAATATCATAAAAAATAAACTCTAAAAATTTAAAGAAAGATTATCATATTATAAAATTTAATAATCAGAAAGAAATTTCAATCATAGAAGTTATCTCTCTATATTTATAAGTAGATGAATAAAGGTTTCTCAATATATTAAAGTTAATGATAAATCTGAAAAGTACTGATATGATTCTAAAATAATTCTAACTGATAAAGTAAAAAATATAACTAGATATAAAGAATCAATATTTAGTTTAATCAAGTATGCAAATAATTGAAAATAAGATATTAGAAAAATATAATATAATAATTTCAAGAAAACTTCTGAAGAGATTAGTAATGAAGTTAAAGTATCAATAAGATACAGATCATTATAATAAACTTATTGATAAAAAATTTAAGCAGAAAATTATTGAAAGATCTATAAGAGCTTATTGAAAAAAATAAATTAAATATACAGTAAAAAAAATAATATTCATTGAGAGTATGATCTTTTATCATTATAAAAAAAATCAAAAATCAAAAATCTTTATTTTAAATCTCTATAAAATAGATAAAATCATTAAAAAGAAAAAGATTATTATTAATATAGAACTAAAGAATAAAGAAATAATTAATAAATAACTATTAAATAACTATAAAAAATTCTATAATATTTTTTTAAAGATTATCTTTAATTAATTATCATTTTTCTGAAAGAAAATAAATTATAAAATTGAGCTTAAGAAGAGAGCTGATCTGATAAAACTATTAGTTATATATTATTATATTGAATGAGCTTGATAAAGCTTGAGATAATCAAATAATATTTTATGATTAATCTAGAGAAGAGTTTTATTTTATTAATAACTTTCTCATTTGCATCTTCAATTCTTATAGCTCATATAATAAGCAAACTGAGATTTTATATGAATTATTATCAGTTTAATATAATCTTAAAGAAGAATCAATATTTAATTTCATTAGTTGATGAGCTGATAGAGTAATTAAATGAAGTTAATTTTTTTATCAAATTGAATATTTATAAAGACTTTCATCAAATATATATATATTCTGAAATTAAAGATCTGACTTGCTTTTAAAATATATTACAAGATCTATAAGTATAAAATCATACTTTTTGATTTAAGTAATAATCTTATAATCTTTTAATGCTTTATGAATATTATTTTCTTTGACTACTTGAATCAATTCATAACTGCTTTTGTGAATAACCTGCTTATTTATAGTAAAATTTTAAAAGAACATAAAAAATATATCAAGAAAATATTAATTAAATTGTGAGAAGCTGAACTATAGATAAGTATTTCAAAATATGAGTTTTATTATCACTAATTAAGATATCAAAGTAAATCTAAAAAAAATTATAATAATATCACAATAAGTAGTATCTAGTACAGTTAATAGAGTTCAATTCTTCTTGAAATTCTACAACTTTTATTAATATTTTATCAAGAAATACAGTTGAATTATAAAGTTACTATTTAAATTTACTTAGAAAAATTAATCTTTTAAGTAAAATAAAATTTATTAGTATATCTTTAATTAAATAAAAAAAGCTCTGTTTGAAACCTCAGTATTTTATCATTATAATCTGAATTGAAAAACTTAGATAAAAATGAATACTTTAGATAATACTATAGCTAATATTCTATCTCAGTCGTGTGAGAATAAACAGTGATATTTAATTATCTTTTACTCAGTTTCAATGAGTGAAGCAGAGAGAAACTATAAAATTCATGATAAAAAAATACTAGTAATTATAATAGCACTGATAAAATAATATACTAAGCTGAAAGATCTTCAAAAAATAGAGAGATTTAAAATCTTAATTAATTATTAAGCTATTAAGTATTTTATAATAATTAAAAATCTTAATATCTAATAAGTATGTTAAATAGAATTTCTCTTCTGATTTTACTTTTTAATTTAATATTAGTCTGAATATCAAAATATACTAATAGATATACTGAGTCAGTTATAGATTTAAAAAGATGATAAAAACACTCAGATGCAATTGTTCCTCAAGTCAAAAAAATTGAATTCAAAGATTATCAAGAAATTTATTAAAATCAAAGCTTTAGATATAGATATATATATTCTTGATGAAGTCAAGACAAGAAACAAAAGAATAGAATTACTAAGATCATGATGTGAGAAAGTACAACAGAGAGAATAGTACTAAGAACTGATAAATAAACTTTTATATTTTAAAAAGTACTTAGTGATATCAATTGAAAAAGATTCTACTCTCTAAGTGTATTTTCTAAAGAAGATTTATAAATAGTCATCAATAGTACATTTTGAGAAGTAAAAGTTACATTTGCTAATAAAGATAAAATATTACTAAAATGATTAAATCAAGAATATCAATCAGTATATAAATAATTATCTGATGTACTGATGAATGAAGATCTTTTATAATAAAACTTCAGAGCTATTGAAGTTATTATCAATCTCAAATAAAGTTTAATAGCATATATTAATGAACTTTATAAATAACTTTATAATAAAAAAAGATCATAATTTGATATTAATAATTGTTTATTATCTAAGTAAGAAGTTTATATCTGTTTTCATTATTAGAAAGATAAATATCAAGAAGCTGATGAGACTGTTCTTAAAGCACTACTATGAATATTATAAGAAATCAAATTTAATTATATTAAATTATAAATTATAATTTATTTCAAACTTTTGAGATGAGTTTATCAGATGATTGAGAATTAAGCTAAAGCTTTTATCAGCTTATCACATATAAATAGATAATTAGATTGAAATTACCAATCAATATTTGATGGTCAAGATCTGTATATATATAAACTACTATTAAAACAACTACAATAAGTGACTATCAATAATAAATCATGTGACTAAAACTCTGATAAATAAATCAACTAAGATAACACTCTTTCTAACTGCTGATAAATATAAATTTTAAATGTTCTTTAATTGAATATCACTGTTAAAAATGCTATCTAGAGAAGAGAAGCTTAAATAAAAAAATACTTAGTAGCATATTATTCAAATAAAGAAAATATGAAAGCTGACAGCTGGCAATATGAAAAAAATATAACAAATTATGAAATTATAAATCAATAAGCATTATTAAAAGTTAAACTTTGAAATAAAAGATAAAATCTTTCTATCATTCAAAAATTATAAAATTCAACATCTCAGCAGAAAGCTCATAAAGTAAAATAAAGACTTTTTTAAAATTATTGAGAAAGTTGACAATAACTACATACTATAACTATTAAACAGTATGAAAATTCATCTAATATTCTCTTCTGATAAGTTACAAAAAGTTGCAAATAGCTCTCTATCAGAATAATTAAATGAGATATCAGAATCAGTCAAGATATAGAGAGAAAATGAGTAAAAAGTTGAGAATATTTTAGTAAGCTATATCTCTCATTAGAAGCTTCAATATTAAATAAAATAATTAAAATTTAATGAAGATTTAACATGATATTCAACATAAAATCTAAAGAGATCACTGCATCTAATTCAAGAATTTCATAATGTAAATTCAATAAAAACAGAGTTCTTAAAGTGATTAAGTAAATGACTGAAGATTTGAGAAAAAAATAACTTTCTAGCAGATGAAACAGATAATAATCTATCAGTATAAAAGTATGTCTAGACTTCAAGAGAGGATAATATGATGATATAGAATGAGCTCTATCTAAGCTTCTCCATAGTATAACTATTACAGACTAAGATAATTGATAATTATATAAATTAATATGATTAATAATCATAACTGTCTAAATAATAATATAGCAACTAATCTCATATATGAATAACAAATAAATGTTAATCATCTACTAACTGCACTAAGAACAAATACTATAAATAAAATCTTTTCTGAACTTATCTTTCAGAAATTATTTTAATATTTATATAAATAATTTATATAATTGACAATCAAATATCAGTTCATCTATATCTATATTAAAGATGTGATATTAACTATTATAAAATAAAGTTTTAATAAAATTTTAAAAGTTTTTAAAATATCTTTAATTAAAACTATAAAAATAAAAGTTTCAATTTCATCATTAACTATTAGATTTGATAAAAGTTATATAAATTATACTTTAAAACTTATAAAAATAAATATAAATTATTCAATTTAAATAAAAGTATCTACTTTATATTTATCAAATATATTTGAAAAAAAGTTTAAATAAAGAAAATTTTTAGATTAAAATGAATATTCTAGTAATTCAAAGAAGATATTATCTTCTTAACTATATAGAATATGTACTATAATTAAAAATTAACTATCAAATTTAAATATAAAAAGTATAAATTACAGTAGGCTCTATTCTTGAAAAAAAATTTAAAATCATTAATAAATATTACTATTAATGAACTGTTAAAAAAAAAGGAAAAAACTACATATACTTAAAAACTTCTAAAGATAAATAAAAAGAACTCATTATTAATATATTTATATAATTCAAAAAATAAATAAAGATAGTGAAGAATTAATATAGCAGTTATATATTTTAAATCAGATTTAGATCATAAGATATTTTTATGAAATCTAGAAAAAAAATTTAAAGTTTTTAATATTACATTATTTGTAATTTAAAAGACTTTTATAATAATTTATAAAATAATTTCTCAGAAAATAAAAATTAATAATATTTGAATATTTTTAAATAGTTAAATAGTATTAAAAAGATATCAAAAATTTAAAATTTAAAATAATTAAATAAATTTTGATTTAATTCAAAAAATAGTAAAAAGAATTAAAATTAAAAATAAAAATATTTAAATTTATTTATTTTCAATATCTATTTATATAAATATTCTAGAAAATAAAAAAGTAGATTTAATAATAAAATTTAAAATTAAAACTTAGAAAATAACTCAAAAAATTATATTTTAATCATATATTAAAAGAAAAATAAAAGAATTATATCTTGATAAATAAATAAAGATTTGAAAAAAAGAGAAAAAAAATACTAAATATATAAGATATAAAATAAAATTAAAATAAAAATTTACATCAATAAAATATAAAAAGAAAATATTTTCCTTTATAATATAATTGAAACTTAGATACAACTACTTTAAATTATATATAAAAAAATTTAAAAATTCTTTAAACTTTGATAGATATAATTTTATAATATAATTAAAAATTCAAATTATATACTAATAAATTATTCATTAACCAATGAGATAAAAAAGAAATTTAAAAAAATACTTAATTAATTAATTAAATATAATCTTTCTATTTAATATTAAATAAGAAAAAAAGTTTTTAATTAAATTTATAGAGAAAATAAAAACTATTTCTAAAGAATAAAATTTAATATTAAATAAATTTAATATTTAATTTATAAAAAAGCTGAGAATATTTTTAATAATATTTTTATTAAAATTACTTTTATATTATTTTATTATTTTATTTTATTTTATTTTATTTTTATTTTATTTAAATTGAAAAAGAAGTTAAAGTAAAATTAAACTATAAATATATTTTTTATTAAAAGATTATTAAATACTATATTATTTTAAAATAAAACTTTATAAATATATAAGTTGGTTATTATTTATTAATTAAATTGATAAAATAGTTAAATTTTAATTTAACTAAATAGATATTATAGTTACTGATTGAATATATATTAAATAAAACATAATAATAATAATCAAGACTTCAATATTAAATACTTTTATTTACTTTTTAAATTATTTATATATATATATATAAAATTTTATTTATATTTTTAATATTTAAATTTAATAATTAATAATTAATTTTAAATTTAAAACTTTTAATTTATTAATAAAATATATAAAAAGTTTAATAATATTTATAATTTATTATAATTAATAGAAAATATTATAAATAAATTTAAAAAATTATAAAAAAATTAAAATATTTATAATAAATATTTAATAATTATATTAAAAAATATATAAATAAAAATTTAATTATAAAATATAAAATTAAAATTAAATTTTAATTAAATTTTAATAATATATAAATAAATTAATTTTTTTAAATATTTAATTATTATTATATTAAATGTATAATTATTAATTAAATATATTTTCTAAAATTTATAATATTTTTTATATAAATATATTTTAATCAATTATTAAAAACTTATTTCTTTTATAAAAAATTTATAATTTATAATTATTTGATATTATAAAAAAATAATAAATTAAAATAATAAATTATAATATAAAATTGAATAAATTATATATTATTATATATATTATTCTAGTTTTAATTTAAATATAAATAAATATATATTTAATTATTAATAATATATTAAAATAATTTAAAAGTAGAAATTTTTTTTAAATTTATTATATATAATATTTTTTATTAATAATTATTATATTTTTATTAAATTATTATTATTATTATTATTTTAAAATTTTATTAATTTTTATAATTTAATAATTATATATTATTATAATTAAATAATTAATATTATTATATATAAATATTTATAAAAATATCTATTTAATAAATAAAATAATATTAAAAATAAAATAATATTTAATTTATATATAATATTAATTATTTTTTAATAATTTATTAAATAAATTTTATAAAAGTATAATTTCGGTTTGCGCCGACCTGGCCGCTTCGCGCCCGTTGCGGTCTGGCGCCCTCCCGATCCGGTCGTCTGAGCTGTCTGACGCCTATATAAACCTCCTCCGACTCCCTCTTTCTTTTACGGCCTCCCTCTTCCTTTACAATTCTCATTTCCTCTTGGCGCTCCCCCCCCAAACGTTCCCCGGCTCTAATGGCGCCACTTCGCACCCTTTCTTCCTTCTCACCAGTCTCATTGTCTCGCTACCGACCGCCGACGATGCCGGTGCTGCCGTCGCATCGCTTCGCTCCGCTCCAGCGCCTGGGTCGGGGCCGGGGCCTGCACTTGGGCCTGCACGTGGGCCTGCACGGAGGAACCTGCCGTGCCGTGCTGATTCCTTTTGGCTGATGGCCTGGCAGACCGGCAGGCCAAGGCGCCGGCGTTGCGAGGCCCGTTTACCATCCGTTTCGACTCATGTCCGTTCTCGCGAGCGAAAATCACAGGGAAAAGGCCTCTTGAGACCTCCCTCTCCTTGACATCTGTCGACCACAGGAGGATCCACACGAGCTGCGCCTCCGTGCTCGCTTTGCGAGGGATCGCCATGCTTTTCATTCCCCTCGCTTGGGCCGGCGGCGCCAATGGCGAAAATCCCTCACCCGATGGACGCAGGCAGTGAGCATCAGGCCCGTCTTACGTGGCACCCAGTGCGTATGCACCTCGGCCGGTTTTCCTGCATGTGGTAGCCTCGTCCGTTCTGAATCCCACCATTCCCACCACCATCCCACCAACTCGGCGAATCGGGGAGGGACGATTGGGGGGATTTTCAACGTAAGGGAGGTCGCCCCGATCGCAGCTATCTCCGCGGCGACGTGGAGCTGCGCCTCCTTTCCGTTTCGATTGCTCCGACCCCGGCGACGATTGTGATACTCGTTTGGCCCGAACCAGGGAGATCCTGTGATGGTTCGCATCTCCGGCCTCGCCGGAGAAACCTGGCAATCCACGAGAGGAGAGGGGTAATTTTTGCAACAGTGGCTTTCTATCCGATAGTCGAATTTCGGCATCCCTGCGCGACTCAGCCGTTCCTGGTCGTTACATGCAACGGCGGTTGGCGCATGAAAGGGGGAAACAAAAAAATGATCAGGGATGAAGGCCGGATCTTGTGAAGGCCGCGCTCCCTCTGGCGGTTTCTCCGGAGGCAGATTCCAATTTCCCTGCACGCGAATTGGCCACCTCGTACATTCCATGGTCTGCCTTGCCGTGGGGCGATAACTGTATCGGGAGGGTTACCTCGATCCGTGGCGAGGCACCACTGCCCAGCTGACGTGGCTTTGATGAGGGATACGTATAGCGCAAAATCGCATCAGGGAACCATTGACCAGCGAGCTCCTTTGCTTTCTATCTTTACTTTTTTCTCCAAGGGTGTGTGGGGGCAGGAGACGAGAGAAGAAGATGAGGAGCTACTGCTTTGTTTCGGTGTCGCCGATTTATCCTTGCTGTGCGAGCGCGGTGCGAAGCGGTCTGCTTGGGGATAGCTGGAACTGAATTCTTAGCCCTTCCCCAATGAGGAGAAATGTACATAGAGGCTATATAAGAGGCCTGCTTTCCCGGTCTGTTTGGACATGAGAGAATGAACAATATGCACTTTGAAGTTTAACCCTCACCAGCTACAATTTCCCTTCCCTAATAACCATGGCCGTGGATATGAACTTTATCATCCCGTACTGCCCACTGCCCCCCAAGCCTCCCAAGCCTCTCCCCACTAAACCCTTTATTCGTGAATACCATCTTCCCCAGCCCGACCCTATGCCCTCAACACAATCCATCATCCCTGAACCGCCGTTTACCCATCCACCTCCCTGGCCCCCTCTTCCCTTCTGCAGATATACCCTCAGTGGCCTTGACAGCCAGATCGGGGCTCGAGCATCGAACACTCCGTTCAACGAGTTCGACGCTGAGCTGGAGCGCTTGGAGGTCGTGGAGGTGATTGACATGAACAGTCACAGTTCCACCGACCATGGCGATGTTGAGCCGTTTAGCACCCGTGTCGCCGGCGTGATCCAAGGTAGGCGCCCTTCACTCGAGTGAAGACCTTCTGGGTCGTCTGCTGATCGAAGATGCAATGTTTTCTCCAGGCTCAACCGCGCCAGACGCCAGGCCCCGCCGGGAAGCCTCAAGCGACAGACCTTCACACAAGGCCGACCGATCATCACCTCAGAAAATCACCCCTCCTCTTTCCGATAGCGATCGCGATCCCGCGCTGGATGAGTGTGAACCGAAAGCCTCGGGTCCTCCGCCTGACTTGGCGGTGTTCTCTGACCAACGCCTGTACAGTTTAGTGAAGCTACCGAGGTCAGAAAGCCGCCAAGGTAAGTCAACTCCCACATATTTTTTTTTTTCTTTTTCCATTTGTCTGTGGAGCTCCACCTTCTGACTGCGTTCGGCAGAGCAACCGATCGCCGTGGACTTGGAGAGCGATGGAGAGAATTCTCCGAACGATGGTGAATCCAGGAGGACTATTGGTCTTGATATGCGCGCAGGTGCCACGGGCGGAGGGATTGTGAATACATCTTCCAGCCCGAGAGCCAAATCGGAGCCTGAAACTCCCGCCGACCCTGGAAAGCGCGATGGGAAAGAGCGCCAGCCGATGGAGCGGGGACGCGTGCGACGCGCGGAAGTTCGAGTTGAGATTCCTTTCCCGCTAGACGCTCTCCAGGAGAGAGAGGGCCGAGGCGATAGGAGCGACCCTAGCGACAATAGCAACAACAGTGACTTCAATAACTCCAGCAACTGCAGCTGCAGCGACGGCGACGACGACGACGGCGACGAGGCGTATCGGGAAAGTGATGGTGATGACCATGTCACTAAGCGGCCGCGCAAGCGGCGGAGGCTCTGGACGCGGCGGTCCTCCAGGTCCCTTGTCACTTCTGTCGCTTGCGCTTGCAGAGGAGATCCCTCCCCAACTGCTGTGGTAAACGATAAGCCAGGGAAACGGAATCCGACGACAAAACACGGTGAAAACCCGGCCGGTGATTCCTCCAGTGTGTCCGCTGTCCCACGAGATGATGCGGTGACAAACCGCTCGGGCGACGACATACCGGTCTCCGGTTTTCTTTCAAGCTACGTGGCTGGGTCCAAAGTGTGCTACACGATAACATTCTGTCACAAGGAAACCCGCCGGCTCCTGTCGGCAAATGCAAACGGTCTGTCGAGCCCCGGTCGAGAAGCGCGGCCGTCTGTCGCGACCGGTATACGTGTGCCATTTACCTCGTAGGACGACACGCTGCTGAAAGAACTCAAGGAGGGAGGCGAGCCATGGGATGAAATCGCCAAGCGCTTCCCAGTCAGATCCAAGGCGATTCTGCAGGTGCGGTACTCCACCAAGCTGAAGCACCGCACCCCGGCGCCAACTCGCAAGTCGAAGTCGAAGTCGAGGCCGAGAAAAGATGGATGCCGTTGAGCGAGAATATCCCAACCGCTGCTACAAGGAGACTGCCACAGCTATGCACGTACCCTCTACTTACAGAAACCTCCCCTTACCATGGATGAAGTGGCCACTTCCGGTGCGTCCCACGCCAGTGTCTCTCCACGAAGGAGGAGTGGCTGGTTGAAAAGGTAGTGGATCCCGGGATCCGCGTGCGAGGGGGCAAGTCAATGGGAGATCGCGCAGGGGGCGGTTGACGAAGGATTGTAAAGTCGATTGGTCAGGATCTTCATCTGTGTTAATGTGTCATATCAATTTCAGTCCTGATTTGTTCCGTACTATCTTGATTGTTTTCTCGTTTGCTTCTGTTCCCTTCATTTGATCTTATTTCGCTTCTCACATTTCATTCCGGCCCAGGAGCCCATTTGATATTGCCTATCACATTCCCGCCCAAGGTCTTGTGTGTGTTCCTTTGTTGGTGTCTTTGTTTGTTTGCTCTTCCCCCTTCCTTCCTTTGTCTCTCACTTGGGTTTTTCTTCGAAGCATTTCAGTTCGTCAGCCTCGTCTAGCTCCGGAGAGAAGTATAGAAACCTCGCTGGTTCTGGATAAGTATATTTATATTTTTAAGCCGTAATAAATCATACTCCGCAAATCGACTGGAAATTCGCATCTCAACAGAAACCCTGTCGCTCTTCTCACTTGCAATAGGAAGTTTTACAGAATTCACCGCAATGCCGAATGCCAACCATGGCATGCGAAGACCTTCATCAACCTCCTCGGACGTCAAGGGCGGCGACAATACGTCTCAGCGAGACGAAATCATGGAGATCCATAGCCAGGTGCTCGAAATGATGGAAATATTTAAGCGAATGTCCGCGATGCTCGAGAGAATAGAAACACGGAGTAAAGAACAATATGATGCCAATCTACAGGCCTCTGTGAGAGAAGATCGGGATGTAGCACGTACCATTTGAGTGCCGGTGAGCATTATTTCCATATCCAGTGGGCTTTATTGCTGACCGTTCAGCAAGGTACGTCGAGAATGAGTACAATGAATGGAAGGAGGGGGAATCCGATAATTGGACAGTCCCTGTTGGTTCATCCCTTGCTATGGTTGTTACCCGACCATGTACATCTGCGAATCGAAACGAACTACTCCCCTGTGGTGCTCATGGGTGTGGGTCATATGGCTATTTCTCGGTGGGAGTTCACTATTGTGCCGGCATTTTCTCATAATTGCGCGTGAAAAAGCTCTAGAAACAACAATGCCTTTGTTCCCGCCACTCCTCCACGAGACATAGAATATTTTCTAGGGCCCATATTTCATTCTTAAAAGTAGATCATGTAGCTGATTTAGTAAGCTGGGCTCATATAAATGCTACTTATTCGCTAGAAAATAGCAATCATTAAACTTATTCGGTTTCAATCAGAGCTATCGTATCATCATACGCCTTGATAATAGGATCATATAACCTTTGTGGGTCTTGCGGCGTTCCAACAATAAGTCCTTCCTCCCCATGAGGAAATAGTATGCGCCGTATGGTTCTGCAGAGTGGTTTGACCCAGTCAAACCATGGAGGAAATTCTTTCATAAGGATGCGCTCAAAGCCGCCAGCTTCCATGTTGCCTCGTTTATAGGTTGCAATTTCCTCGTAGGTGCCGGTGTACCATTTCTTGAGCGTACTAGATTCGGGCCTCTCCTGTAGTTGATGAGATGTTTGTGGCGGTTTAAATTCCCAACCGTGATGGGCACATTGCCAGATAAGCACGTAGAAGAACGACTCAAGATCATGCCGATAGGTGTGGTCAATATTAAGTAGCACCTCGATCGCCATGAACTCCATTGTGCCAGTCTGGTGACGCGCGCCGCTTCGCCCGCTTCCGACTTCTTTGGCAAGATCTAGATCAATTAGCATACCCGAGTGACCATCCACTTTATCTGGATTGGTTATTATTATATTGTTCTCTGAAATATCCCGATGAAGGATGTTCCCATCCAAGTAAAGAGACCGGTGAGCCTTAATTGCATCGCGAAGTGCCTTGAGCAGCTCCAGTGGTGATTCGTACCTGTAGATCGGCCGGCCAGGGGGTGAGATCACAAGACACCGGAGGACACGGTTGTCGTAGAGTTCCTCACCATTCCTGTCGAAGAGGCTCGGTTTGTGCGCTGACTGAATGGAGAAAGCTAGTTCATTCTCCTCCTGGGTGTCCCTTGATGGTTGATTGGTGGAACGCGATCGTTTGGACGTCTGCATCCCCTTATCCGGGGATCTGCGTTTCCTGGAAGATGACTTTCGATGGATATCTAAGCGACGTGGCTCAATGAGCGGCTGAGATTGATGAAATGAGGAGGCTGTGCTGGGGGGTGCGCTTTTGAAGTTGTGGTGCTTGTCATCAAATGTCAGGCCACAGCGCATGTCGGCGATGCTGGTGATGTTACTGTGACCAATGATCCTTGCGACTCCTTGGACATTCTTTTGACCTGCTAGCTCGAGGAGTTCCACCTCCGGCCGCCGCTTGTCTGACACCCACGAGAATTTAGCTACGCCTTGTCCATCATTTGTGAGAAAACATGTGGTCCCGCGACACACGATGGCATGTTGAAAGGAAAGTATTTCACCCAGCCGCAGCACTTTTTCATCTAACATCCCAGGCCCTTTGATGGTTATTGATTTGTTGCCATCTTCATCCCTAGCTATAAAACTATCCAGTCCCAGGTCCTCATCACTCATCATGGCGTACCCGACAAGCACCTGAAAGAACTGCCTTGAGTCCTCATAGACATCGATGACGCCGGAGCTATAGGGACCCGAACGGTCGAACACCCACGCCTCCATCTTGGTCCCGCAGACGGCGAACGCGTGGACGAACCGCCGGGTGGGCTGGGCGGCAAAGACCTCACGCACGTAGCGGCTCATCTGAAGCAGAGTGCCTTTGGTCTTGATCTCATCCTTGGATTTTTTGAGCTCGCCAACTACCAGGATGTCTCTCCAGTTGTGTTTGTTTCGCGAGGGGCTCCCACCCCTAGCTCGCAAAAGAAGGTCGACTTGCCGTTCTGCCTTTGAACCAGTAAGATTTGCTTTGCTGGCTGTGGTGTAGTAGGTGCTGCGTGATTCTGAGAGAAGGTCTTCTTGAAGACGAAACCACCAGGTGAGGACATTGTCCTGTGTAGGAAGATCAGGAAACTGGGCCCAATTACCATCACTGCCCGGGGCCAATATGCGTTGACAGATGGCATCTGCTTTGCCGCTCCAGTCCTTCTCCTCAAAGTATTTGTTGAAGAAGCCCTTGACGTCTCGAAAGGTGCAGCCACATATCTCCTCAAAGATTCTCGGATTCACCAACTCATGCGTCTGCTCGGAACCTTTCTGCGATGATGAGGTGGATTTGACTGGCGTGCTGTCAACGGAGGGGGGGATGCTCGCCGGAGGAGTTGTTTGAGGGGCGTTGTCAATGAGGTTAAATACAGCAGTCCAGATGTCAATGTTCCATTTTTTGACACCCTGGAGTTCATCGTCTGGTGGCCTTTGGATAACCAGGTGTACCAGTAGGCGATTCTCGTCATACCTGAAGCTTCCTTTTGCTTTTTGGAGGCGCTCGACTAAGTGTGCTAGATCAGACGCCATATTCCCGTTACTCATTCGCGAGCGAAGGCTGTAAGCTGCATCCTCTCCCTGTAAAGCAGAGAGGAGTTTTGAAATCGCATTTCGATAGAGTTTGTCAAGGCTCTCATCAGCGCCATCATAAATTAGACGCGACTCATATATTCTTTCGGCTTCCTGAAGCGCGTTTCGTAAACGATCAACTAAGTTGGTTAGAGGATGGTTCTTGATAATTTTGCGATCTTCATGTGAAAGTCCCGCCATTTTGACGGCATAAAAGACAACGCGTTGGGTTGGTGTGAGGTTAATTAGGAGTTGTAAGGATGCTAATATTATATGTGATGGGAAGCAAACACGGGAACAAAATGCAGAACTGTCAGGAAGTTATGATGTATGATACCTGCGAGAGAAGATAGCTCGCTGGGAACAGATGCTGATAATATATAATCCAAGGGAGGACTATGGTCAAAGGGTTGATCCGGCTTGGCTCTGATGCAGAACGCGGATGTGGGGAACGGAGAGAGCCGCCGAGCAAGGAACCGGGCGGAGATTAATCCTATTGGATCGCGGACGGAATGGTAATAAGCGCGAACAAAATAGGGGGAATTGAAACCGTATTTTGAGGAAGGTCAGTCTATTCCCATTTAGGATTGATTAAACGGCCGTGCTATAATAAAGATCACCTGATCACCCCCACAATCTCTCTTCTCTGCCCTCTCTCATTTCGTTTCTATTTTCCCTCACTACAAAAGAAACTTCAAGAACTAGGGCGGCGACGCTCCTGATGCTAGTATATAGACTGCGTAGAATGTTGAATTTTACAAACTGAAACCTATATCCCAGACGGCATCGCGATAGAACTAACTGTTGAACGCCATTTCGAGCGATCGGTCGGCGTATGCCGATAAGCCCTGTTGTCTCGAAAAGACTCCATATACAATCACGTGGAACAGCCCCTCCAGGTGCTGACGCGCGGTTTTCATTACATAGATTCCCTCCTATATGCGATCGCGTAGATGGAATTCTTTCAAGTGTGGCAAGCATCCTCCAAAAGCTGGCACAGCTACAAAACATTACCAACCTGGGAGAACTCTTCAGCGTTTACAAGTTGCGCAGCCAGGAGCAGCTGGAGGGAGAAAGGCAGCGAAGCAGCTGCCAAAACGTTTGGAATTGGACATTGCTGAGCAGTAATAGTAGCAATGTCCCAAATCTTGCACTACAATGAATGTTTATTAACATAATAAGAGCAGAACGTACACGACAGGAAGAAAGACGCTCCTCGGACGCGCAGTCGCGAATGGCGTAATTCATAAAAATGGCAAAACTCGAATGGTATTGACAGTGGACGATTATACCAGGATTCCCCTTTAGATCTTGGGATATCTAAAACGGACCCCGTGTCTCTTGGGAACCGCCATTCCTCCTCACACACTTCCAAAGTCTGTGGCCTGAAAGAGGCGGACCGAAATCTTTGGGTCGGAGAAAAGCTAAACCAACCTGCTACATTCCAACGGACAAATCCAATTGTGTTGCGGTAGCAGCGTCTGGCATAAGGTTTTAGGCAAGCTTTTTTCCCCCGTTTGTTCAAGGCTAGTTAGTAGATTTCTATTAATTGGAGATGATATCCAAATGGCTAGCGCAACTCAAGTTTTGATTTTATCCAAGGCATGCTTGCAATCGACCCAGGGTGTCGAAAGTCCGCGGCTGAGCTTCTGTAGCACAATCGGAGTGAATAGCTACGCCCGTGAATAGCGAGAGAGGGAGAAGGTGAATATATTACTAAGAAAACGAAGGGATCCCGCGCGATGGATGGGAAAACAGAGATGCCGGAACAACATTTTCCCCAGAACTCCGGATCAAAAAGGTTTTCCCTCGCGCGATTAGCCAGTCATTTTCTGAATGCCCCTCACCAGTGCTCACGCCATGCCCCTCACCACATCCTTTATCTTCTTTTTTTTTTTTTCATCGGGCGCTCCCTCTATATTAGATGCTGATGGGCACAGGGCAGATTTTTTTTTCTCTTTTTCTCTCGTAATTTTTTTGTGTCGTGTCTTCTAATCACGATCCTGTGGAAATAGCACTAGGAGATGAGCTGGAAAAGATAGGACAGGATATGTGGGTGGCGGAAGCAAAAAAGATTTGCTTTGGGACGGTGATAGAAGGCCATCATTGTCTCCAGGGCTCCTGATATGCCCGGAAGATGTTCTTTTTTGGGGAGGCAAAGAATATGGGTTTGGGCTTGAAGGCCGAAATAGAGCGTCCTCATTGCTGCTTGTGCTTGCGGGATGAGTGGACGAGGTTGGGGAAAGGCAAAGAGCGGTTGCGTTATTCTCACAGCGGGCGGAACTACTGGAGAACGTGGACTGTTGAAAGCACAGCTGGCATTCAACAGACATTAGTTTTGATTCAAGAAATTTGATATACTCGGTATCGCTGCCCTGAAAGTCGAACAGTCGACGGCTATTTTCCATCTTCGCTGAACTGGGCGTAGTGGAAGGGTTTGGGTGAAAACATCGATGAATAATGAATAAGTAAAGGGCGAGCTAGTCCAGAAACAGCGACCTTTTTAATCTTGCATTCCATCAACCATTCCTACAAAATCCCCCTAACTGCAAATTTGCCTCAAAATGGGCGCGGCAAAGGATAAGTTACAATGGTTTTTGCTCTTCATTCGTTGAGATGAGGGCACGGACAACACGACCTTCTTTTTTAGGTTGATACATGGGATCCAATCGCACTCGGAGAGCTATATGATATTGCAGCTGCGCCGTGATGGAAAAGACCAGGATTATGCACAGTGCCAGACTGTGTCGAGGGCATTTTGTACTGAACATAGAATTACCAAACAATATTATCCTCCTGCATTCGCCAGACCATGCAAGCGAAGAATATCATACTAGCTCTGGAGAAATTTGTGCTCGAGCCTTTAGCTTTAATATCCTTCTCGCCTTCCACGGATTATCCTCTCCCAGGGTGATCGGTGCAAGTTTCCCGCACACTTCGGGGGAAGAGCAGGGAATCTCATGAATCTGTCCTAAACTAACACAGCGTCCAGACTCATTCTCGCATAGGATTCGGATGACCATTTTTCACATCGTGATGGATAGACTGTCCTCATTGGACAAAGGGAAGTTCAAAAAGACTCATTTTCGGGCTCAATATCACTCTTGCCGGGATTAGGCCATCACGGAAGTAGTCGTTCTCCCAGAACGGGGTGCCTTCCATTGACAATTAACATTGGGGATGGGTTGAACCATATTTGGTTGGATACCATCACAACGGCCCGCCTCCATACCTCCCCAGATTGTCACTGGTGCACCCAGACTATCTATGCCATTGCAGTATATGCGGGATGCCTTGGAAAAGACCAGGAGCATGCAAAGTGCAGTCGGGGGTGCCAGGCTGTGTCAAGGCCACGGGGAAACTTGCGTCGATCACCGTGGGAGCGCGAGTGTGATATACATGTCCAGCTTGAGCCTGTGCCATCCTCATGCAAAGGGATCACAACAGATTAATAATAATTGTAACTATTTGTACAGACCCTGGACAAGTTTTTGTCATCAACATTTGCTGAAATGAGGATGGCATACTCCTTTGACCATCAAAAAAGCCCTCATTTGAAGCACACAGAGCATGACTGCTTGATAGTTATAAATCACACAAAATCACTCTATGATGGATCATTTCAAAATGGACCACCTTGACTATCTTTTCTTGCAAAATGTATTCTAACATCTCATACGCACTTCTATTGGCAACACTCATTGTATTATGTACAATGCATCTCATCTTGCTAACTTTCACTGTCTTCAGTCTCATTATTTGTCTGAGATATTAATCTTCATTCTCTTTATCTGTCTCAAGGCTGTCATCACTGATGTTGATCTATCAGACTTAAAATGTGAAAGTGAGCAGTCTCTTCTATTGAGATGATGATGATAAATACTAAATACTTGTCTCAAATACATCAGCAATTTACTATCTTTTGAAAGTATGTGCAGCATTTTCATTAGCTTTAAAGATATGTTATTTTCAATTTTTTAATTTGATCTCTGCTAACTGTGATGTTTAAATGATTTAGTAGAGTAAAATTCAGACTGAATCTTTTACAAACATCTCACTGCATCAGTTATTTCTAATATATGATTTTTTGTCCTTTGTGATAAAGCTGAATTTAATCTTATAATGTGCTCTTCTCTTCAACAAGATGTGGATGAAAGATATAACTGTGATTGTGTTTATTAACTACATGATTCTTATGATTGCTAGTCTACTTTTTTGATGCAGAATTTGTAATATATCATTTCAGAGTCTTGTAATCTGTAAAGTAACAATTCCTGTATTTCTTGTAACAGCAAAGTTTGTTATAGATAAACTCATTCACAACTGATTCTTCTAAATCAAAGTAAGTTTAGTGAAATTACAGTTCTTATTTTAACATGTGCTAACATGACTTTAAATAATGTTGATTATTATTATTATTGATATCTATATAATTTAAAATATCATTACTCAGTTTATTGAATCAGAAAATATAATGTTGTTAGTGAATTTCAACAATGATACTGTTTTTTGTTTCTAATTGCATTATTAATATAAATTATTAGTCACTTAAAATAATATTAAACAGTAAAAAAGTTCATAATTCTAAGTCTAGCAATAGTAAAAAACAGATTATGAATCTTCTGCAGATGCATCAATCTCAATTAATTTAATATTAAATGATATATCTCATCAGAGCTATTTGAAAATGTCAAAACAGATTTATTTATATTTCTTTTTTTTATTTTTTTAAACTAAATATAAAATATGCTTAAATGTTCTTTTCATATATAAGTATAATTTTCACACTTTCATTTTTAACTAATTGAATTATTAATATTAATAACAAGATATGTGATCAAATTTAAGTTAATAAAAATAGTAAAAATTATTTTTCTCAGTTTCAATAAACTTACTATCATTATCACTATTTATTAACAAATAATATCTATAGTTTGAATTTTTCAAAAATATATATATAGAAAAAAGTCTATTTTTTGAATATTAGCAACATTGAAAGCTATGTTTATCTCTTTTCTCTTTTTCAATATAACTGTTAAATTGTTTAGTTGACCTGAAACAATAAAAGAAATACTATCTTTCACAGATCATTCTCATAGTGTAATGACAGAGAAAAAGAAAGAAAGAAAAATAAGTGAAGATGAAAATAAAATAGAGAATATAGAAAAAGAAGAAAAGAAGAAGAAGAAAGAGAAGAAAAAGAAAAAAGATAAGAAAGAGAAGAAGAAAAATAAAAATAAAAAAGAAAAGAGAGATAAAAAAAAGAAAAAAATATAAAAGATAAGAAAGAGAAAAAGAGAAGAAGATGAGCAGTATCAATGACTATCACTATGAATTTAAAAATGATTTATTTTGTCTCATATCAAGTATTATTAATTATCTATAAAAATTTTATTTTATACTCAAAATATCTATTTCAGCTAACAATCTCAGGGCTATAATAAGAGAGAATTTAAAACTGACTTGATCCATACAAGCTAAAATAAGTAGTATGGCTGAACATATCATGTACTTTGTGAAGAAAAATATTTTTTGATAAGTTTTCTTCCTCTATAGTGGAGAATCATGTTTATTAACTTCTTGATAGCTAAATGATGAGCTGAAAAAAAATCAAATAAATATGATAAATAATTATATCTGACACTTATTGCATAAGATTTGACCAGGATATAATTACATTGAATATATAAAGAAATCTTGAGTGAACTATTTCTTGCTCTCATAAGTGATAGACCTTATCATATTATTGATATGAAAACAGAAACAGATATCTGAGTAATTGAATGTGCTGAGTGTGTAAATCAAAAGCTGATATTCATAAATATCAATTTGAGTAACTAATTATCATAGACAGTAAATATCTCAGTGCAGTGATTTGAGAAAATAACTTTAGCTCAATTCAATCTATTTTATAAGAAGTAATTTTTATCATACAAAATATACTCTGATTTATAATTTATTTCAGTACTTTATCAAATTATATTTTTAAGATTGATGACTTTGAGAAATGAAAATTGTCATACAAATTTGATCTCATTTATAAGCATAAGTTAAATGATTCAATCTTTAATTGCAAAGAACTATGTAGAGAAATTTTTAGATATTTAAAATCAAATGAATACTTTGAATTCAAATCACTTGAACACAGTTTCTTCTCAGATGATAAAATATATAAAAAAGTTGTACATGCACTTGAATGACAACAGCATATCATAAGGAGTTAAAATAAGCTGTTAAAGTCTTTCTGTGAAGTCTATATCCTATGATACCCCTAACCATCACCAAGGATCCCGAGAGAGGCCTGACAGCTGAAATAAAAATTCTCAAACAGATGATGACACTCATATTCTGGATTATCAGCAGATTCACCCCGCCTATTGTGGCACTAATATTGATGTGCCTTGCTCCTACAGCATGAGCAATGACTTCCTCAGTGATGAACAGTCCAGGAGACGCAAGTGAGGGCCACAGCAATCAGAAGAACTGGCTGCGAAGTGGCTTCACATTGCCTCTGCATCCTCTATAGAAGGTTCCTCCACAGTCCTTTGCTCCCAGTTCCTGTCGCTACGGCTCGACGAGCGTTTGCAGTTCCTTTCTTGGTTGTTTGAAGGTGCTTTGGCGAGTTGCATGCCCGACTTAGCGCCTGCAATATGGGGAGATGAGAATGTGCGGTCAGCCGGTCGCTTGGGCCCACACAAATTCAGAAAAACTCAGCGTGAGTGCGGCGAGGGGAGAAAGGGCCACAGAGACAAGCTGTGGTGATGACTCCCTGAGGATGACGCACAGCTCCTGAGCATGATGGAGGAATGCTAACCCTGGCCGGAGATAGAGAGGTGTTTTCCAGAAAGGACGGAATCGGTCCTGCGCCAGCGGGTGTCTACACTTCGGAAACAAGAGAGGGGAATGCGTACAGCCGAACCCGCCGGTGTCCCAGCAGCATCTGCAACCCCGGGGGGTGAGACGTAATGCTAATCCGTGTACGTGAAAGTGATATCATGATCAACCACAAGTTGGCCTCTCCTAGCCGTTCATTAACCGCCCTTGGTAGGCAGGTGAGGGTACGGTAGCCTTGATTGGCAGTGTCCTTATGGGCCAACCCACAGCTCGCCACAGGTATATAACCGGAGAAGCCGAGCCGCCTGCCCATCCCACTGCCATGCGTTCCCCTCTTCTGCTGCACGCAGCCACAGCCGAATGATACCTACCCTCTTGTCCCCCCATGGTGATCCGCTTGCGACAGCTGCGGAAGGGACGTCACTGCTGCATGAGTTCTATTTTCAGATTTCATCCTCGGATATTGTTGGCTGGCTGCGCCGTGCTTCAATGCCTGGAGGGAGCATCCTGAGGCGAGCACCCTGTGACTGCCCCCCATTTCTTGGTATACACAGAGGGCTCCCTTCGCCTCCAGATCCATCGTTCTTCTCACTCTGAAGCATAACCC
>NW_015440949.1:0-398741 GCF_000150705.2 Paracoccidioides lutzii | reverse complement strand
CCCCCCGACTCCATCTTTCTTTAAATTCCATTTCCACTCTCCATCCACCACCGCAAGAAACTCACCGAGGGGTCTGTTTGCATGGCCCAAGGTCACCCAAAGTAACGAGCGCGTTCAGAGCCATGGCTTCTACCGAAGCTGAACCCCGCAGCACCATTGCCATTAACGATGATACGGATGCAGAGACGGACGCACCTCGATCCCCGCCGCGAAAGCTACGGAGAAAGAGACGCCTTATGGACAATAGCCTCCAAGATTATGAGGTTCTGTTTGATGGCCCGGCGATCCTCAATTCCTCTGCATCCACAAAATCACAGCCGCTGAAATGCGAAATACACAACTTGAAAGCAGTTCTGGCAAGCTCCCATCAGAGCTGGACTTGCCCTTTGCTGATATTAGGAAAGGCGACAGCAAAACAAAAAATTCACACCGTATTTGAAGCAGGGTCCGCGAAGATCAGGGACCTACAAGAAGTGCAGCGCCTGAAGAAGTGGGACACTGAGCTAGAAATCAAGCACTGGGAAGAGCTGATTGGGAAAAACAAGGAGATCTGCAAGCTTGAGGCTGAGGTCAGCGAGCTGGAGCATCGGTGTCAATGTCCAATATGCTATACCATCCTTCAGAGTGGAAAACCCGCCTGTGCGGACACAGGTTCTGCCCAGGGTGTCTCTTTCCTGACCCAGAGACCTGTGGACCATGTCGTCGAGATTTCACTGGCTATATAAAGAGTTATTAGGTAGCAGTGCTTTGTCTACAGCACTAGATTCCAATCGTAGTTTTGTAACAGGGACCGGGTATTTGCCTGTTTTCGCCAATCCGTGGATAGGGGAACAAATTAGAACTCTTTTAAATTTCTCTCAGAATTGCTACCATACTTCATACATATAGGCAGTCATGCTGAACAAAGAAGACATATGGGCCGAAAGAAACAAAATTAGCCGACACACTGCTTCGTGAGTACATGAGGGATGGCTCACATCTGCCAGTTGTTAGAGGTGAGAAGAAGTTATATCGTCATCATCACCTAATCGTAGATTGAACGGCTGAAAAATCGGGCTTTCTCATTTTCGAGGACGAGATCTGACTTCTGCCCGAAAAGAGAGTTTTCTTGCGCTAGGTAGTTTTCCTTAAATTAAGCCCCTCCATCAACCAGGGGTCAAATACCAGCTCTTCCGCAGTCGGCCTTTCCTCAGGCATCCAGCATAGAATCCTTTGAAGAAACTCCAGAAATCCCTTTTTGTTATCTCCCTCGAGATCGTCTGCAAGTCTTTCAAGGGAGATGTCAGGGATGGGTGCAAAACCTCTCCATTGACCTTGAATGTTTTGTCAACGTTAGCAGAAAATACAAGGTCCCCCACTCTGTAGATTTGAACATGTATTCACATACCATTCTTATCCCACCATATAGAACTCATCTCACTTCGTTCCAGGAACTCCCTAGGAGGAGGTACCATGATAGCAACCATCTCTGCAAGGTGGAGTGTATCATCCAGAAGTCGCTGATCATTCTTGGCTTGGAAGAGGGTACGCCCAGCTACAAGGTCCCAAAACTGACCAAATAATAATTGAAGACATGTCAACTAAGCCTGTCAAAATATAACAAAAGGTAATTGTCACTTACCACCATAGCAATGCTCCAAATATCAACTTTATTGTCCCAATTCATCTTGAGAATAACCTCTGGTGCCCTGTAGACATCTGGCATAATATCTTGTCCTCTGTGATCTTCATCATTGAACCTGGCCTCGCCCAAAATCTGTTATAATAGGAAGGCACCGTGTGCGGGGAATCCGCCGGCTCTTGTAAATGATGCGATCATCAAGGATCTTTCTTGGTGCGGGGTGTTTCAACTCAGCCTCTTCAAATACTGAGAACACATTAGCATCATCAATCTCAAGGAGCATGTTTCTGGATTGGAGATCTGTATGCACAATGTTGGCTGAATGTAGGAAGTCAAGCCCCCCCAGGATTTGTCGTAATGGAGGTTTCAAAAGTTGTATAGTCAGAGTCCTGGTAGGCCGAAGGTCAAGCATCTGTTCCAAACTCAATCCCAATGGTTGTTGAACAAGGCACACATGAGTGCCATCTGGGCCAATCACTTCAAATGAGTCATATAGTTGTCGAAAGAGATTTTTGCCGGGATGGCCAGATTGAGATTGAACAGAATTGAGATGACTGTAGATTCTAATCTCATGGTTTGGCTTGGAGGAGGAAACACAAAACTTCAGTACAACATGTCGAGGCTCACTAGTTAGCAAAAGTGAAGTTAGCTATTAGACTTATTCTGAGCTGTAACAACATGATAAATGAATGTACGCACTGTAGATCACGACAGAGCCATACAGTTGATGTCACTCCATATCCTAGTTTCCCAACAATTTGATATCTGTCATTGAAAATTTCACCTATTTGAGCTGGGTAATACTTTTCTGCCTTATATGTCGGAAGGGTTTCTTCCTCAATATTTTCAGAGGCATCAGTCAAGTCAAACCCAGAGCTTGGAAATGTGAGGGGAGACATTAGTTGAGAGAACATCATTTTCTGAGCTCCATTAAACTGTTGCGAATAGTGCGGTACAGCAGAACGTAAAGACAGACAAGATCGGCTTCTGGAGAATGAAGACCGCACATAAAGATAAGCAAGAGACAATTTAGCAGTCATGTCAAAAACAAGATTCTTAAATCACCTGCCAATCGTACCTTTGAAGGACTGAAAGTTTTGTTGTTCTTCTTTCTGTTAGGGGTTCCTGATGAGACGAAGCTAGAAATAGTAATTTCTGCCAAGCCGTTTTAGCCAGAGCTCAGCACCATTTAGGCGCCCTGTTCTACCGCCCGGATTTGACCCCAATTGATGACCGAAGGTCGAAGCCAACCAATTGACAATTTGGCAGAAAAATGACGTTAAAATGGCCTTGTAGCCAGTCGGGGATAGAATCTCTTCTCCAAACCGCTGTCGCCAATTCATGCAAGCTTGGCAGTGGTGGAAACAGTTTAAAAGGCGGCGCTTACCGTTGAATACGCTTACTGGAGAATGGAATGGCTTCCTACGGCATGACCCGAAGTCTTTTGGGCAGAGGATCTGTTACACAAGCACGCCTATATAAGCAACCAACACTCCGCTGCGCTAAATTCTTTCTCTTCCGTCAAAGGACTGAATAAACCACAATTTTCTGTGATATTTCTCTGATATATATATATGTACTGAGAGTCATCTCCATTTACAAAGCTCTGGTTTTTTGAGAAGCAATCCACCTGCAAAGATGAACCGCGTCGCTGCAAGGGGACTCCCATGCTACAGCGCAGAGAGTACTTCAATATAGTGGTTCTGTTAACCTCGGAGATGTTATTTCGATGAATGCAGATGGGGCTGAGTGGTTAGACTCAGTGGACAGTGATGCAACATGATAGAAAAAGCTGTATGTTGCCCTGCCGCTTTTCGCTAGTGATAGCTAATAATTCTATAGGATCCTCGGATAAAACAAGCTCACATTCAGCAGGGTGCCTCTTTTTTTTCCCCTCTCTTTTTTTTTTTTTTGTTTTCATGATGTGTCTCAGTGTGCCAACCTCAAAATAGTGGATTTAGCTGGGGGACTTGCAGGGGTGCGCGGGCACACAGGTCGAGTAAAGACAGAAATGACTCAAAGGATGTCATTACAGTAGCGCTTTTAACCGCCACAGGGACTCGTGTTTGGCAGTGCTCATTTCCACCTTGACGGTTCCTTTAAGTTCTTTCCTTCTCGTGCCGGAAAGCTGGGCGGATTTGCAGACAACTTGCAGAAAGCGGGTCTCGTGGTAGAAGAGGGAGGGCCTGAGAGGAATACTGGGGGTGCGGGTGATGAAAACAATCACGCCACAGCAATCTTCTTCAAAATAGTTATTAGCACGGACGCTCTTTCTTGTACGGACTGATGAACGCGGGAAATGATTCAAATGAGTAGTATGGATATTCTGAAGGAGGCGGCGCAGGCTGCCATTGTTCTGGCGATTTCTTGTATTTAGGACTACTTGACCGGAGTTAAAGAATAATGCTCTCTTCACACAGATTCTCTTCTGTAGGCAATATTTCCAGATCCAACAGGATCCCCGTCGCCCAAAAATAGACAGGATGAATGCAGCAAACAAATCGGCAGGATGTCATTTTTCTGCTTAATGAAATGCGGCGTGTAGCTCATGTGGTATATCTGATGTCCCGTCTACTTGGAGATAACGTTAAACGTATAACATTCAAATATTAAACTGTTGTGGTGGTACAAAGCATTCAAGTTCGTGGTGAAATGCTCACTCACCGTAGTCCAATTCTCGTAATCAAGTAAACTTCTTCGAAGACCCGCTTGCAATACAAAAGGCGGTATCGACTGTCCAGAAAATGATTCATGTACATCCCTTTCGTTCTCACCGTCCTTTTCATCCTGTCCCCGAATAATGTTATTCTCCAAAGGAAACCTAGAGCGAGAAAACGGCCTACTCAAACATGTGGAACCGTTATCTCTGATCCGAGGCAGCGTTTGCATACTGATGATTCGACCTGTTGTCTGTGGTGCTGCAGCTGAAAACCCCAGCGTTGGCGGGGTTATAGGAGGTGTAGTATCAGGCCAGAATAGAGTATGGTTCTCCGATGCGGGAGAACGGACCTTGGATGGGTGTGACATCGGCCCCTGGAGCGAGCTCAGTGTTTCCGGGATCTTGCAATCAACCTCCCACTGTTCAAAAGGGCCGTGTCGTTCGTTCGAGCTATGCGTAGAGTCCACATCCGTGGTGCTCCCGGACTCTTTGCCATGAAAATGTACGGCTTTTTGCACACGAAGGTTCTCGAGGGCAGACGGCGAACGTTGATCCAAGCCGGAACAGGATATTGAGAAAGTGCCAGTTTGCTCCTGCCGCACAGGGCGGTTGAGGCAGAGCAGTAATGCATAGAACGTGACCTGGCAACCTGCAGAAAGCGCCCATAAACTTATCCATCCACGGAACAGTCCTGGAAAGTTACCTTTAGAGTTAGGACCGTGAAGTGAACGTAGGCCACGGGTTTCCCGAATGGTGGCACAGGTCAATATGATGGTCGCCAACAGAATGCAGCCGATTAATATCAGATGCCCCCAAGGCCGACGGAAAAGCAAAGCGTTCTGCTCCCTCTTATAAGCAAAAGTAGATATCAAAGATACCAGGACCATGCAGCATATGGCGCCGAATATCATATCGACAAACAGAATAAGGCTAGTTTTCGTGTCATCAGGGCCGAGTCGCCGCATACATTTAGCACAGACAATGGTCGAAATAAATGTTAGCACCAGTGAGGAACAGCCAGCAGTATAGGCCACCGTGCATCCAGCGTCCAAGCATTGACCCATCAAAACCGCGAGTATATGTGTTGACAGTTGCCATCAGAAAAACAGCAAGAAAGACCATTTTGTCAGCTTGACAATTCTGTTATTTGCCCCTGGCTGGGCGGAAATGGAACATTGGGGGGTTGTGGACTCTACGTTTTGACAACTTACATGGCTCAGCCTGACTGAATCCTTTTGCTTGGCAGCTCAGCACGACAATTGGTTGGTCTCCATTCAGCTGACCCCCCACTTGTATTCTCTTGAGGCCACTCTCACTACGGAAGTCAACTTTCATTACCAGGTGGCTGCCCCAGCATGCGAATCTTATCAGTAATTTTAACATTCACCCTTTAGAACCTTTCCACTTACGCAATCTTTGAATGATGCGGGATTTCAAAATGTTCTTCAAGGCTCTGACCTCCTCCAATACGCCGGAAACAAATCCAGCAGATTACTCTAATTATCCATCCGGGAGCTCTCCTGCTCCCATTTCCTTTCCGGACGGAAGTCAAAGTGTTGCATGAGTGTGCTCTGACGCCATAGTCGATATCTGCTTCGTCCATGGCCTGACTGGGAATCGAGATAGCACCTGGACCGCCCGTGGGCAATCCACACCTTGGCCAAAAGGCGCTCCTTCCAACAGAGCTTAGCAGGGCCAGGATACTCACTTATGGCTACGACGCATACATAGTGCGAAAGCCAGTTGCAGGGTCAAATCGATTGACTGATCATGCTACAAACCTCCTCCATGATCTGACCGGAAAAACGTCGCAATGCGCCATCTCGTGCCCTTATTTTTGTCGCCCACAGCTTGGGTGGTCTTGTATGCAATAAGGCCATTCTGTTCTCACGAAATAACCGAGAAGCTCACCCCCGGGGTATATTTGATTGCACTGAAGGCATTGTCTTCATGGGCACCCCTCATAAGGGATCCTGGATAGCAGATTGGTCAAAGATTCCGGCTGGGGCTCTCGGCCTTTTGAAATCCAGCAACAAGTCACTGTTGAAAGTCTTGGAAACAGATAATCAGCTTCTTGAAGCCATCCAGGTTGACTTCTGGTCAATGATCTGAGAACTACGACAGGGTGGCAGGTGTCTCGAGGTCACGTGTTTCTTTGAAGAGTTGCCACTGCCTGGGGTTGGAAAAGTTGTTTCCAAGGAGTCAGCTACTCTTGAAGGCTATATTCCGATCAGCATCCACGCCAACCATACTGATATGGTCAAGTTCAATTCCGCCAATGATATTGGATTCGTGAGGCTGTGTGGCGAGCTGATCAGGTGGGCATCGGATATCAGATATTTGGTTTTCTGTCCAATGTAGTCTACAGAACTTGGCTAAGAATCCCAAGTTCACCATATGCTATGAATGAGAAGGATCGCCAGTGCCTTAA
The DNA here is from genome assembly GCF_000150705.2 of Paracoccidioides lutzii. Lineage (NCBI taxonomy): Eukaryota > Fungi > Ascomycota > Eurotiomycetes > Onygenales > Ajellomycetaceae > Paracoccidioides > Paracoccidioides lutzii. The sequence continues at coordinate 392,030 of NW_015440949.1, read as the reverse complement.
GGACTTATGGGCGACCGACCTTAATGACGACAAGACGCGTATACAGCAGAGTAAGGGTGGCCTGCTGAAAGACTCATACATCTGGATCCTCAAGAATCCCGACTTCCAGCAATGGCGTGACAATCAGGAGAGTCAGCTTCTCTGGATCAAAGGCGATCCCGGCAAGGGTAAAACAATGCTACTTTGCGGTATTATTGACGAGCTGAAGAAGTATATCACTAAAACAAGTCTTTTGTCCTTCTTCTTTTGCCAGGCCACCGACTCAAGTACCAACAACGCCACAGCTATTCTTCGTGGCCTTATCTACCAGGTTGCCACGCAGCGGCCATCGCTCATAGCGCACGTGCGGAAGGAGTATGATCATCGAGGTAAAGATGTATTTGAAGGTGTGAATGTCTGGATTGCCTTGTCTTGTATCTTTACAAATATCCTAGGGGACCAAGTCTTGAAAAACACAAACAACTTCCTGATTATTGATGCTCTCGACGAGTGTAATACAAACCTGGTGTTGCTTCTTGACTGGATCGTCCATACGTCGACAGCGCATTCAAATGTCAAGTGGATAGTATCCAGTCGCAACTGGCTGAGCATTGAGGACCACCTTAGTACCGCGAGAGAGGAAGTAAGACTGTCTCTTGAGTTGAATGGAAAGTCCATTTCCGCAGCCGTTGCTATATATATCGAGCATATGGTTGAAGAACTGGAGAAGAAAAAGAACTATGGCAAGGATACACGGGAAGCTGTCCAGTGTTACTTATCCTCAAATGCGAACAATACCTTTCTCTGGGTTGCCTTGGTTTGTCAAGAGCTCGCAAGCCTAAAAGTCAGACGACATCACACTATCTCGAAATTGCGTGCGTTTCCCCCAGAACTAGATCACCTATACAGGCGGATGTTGGACCAGATCAGCAATTCAGAGGATGCTACACTTTGTAATCGCATACTAGCTGTTCTCTCAGTTGTGTATCGGCCTCTTCTATTGGACGAACTCGAATCTTTCATCGAGCTGCCTGACAGTCTCCCTAATGAGTCTCTGGGAGAACTCATTGAGCTTTATGGTTCTTTCCTAACCCTTCGAGAACGTACCATTTCATTTATCTATCAGTCTGCCAAGGACTTTTTAGTCCAGAAGCCGTCGAAGGAGATTTTCAAATCTGGGATAAAAAATAAGCACTATACCATCTTCTCGCGATCACTACAAGTAATGTTCAAAACTCTTCGGCGTGACATTTACAACTTAAGGGCTCCAGGATTGCCTATCAGCAAGAAGCTTCATTCACTAAATGAGAGAGATCTGAAATCAGACAAGTAAAGATATAAGAACAGCACAGGAACAGATGAAGAGGCAGACTGACAAACATCATCAAGAGCCTGACTTTGTAGTAGAAGATTTTGTTTATCTAACATTGAGATCATACAAGATGAATTAATCAAGCTGTAAACTGACAGAGCAGAATGCTGACTTCTTCAAAATTCTAAAGAAGGTGAACAATGCCTACAAACTGAATCTCTCTGCAATGATGAAGATTCATTCAATCTTCTCCTCAGATAAGCTATGTAAGAATCTCAGAGACCCTCTACCTGGCCAGACTGTCAGACCACCAGACTCAATTGAAATAGACAGGGAGAATGAATGAGAGATAGATTGTATACTGATCAGTCAAATAAGCCAGGGCAAGCTGCAGTATTGAGCATGCTGAAAAAGATTTGATGAGAATTTTTCATGATATCTCACTCATGACTTCAAGGAATCACCCTACACAATATGAGATTTCCATGAGGCCAACCCCACTAAAGCTGGATCACTGAAACATCTAGATGAATGAGTAAGAACATGAGAGATGAGCAGCTATCTGAAAGATGAAGATGATGATGATCTTCCAGCATGAGGACATGCTCACTTCTAGATCAGAGAGTGATGTTAGGCTTGGCACCAGGGCTAGGTTTATCCCCATCACATGACCACGCCCCACATGGGACCTAGTGGATCAGCCATGATCCAGTCATGTGACCATGTGAGCTGTTTATAATCTGAGCAGACTCTGACACCTTTTTTTCCTCATCAACCTTAGTATTTCATTATATAACTGTTAGCAACACAGAGAGCTTCCTTCTTATGCAGCTTGCATTCACTCTCTAACACTTATGTTCTTTCAAGATTTTACTATAGATAAGCAGATCATTTACAAAAGTATTCATAAACTGATTTAAATAGTCAAAGAAGATTATATTTATAAAGTATTAAAAAATTATTAATTTATTATTTAAACTAAAAAATATGATTATATATTTGTAAATCTCATAATATATTCTAAAGACAGTCAGATTTTCAGTCTCAGAGTGCATATATATTTAATGAAAATCTTGATGAATGTTCAACTTGATAAAAAATTTAGTTTTATTTATTTACTTCATAAGCTTATCAATTAAAAGAAGTGAGTATCAGTTCTTCTTTGAGATGATATTAAACTGATAATAATTTATATAAAACTTTCAGTTTGCCTGCTGTATGAGCTATAAGAATTGAAGATGCAAATAAGAAAGCAACTGATGAAATAAATCTCTTTTTTAAATTAATTTCAAGATATTATTTGACTATCTCAAGCTTTTTCAGAATTATTCAATATAATAATACATGGTCAATAGTCTTATTTGAATCAACTTTTTTTTTCAGCTCAATTTTATAATTTATTCTCTTTTAGAAAAATAATAATTTATTAGAGACAGCTTTTAAGAAAATATATCAAAATTTTTTATAGTTCTTTAATAACTACTTATTAATTAACTCTTTATTCTTCAGTTCTGCTTCAACAATAATTTTTTTTCTCAATAATTTTGTCTATATTATAGAGACTTGAAATGTATATCTTTAACTTCTCACTTTTTTTATAGTGATGAAAGATAATATCTTCAATAAATATTATCTTTTGTTGCTTATTTCTTTTATCATTTTTATATTTGAATTTTTTATCAATAAATTTATTATAATAATCTATATTTTATTAATACTATAACTTTATTACTAATCTTTTTAAAATCTTTTATGAAATCACTAGACTATAATATCTCTAATATTTCATCTACTGATATTCATACACTTAATTAAACTAAATATTGATTTTTTATATATAATTATATTTCATATTTTATCTGTCAAACTTATTCTAAAATTATATCAGTGCTTTTCAAATTTATTATTAATATTGATATATTTAGAAACCTTTTATTATTTATTTATATATATAAAGAGATGACTTTAATAATTAGAGTTTCTATTTAATTATTAAAGCCTATAACCTGATGACTTTTTTTTTTATATCTTTAAAAATTATTCTCAATACTTTAATACACTTTTATGTAAAACTTGAGTTAATAAGAATATAATAATTTGCTTTAAAATCTACTAGTGATCTTGTAAAAATAGTATATTTATTAAAAGCTACTTTGATATATATAATAAAAGAATTTTTATTTATCAGCTTATTTATATTCAAAGTCTCTAGTGCAATTATCTTATCTGAGAAGAAGGCTTCTCTTAGATTTAATCTTTTTTTGAATTAGTAATAGTAGTTTTAATATTTACTTTCTTCAGTTCAGTCTTTTATTTATATGAGCAATTCTATACTATATGATCTTTGCTTTAGTAGTTAAAGTACTTTATATTCTTTTTTTAATTCTTATTTTTTAATTTATTTTTAGTTATTTATATCAATATGAGTGAAGTTGATTCATAATTACTCTGTTTTATAAAAGTATCTTCACAGTTAGCTCAAATTATTAAATTTCTTCAATAGTTGATCAGTTATTAGCTATTTTGATTAGATATACTTTTAAGATAGTAAGTAGTCTAGATGCAGATCTTTTGAATCTTATAAAAAATACTGCAACTGATATAAATCACTGTAATCATATATTAAAGATCAAAGAATAGTTTGCAATAAAAATCTACTTTATAATCTTTCTTCTAAACTTAAGCTTTAATAGTCAAATATAAAAAGTTGATCATAAAGATATAATAGTCATTCTAATTTCTTATTATCAGCTGTTAGTATTTCATTTTTACATTTTCAAGCTTATTAATATTCTTATATATATTTTACAGATACTTAAAAACTTTTTTTATAGTTTTAAACTTATCAGAATAATTTTCTCTCATTTTAAAAGTCAGATATCTTATTACTTTATTATTTATTCAGTTTTTTATATATATAATTCAGCATTCTTCAGTTAAAAAGTGATCAATATTGATAGTTAGCTTATATTTTATTTGTGAAAGTCAGTTTTCAAATACTAGTTCTTTCTCATTAATGAGATACTTTAAATTATTAAGTTTGACTGATTATTATGTTTGTTGAATATTTATCAGTCTGATTTATAAGGATAAAAATTTTATTATTTGCTGTAATATATTTTATTTTTCTATTAAGTTATTCATTTATTGATTAAGTTCACTTATTTTCTTTCTTTAATTATCTCATTCTGTTTTAATTTAATTTAGAGTTTCTCTTACTTTATTTATATAATTAATAATCTTTTGATATATTTGCTCTGAGTTCTCCTTAATTGCTTTCAAAAATATTTTCTTTGATAAAAGCTCTCTTGACTTCATATTTCTTCTCATCAAAGTTATTATATCTCAGTTCAATTTTCACAAACTGTTAGATTTTTTAACTACTACTGATATATTAATAATATTTTTAAAGATTTAAAATAAAAATAAATAAAAATTTTGAGAGATTTTTTATTTAAAAAATTTGTTTTAAAAAGAGCAAGAAAAGTTATTGATCTTAGTATTATATTAAGACTTCAATGTAAATATAAATAAAATAAATATTTAATTATCAATCAAATAAGTTATCTAGATAAAATACTAAAATAATTATTAATAGATAAGTTTAAAGAAAACTCTGTTTATATAACTCTTTTTTTAGCACTATTTTTCACATTTACATGTTATTTATATACAAAGTAATTATGAGGTTGATTGCTATATCAATATCTAAATAGTTATAATTACTAATCATCTTGACCTGTAATTTTACACTATTGAATAGGCTGAACAGAGTCTGTCTATTCTATACTATTATATCTACAGTTTAAAAATTATAAATAACTAATTGTAATTAAGTTAATCAATATATTTAAATAAATTTTATATCTCTATATTATTTTCAAAAACAAAAATTTATTGAAAAAGTAATTTAAAGATTTTCTAAAAGACTAATACTAGATATTATTTTAAATGACTAAACTACTGATAAAATAGATTTGAGATAACTTCAACAGATATTTATTTCAATAGTAAATTTTTACAGAGTTAACAGATCTATTTTTCTTATTTTGAATAATTATAATAGTTATATTACTTTAGAATTTAATTAAATCTATAAGAATAATATTATAATATCTTTTTATATATTATCTTATATTTCATATATTTTACAGTCACTAAATATAAGTATTTTTTTCAACTTTAAAGTGAGCATATGAGGATTTAGTTCAGCAGTAAATATAATTTGAATTTAATATTATTCAAAAAGTAGATTTATTAGATACTTATTCTGCAGTATATACTGTATTCTTCAAATCTCAAACTATTTAAAATAATTTCAAGATAGCTAAAATAGTACTTTTTTAATCTGACTATATTTTTCAATAGTTAAATATTCAATTATAAACTTCTACTTTTTCATACAATAGCTCTAGCAATTCAATCACATTCTAAGTATTTTAAATACTTAATAATTCTCAGTAATTATATTCATAAATAAATAAAATCAAAAATTTAATAAAAAATTAATTTTAAAACTTTGTGAAAAACTTTAATCAAATTATCAAAATTTGTGAATATGAGATGATCAATACCATTATTATAAAGAAGTAATATCAGAAATATTTAATATGAATAAGATAAAAAAAGTAAAATACAAGAGATTTAGATATTAAATTCAATAATAAGTAGAAAATTTAATTAATAAAAAAGTTTAAAGTTTTTTAACTTTATCTGCAGCATTTATAAAGTCTGCAATATTTGTTGAATAGTCAGTTAATGTAAAGGATTAAGCTCTAAGAACTAGAGGCTAGTCCTCCTATATAACAAGAATGAATTGCTTGAGAAAGGGAAGAAAAGAATGAGATAAGAACTCAAGCTTAAGCAAGCTCACATAGCATAATCACATGTGCACATGCAAATGATGACTAGGCTGAGTCAGCTAGTTAGAGCAAATCTAGGGGTTCAACCTCTTATAATACCCTCCTTCTCTCTCTTTGTTGCAGGTCTTTACAACTATTTAAAGCTCTCTTTATATCTAATTTTGCCTGCTGAAAGGCCTCTCAAGCATTCAAGGCCTTCACTTCTTGTAGGAAACTCATGTCATTCCATGTAGGCTCAGCCTAATCTACTCATTTAATGAGGTATTGCTTTTTCCTCCAGTAGGTTCATTCACTCTGAATTTCCTCAATCTCAAACTCAGATCCTTTCAAGGTCTCTATAGTGAGTGACTGCCAGTCAGTTTGCCTCTGACTAGACAGGGGATCCATTGCCACAGCATGTAGGAGCTTTACATTAAAGATATTGTGAATGCCAGATGAGATGTTCAGTTGATAAGTATGAAATTCTATCTTTTCTAGCATAGTATATTGATTGTATTTCATGTCCAGCTTCTTGCACAGGTGATTAGTTCTCATATTCTCTAAGCTCAACCAGATCTTATCTCCAGGTTGAAAGCTTGAAGCTGGGTCTCTTTATCTATTCATATATTTCTCTTGAGATTGCTGAGCATTCATCATTTTTACTTGAGCTCACTTTAACACTTCATGAGCCTTTCTCATATAATCATCTGCAAACTCAATGAGATTATGTGATGTTTCAACAGGGAGTGCATCAGCTATATCAATGGAGGAGACATGGAAAAGATGTGTTAAAAAAAATTAGCTCATATCCATTAAGACAGCATCTCTATTATTGATAGTCAGCTCTGCTAGAGGGAGTCATTCACACCAGTCATTCTGTTGAAAGCTAATGTACTTGCATAGGTAGATTTTCAGAGTCTGGTTCATTTGCTTTGTAGCTCTGTCAGTCTCTGAGTGATAGACTGTGAAGAGTCATCTCTTAATATCTAATTTCTCACACACTTGAGTTCAAAACATGCTTGTAAAAGCCAACTCTTGATCTGACACTATTATCTTATGAATACCATGTTGAGAGATGATGTTGTGAAGAAACACTTTAGTCACTATCTTCACATCAGTTTTTTTAACTGCTTTTAATATAACTCTCTTGATCAGTCTGTCTATTATAATTATGATATTCATGTATTCTTTAGAGCTTGATAAGTTCATGATAAAGTTCATGAAAAGCTCCTGCTATATGTGTTCAGGAATGAAGAGAGGCTTAAGTAGTCCCTGACATTGATCTCTTCATGTGATATTTGATCTGCAAAGATGACAGTTTTTGATCATTCTTCTCATATTAGTGGCATAGTCTGACCAGTAGAACTCACATCTTAGAACTCCTGCTGTTTGCTCTCACCCAGGATGGCCAGTAAGAGATGAGTCATGAGCCTCATGCACTAACCTAGTTCAAAGAGATTTGAAGTCTGGCACTCACTTATAATCTCAAAAGAGAAGCTCCTTATTCTCATTTAAAGAGCACTCAGAGATGGAGGTCTTAATGCTGAGTTCAGAAGAAAATCTGAATCTTTCCTCACAAAGAGTTTGCTTCAGACACTGCAGAATCTTGTCATTTTTATGAGTTTTATTTCACTGAGCTTGAAGAGACATCTCAGGTTCTACACTGGCAGCAGCTACTATTGATTCTATTCCAGGTGCTAGTACATTAAACTTAAGTAGTTGAGCTTGTCTCTGCTTGATTCTCTCATCATCAGTGTTCTGTAGCATGTTCTGCTCTCTTCACAATAGGGTGTCTGATTTAGCATTCAACTTCCCTAGCTAGTAATCAATTCTGAAGTTGAATTGATAGAGAATATCCATTCAATATAGCTGTCTTTCATTTAGTCTGCATGTAGTCATGAAGTATTCTAGATTCTTATGATCTGTGAGGATCTTAAATTCCTTTACACTTCATAGCTCAGTGTTCCATTTCTTTAAACACTTAATTATCACTAATAACTTCTTATCATGAATCTCATAGTTGCATTCTGCAGGTGAATGCTTGTGAGAGAAGAAGGCACATGAGTGTAGAATGCTCTGCTCATCATATTGTAGCAGCACTTCTTCTGAGATGTAATCTGAGAAGTCTGTTTCTAATATAGTCTTATGATTAGGGTCAAATTGAAGCAGGATTGGAGTGGAGATAAATATTGATTTTAGACACTTAAAAGCTTTCTCAGCCTTGTTTATCACAAAAAAGGAACATTCTTGCATGTAAGAATCATCAGTGGGATCATAATCTTTGAGAAATCCCTGATAAATCATCTATAGAAATTGGCAAAGTCTAAAAATCCTCATACATCTTTAAGAGTAGTAGGTGTCACTCATTTCAAAACAGCTTTAATCTTCTCTGAATCTATTCATATGCTCTTGCTCACTTCAATGATGAATTCAAGATATTTTGTGCTGTTCATCTTGAACTCACTCTTTCTGATATCTGCCTGCAGGCCTGCTTCCTATAGGTATATAAGCACATTTTGTACATGCTCATGATGCTCTCATAAGCTTCTTGAGGAAAATATCAAGATGTCATCTAAATAGGCTGAGCAGAAGTCATTCAGATATCCATGTAATGCCCAGTTGATATATTTTTGAAATATGCTCAGAGCATTGGTCAAATCAAAGAGTGTAATCAGTCACTCAAATAGTCTGTATCTGGTTCTAAAGGCTGTCATCCACTCATCACCTTCTGTGATTTGAATCTTGTGAAAAGCTGCAATAATGTTCAGCTTAGTGAATCATTTAGCCTGTTCAATTCACTGTAAAGTCTCACTGATTAATGATAGAGGATATTGATTCTTTCAGGTGATTTTGTTAAAAGCTCAATAATTCATACAGAATCTTAGCCCACCCCCAGACTTCTTCACAAATAGTACAGGGGCGGCTGCAGGGGAGTTGCTCACTCTAATAAAACTCTTATCTAGATAATCTGTAAGAGTCTTTCACAAAGCCAGTAGTTCCTCTTGAGACATATTATATAATGAGCCTCAAGGGGGTTGTTCTACACTACCATCAGCCTTTTTAATCAGTTCAATCCCATGATCTCTACCTGGACCACAAAATGAGGGTAGAGTGTCAGCAGCTTCCTTATCAAATATGTTCAAAAACTCATGATAATGTTCAGACAGCTTTTCTTTAGAGTTAATCTTTGATTTCACTTCTAGAGCTTTTTGAATGTTGGTCAAACTGACAGTAAAAATCTCAATGTTTCACTTCTCTCAAGTGCTCACAAGTCTAGAAAAGCTTATAGCAGAGATGGAAATCACATCAGCTTTTGCATTTGAACTAGGCTCTATCTCTATGCCACTCTCTTCAAATCTCACAATTCTTCAATGAGGGATCACAGTTGCCTTTTGCTGGGCCAGTCAGGGGTCATCTAGATATATATCATGATTATATAACCTATTCACCATGTAGAGAAAGGCTCATTCAGTTACATGACTGCCTATATCAATTTGAATGTCAGTCACTATGCTTGTGAAGAGTCTCATGAAGTCTTCAAAGCCAGTCATTTTAACAGAGGGAATTTCAATGCACAGGAGCTTATGCTTGTTAATGTAGAATTGAGAAATAAGACCATAGACATTACATTCACTGTCTATCATTACTCTAGTTGAAAAAGCATTATCTACTAGAGCATCAACAGTGAAAGGTTTGAATATCATCTTAGATTTAAATCTTCTTCATTGCTTTCTCATAAGCTTCTTATTTCACTCCTTTCAGTATCTTTTAGTTGGAGCTACTCTTTTCTCAAGTCCTCACTCATATTCATATTGTCATCATTCAGTACTGGCTTGGAGATCACCTTAGCTATCATGGAGGTGGCAGGGCATCTGGGAGGTTTGAATGAGCAGCTCTTAATCATATGATCTCCAGCTCTGCATCTCAGGCACAGGCCTTGCTCTCTTCATCAATTAATCTCTGTCTGATTTATCAATTTGATGTGGCAGGCACTTGAGGTCACAGCACCAGGAGAGAGATTCATCAGATCATCAGTGGAAGCTTGAGACTAGTTTCATCAGTCAAGGACAGCATGACAAAGTAGAGAGTGTAAATTAAATATCATATGATTCAAAGAAGATCTGCTCTCACAATGTTTAGATCAATGCCTTAAAGTCTTAAGCTCAGAGAGTTGATGATCAACTAATATAAGCTCCTTGCAGTAATTCTCATAAAGAGATAGTTTTCTTACACCCATCATGCCTCCCCTCAGCTCCATGCTTAGAGTGGATTTCAAATACTTCTTTTTAATGTGATCATCTCATCTGTGACCACCAGCTTCTAGCAGTAGCTGATTAAATTCAGACAGAAAGTCAAAAAGAGCTTTTCTACTCTGTCATAGATTGTTGAGCTTTTGTATAGCCTTTTCCTGTCATGCAGAATCACTAAAGAGCATGTGTGTCTGCTTCAGTAAGCTCTCTACTGTGAAGTTGATCTTGTTCTTATTATTCTCAATTCAGGAGTAAACTCAAGCTGCTGCCATTTCTTTCAGTCTCAAGTACACATACCAAGCACATTTCTCATTATTACCTAAAGCTTTTCCATAAATCTTAAGTTTTGATTGAAGCTTTAGCTCTCACTGAGGATAGTGCTCCAGATTAGAATCATCATACTTCTCATAGTCTGATAGCTTGGTCTTTGATCTTCTGACTGCAATGAGTGATTGCAGATTTGATTGAGAGAGAATTGATGTTGAGATGTTCAAAGCTTGTCATAGATTAGCTATTTCAGCTTGCTGAGCTGCTATTAAATCTCTGTTCTCACACTGGACCTGTTCCTGCTGTTGAAGAAAGGTCATTTATTGTTGTTCAAAGCTGCTGAGAGCATCCCTGCTCATTGCTTCATGTTGATTCATTTGTGTATTTGTTGTACAAGTCTGTCACTTTATCTCATTCAGCTAGACATTTTCAATGTTGCTCATTCATTTGTTAGCATGATTGCTAACTCAGTCTATTCATATACCAGTGCTATCACTGAACTTTGTGATGCAGGATTTAAGACTCTCAATAGCCTATCATATGTCAGCACGTTTGCTGAGCTTTGTGATACAGGATTAAGACTTCCAGTGGCTTATCAATGAAAGGAGTGAAGCAATTCATAATGTAAAGAGTTAAGCTCTAAGAACTAAAGGCTAGTCCTCCTATATAACAAGGACAAATTGCTTGAGAAAGGGAAGAAAAGAATGAGATGAGAACTCAAGCTTAAGCAAGCTCACGTAGCATGATCACGTGCACACATGCAAACAATGGCTAGGCTGAGTCAGCCAGCCAGAGCAAATCTAGGGGTTCAACCTCTTATAGTTACTCAATATTATGAGTTCTTACTATATGTGTCTGCTTCACACTGATGAACTTTATAATATTACAGTAATTGTAATATTATTAAATATATAAAATTAAAATATTTTCAATTATATATAATTTAATTTAATTTAATTGAGTATTATAATATTGAGATAATTTGAATTAAATCTAATGAGTTGAGCTTTGATAGTTTTGATATTATGATCATTTGAATACTGCACTCACTTGAAAAATACATTAAGCTTTAAATATGACATATGAGCTTAGTCATAAGCAAGGCATATAGCTGTAGTTAGCGGTCAGAGATCTGAAATGTATAAGTAATATGATGCTTGTGACATATAACTATAGTTGAGCACTATAAGACATGAAGCTAAAAAAATTACTTAAATAAACTATAAATAAAAGATATGAATACCTGTTAAAGATATAAAATAAAAAAAATAAACAAGTATAATAATTAAATAACTAGTAATAAAATAAATTTACTAATAAGTGATAAGATCAATAACATTCATAAAGTTAAGTTGATATATGAATAATATATATTTTTACAACTTCAATAACTTTATAAATTTATTTGCTAATATACTTTTAGTTCTCATTCATTTAACATCAATAAGTTTATACTAAACACATTCTCTAAGTTAATAATAATGAATATTAATATATTAAAGATATATATTTAGCTTTGAGTTAGAGTAGATGAGAAGGTTTATGATTTAACAGTTATCACAGAGAATATAAATACTAGTTAAATTGAATTTGAGCAAAGAAATACTATTATCAAACTGCTTTATAATTTGCATATAATATTATAAAAAGTTCAGCTTTAATAGTAAATATTGTTATTATTAATTAATAAGAGAATTTTTAATTTATTAATATATTATATAGTTTAAAAAAATATTTAATTATAGATCAATAATTTATATTATCAATAAAACTGATATTATTTGATATTTTAACTATTTTAATAAGTGAAATAGCTATATTTAATTATTTATATATATTGATCTCAATATTATAATCAAAGTTAATAAATTTAATTAATTTATTATATTGAATGATTAGATTTTAAGTATATTGAAGATAGATGATTATATGATCTATTTTTATTGAATAATTATCTGATTAATTTTATATGTACATTACAAACTTAATAACAATATAAATTATATCAAACTATGCAATCATAGCTGAGTAAATACAAGAACTAATATCTTATTAATAGTAATAAATTTATTCACAGATTGTCTGATTGATATTTGATTTTAACAAATGAATTATAATAGATGTATAATAGAGTGAGTAATTTATATATATAAAATTATATATATAAATCAAGTTATTAATATAAATATCAATATAAATTCACAACTTCAAATTAATTAAACTTAGTCATAAAGAATATAGATATTCAGAAATTAATGAAGTTGATTTATATTATATAAAATAATTATATATCTGAACTGTAAAAATATATTTTTATCTTTTAATAATAATACTATAACTGATTAATAATTAAATTTATATCAAACTCTTTTATATCAATAGTCTTCTAGTAATAGAATACAACTTATTATCTGATGTTTTTATCATATTTACTCTGTTAAATTTATTAACTTCAATTGCTGTTATTAACTGTATAGCTTTGCTCAATATATTCATCCTAACTAAAGACTATTAATATGACTATCTGAAGTATTATTCTTAAATCACAATTCTTTATCTATTGAATATTACTACTAATATACTGCTATCAGATAACTTAATTAAGTGTAAATAAGATATTGATTTGACAAAAACAAAATATTCATTATCAAAGAAATTATAATTATTATATAAAACTTATAAATTAATAAAGATTCAAAATTAATATTTTTATCAATTTTATCACTGTTTTGAGTGACTTTTTTGAATAGTTATATCTTGATATTATACAATAATTCAATATTATCTGAAAAAATAAAAGATATTTAATTTATTTTATATATAACTTTCTATAATTTCATATTATAATTGTTAACCGGACTTGGCTTCGTTACAGCAAGCTTTCACCTTATCAATTAAGGTCGGGTTGATAGGGTGCCTTATCATACTTGATAACTGTAGGAAGGTCAGCTGCCACTAGAATAGAATAATAGAAATATTGATCTCTATTATTGATAATAGCTAAGGCGGGTGTCTATATCTCTAATGAGCTGTAAGAGATATGAACACGGTAGAAGAGTATTCAAAGGAAATCAAAACTATGATTATAACTAAGTAGAATAATTGGAAAGTAGAGTATAAGAATGAAAATAAAATTGATTGTGATCAAGAAGATAAGCTTCCTTGATTCTAAGAGTAATGAGTGTCTTTATATACATGATGAAATCCCCTGGTAGATCTGGTAGCTATGATAGACATGGTTCTATCAGTTCTACCAATCTACTGATAGTGCTGGTAGCACTGGTAGATCATAAACTACTGGTCATACCAATCTATCAGTCACATGATCTCTGGAACTAAGTCCTGCTGTTCTGTCACTAGTCTTTGTCAGCTTTTCTTTAGGTTTGTTCCTGCCCAATGGTTCCTTGGTGCTTTATGCGGGGTGTTCCTTTAGATTCTTAACAATAATTATGACTTATTGAAAATCTGATTTGCAATAGTTTTTATTTAATATCATTATTTGAATTAATTATCAATTTGAATATAAGATTATGATATTAATAGTTGATAATAAAATCAATATAAATGTTAAAATTATAATTGAATAAATTAATAAAGAAGATATTGAAGTTGAGCTCTTGTTTGAGTATATTAAAAAGCAAAGTAAGACTACAGAATAAACAGATACTCTGATAATTGAAAAAGTATATTAAATATTTAAATATTAGTTAGATAAACTATATTGATAAAATATTAAGATAATTTCTAAAAGATGAGTTTGAGAAAAACTCTATTTATATAACTCTTTTCTTAGCATAATTATCTCTTTTCTTAGTATTATTGCTAGACAATTCTTATATTTACAGATTAATTGTAAGGTTGGTTGCTAGATAGTTGCAATTACTGATTAATCTCAGTTTAGTGATCTTATACTATTAAGAAGTTTGAATGAAGTTTGTTTTACATCATTATATTAATATTCAACTAAATGAAGTAATCATTTTTATCAATTAACATAATAATTTTACAATTCAGCTATATTTCTTTATAAATTATTAATAAAAATTATTAAATTCTTGAAATAATTAAAATTTTTTAACTATGATTAAAATCTATTACTTTATAATAACTACAGTTTTTTCTGAGTTTGCTTTAATTCTCTTAGTACTGATGATAAACTCTAAATATTTTATTCGCTGAATTGCAAACTCATATTTCTGAATGCTGATTTGCAAGTCAGCTGTCTTTAATTAATTTAGTACAGTTAAACTAAATATTAATTTTAATATCAAGTTATATATTCTGTACTATCAGTAACTTTTATCTCAGAATAATAAAGTTTTAATTTAGATTTATTATTAATAGAGAAATATTCTAAAATTTTTGATTATTTACTTAAAAATTTATAGTTATTATATAATCTATTACTTTATCAGAAACATTATTATATTCTTTAATATAATATTTAAATAAAAGTTTCTGAAATTTTTTATTGAAAAATCTTATCAATTCTATAATATATTAAATATCAAGAGAATTAAGATTACTTATATTAGTATTAGTAAAAGAATTTACAGAAGTGATAATTTTATTATAAACTAACTTAATTAATATATTAATTTTTTTTAATCAAGTTTTTCATATCAAACCTTTCATATATTATTGAATTATTTGAGATAAAGTCTTTTATTAAACTCATTCTTTTTCTGAATCTATAAGCTCAAATATATTATTTATCATAAGCTTAGTAATTATCTATTAAAACTTCTGCTTTATAAAGTAGTTTCTGACAATATAATCTTTTTCCTTGTAGTAATAGTACTAAATATTTAAATAAAAGTTCAAGACTTTTTTTATAATAGAGATAGACTTTGAGATAAAAATGCTAAAAGAAATTTAATTATTGAAAATTTATAAAATATTTTGCTTTAAAATATTAAATCTATTTTTCTATAAATTTTTTGATTTCTGAATAATATTAATTATCTAAAAAGTATAAATTATCTAAATATAGATTTTCTAAAATTTAATATATATATTAATTATTATATTGATCACTATTATCATTCTCTGAAGATTAAAAAAAAATTTATTATTAATATCTATCTTATAGTTTTTTTTAGCAATTTTAACCTCATTAATCAAGTGTATAGATTTTATAATAAATTTATGATAGTTATTCTCATTACATATAAAAAGCTTACTATAATCACTTTTGACATTTTATAGCTTGTTGGTATTCTTATATATTAACTTGAGATATTCAAATATTTTCTTAGTAGTCTAATATCAATCAAAGTGAATTTTTTTTATATGAAATACTATATGCTCTGTTGCATTTCTATCAGTTCAGTTCTTAATATATATAATTTTTATATATTTGATAGAGTAGTAATCAGTATTCTCTTAGAGCTTATTCTTCATTTTCAATAGAATTAATATATAAACTTTATTTTCTTTCTGTCAGTGAAATATTTTAAATTATCAACCTTGATAGATTTTTTTATAATCTCAGACAGATTAATATTTTGACTTGCTACTTGATTACTGACTATTATACAAATTAAAATATGACTAAGTTTATTATATTCAGTAATTAGCTCATCAATCTAACTTTAATTAATAGTAGTTTAATTAATAATATTGTTATATTTTATTTTCAAACATGTGATTATATTTTTTAATATTTTTTTATTGTCAAAAATATTATCAAAGATCACTGTCAACTCATTATAAATAAAATCACTACTTAAATAAATTGCATCTTCAAATTTCTCAATTGAGATATATAGTTAATTAGTTAATTTTATTAAAATATATTATCAGTTCTTTTAACTCTTTTCAAAAAGTTGAGAATCTACAGTAATCATTATGATCTGAGCTTCTTAATAGCTAAAAAGAAAAAATTATTGAATTAAACAACTATCTTAAATAGTTGATCTGATATATTGTTGAATTCTCAATGAACAGATTTTAAATCAACTAGAATACTCAAGTTTTCATCAAAATCTGAGTAAAAAAGATAGAAAAGAAGCTTAGTATTGTTTTAGAGAGCAAATGCAAGCTGCATAAAAAGAAATTCTCTCTGTTGCTAACTATTATATAATGAAATACTAAACTTGATAAGGGAAAAGAGAATGTTAAAATCTGACCTAATTATAAACAATTCACCAGATCACATGAGACAGAGTCACGTGACTGTGTCACATGACGGGGATAAATCTAATCTTGACATCAACGCGCTTAGTCTAACAAAATTAAAAAAAATCAAGTATTTTTATTTAATTAAATATTAAATTATAATTTAAAAACTTATAATAGTAAATATAAATAATTTTATAATAATAAAAATAATTATTTTTTATATATTAAGTAAAGATATTTATTTAAATTATTTTCTATAAATAATATAATAGTAATTTATTTAATTTTTATAATTAGTTAATAAATTATAAATTATAAATTTTTAATAATATTTAGTATTTTTAATAAATTTATAAATATAATTATAAAAAATAATTTAATTATTATTAATTTATATTTATATAAAGTAACTAGTTAATAATTATATTATTTTTTTTCCTATTATTATATAAATATAACTAAATAATAATAAAATTAAAATATATATATATATAATAGTAAATATTAAATAAAAATATAAAAAGCATATTTGTATAAATTCAAGAAATAATTTAAATATATGAAAAAATAAATTATATATAAAAATTTAATAAAAAGAAAAGAGAAGATAATAATTATTTTAATTTATAGTTATAAAAATATAATATTTTAATATATTATAAATATAATTCTTTAATATATAATTTATATATATTTTCAATATAAAAATAATATATAATATATTTTTGTTGTTTATTATTTATTTTTATATATTTTGCACGGTTATTGCGAATTTTAATTGTAAAATTATTGAATAATAAAGTGAATTAACTGGAAGGTGGTGGATTATTAGTGGTTAACTGCATTTCAAAAATCAGTGATAGCTGATAACTAGTTAACTACACACACATTTCAAATAAAAGTCTTTAAGCTTAATTCAGTCTTCTATAACATCAGGTGTCCACGAGTTCCATCTCCCCGGTCGGTTGTATAACCCTCTCGTAACGCAACCAATTTCAAGCCTCCGTCTCACTAGAGTCTCAAACTGCACTCAACACTTATGCAACAACTGTTATCGTCAAGCCACCGGCATCTCTGCTTCTTTGCATCTTTGCCGGAATCTCGCTTGAGCTCCGGCTTTGAGGTCATAGCTCCATCTTGATTCTCTCCATTCATTCGCTTATTCTCTGGTGACTCCGGATCACATCGACCGAAACTGTCTCCACCCCAAATGACCCAGCCGAACCAGGCAAACTAGATGTTATCGTGATAACTAGACGGAGCACGAAGTATTTATAAACGACTTGCCTCCCCAAATAAATAACTAATATTTCAAATATGTTTGGTTTGTGGTCTTGCTAATATCGCCATATCTTTGACCTGTTGATTGATGTCATTGAGAAACTTCTAGTGAATTCAACATTGAGCATACTACCATAACTACATCTGCCCTGGTTCTTGCTGCGATTCTCACATGTTTATACATTCCTAAAATTCCCTACACTTGCACTCATTTATATTATTTATTTTAACCCAAAGCTCTTTCGTTGGACTGTTTAGCCATTTTGTCAGCTCCGCAGCAACTTATGTTGGTCTCAACCCGTTCATCTCCCTAGCCTTGGTCAACGCATTTACCGTCACAAACTATGGCCTCGCGATTAGCTGCCGCACGCTACGGCAAGGACAATGTCCGCGTCTACAAGGTGTATCGTAATGAGGTGACTGGCGTCCACACCGTGGTCGAGATGACAGTCTGCGTACTGCTCGAAGGTGAAATCGAGTCATCGTAAGCCCCAATCTAGACAATCGGCTTGGTATCTATGAAAAGAATGAGAAGCCAACATTTGGAAAAACAGCTACACACAGGCCGACAACAGCGTCGTCGTCGCCACGGACTCAATGAAGAATACAATATATATCATGGCCAAACTACACCCCGTCACACCACCAGAACTCTTCGCCTCCATCCTCGGCACCCATTTCGTCAAGACATACAAGCACATCCACACCGCCCACGTCGACATCATCACGCACCGCTGGACCCGCATGACCATCGACGACGAACCGCATCAACACTCATTTCTCCGCGATGGGACAGAAACCCGCAACGTCTCCGCAACTGTCACCAAACGCACGGGAATATCACTCACCTCCGCCATAGCAGGTCTCTCCGTTCTAAAATCCACTAACTCACAATTTCACGGCTTCATCCGAGACGAGTTCACCACTCTACCTGAAACATGGGACCGGATCCTGAGCACGGATGTAGATGCCAAGTGGACGTGGACACCATTTGCTTCCTTGGAGGATGTGAAAGCTATTGTGCCTAAATTTGACGAAACCTGGGAAGTAGCTAGGGATACAACACTACGTGTCTTTGCGCAGGATAATAGCGCCAGCGTGCAGAATTCTATGTATAAGATGGCAGAACAGATTTTGGACGCGCAACCGCTGTTGAGCTGTGTGGAGTATTCGTTGCCCAATAAGCATTATTTCGAACTGGGTATGTTTGATCTTTTTTAACTTTTATACATGTATATATGTATGTATATTTCTAGTGTTCCGATGCTAACCCTCTCGCAGATCTGAGCTGGTACAAGGGCCTCAAGAACACGGGCAAAGATGCAGAGGTTTACGTGCCTCAGTCCGGACCGAATGGACTCATCAAATGCACAGTTGCACGCAGGGAAGGAGAACGTCGGGAGACGCCGAAGTTATAAATAAAAGACCTGGGTAAGACTCTAGTTGAATTTCCTTTTTCACAATTGTGGCTTATAGAATGGACCGGGGTGGAATTATGTAAGCTGTCATGTTATCTTTTTTGCCATTTTGATTTAGTTGTGATGCATTCATAGCCATGGGCTTTGTGGTCCACTCTAGGTGGCATGAGTTAAAGAGATAAGAGAACGAATTCAAGCGATTGTTATTATCTTCAAAAAATAATAAATAAATAAATAAAAATAAATTACACCTTGTCAATTGTATACATGCTAGAAGTGTACAGTACATCAAGTCTTAAAAGAAAACTAGTCAGCCCCAAATTCATGCTCCCTGTATGCAAGCAAACAAAAATAGGGAAAAACAATGACATGATAATGACAGTTCAAGGAGAGCAAGATTTAAATCAGGTAGATTAAGCTTGAGCCTTCTCCTCTGACACCCCCTTCTCTTTCGCAAACGCCTCCTTAACCAACGGCGAATCCGCAATCGAGGTCTGCGGCCCCAACACACTCTTACCGCCCAATTTCAGAATATTCTTCTTATACGGATGTGCATGGCCCTCAAACGCTAATATTAAACTTATTAGCCGCTTGCTCCCCATAACCACCAGACACCTCTCACACACGAACGAAAATGGTGTTCAACAACCAGCACAAACATAAGCACAAACTCACCTTTCAACCTAGCCAACCTCTTTTCCCTCAACCGATTCTTCGGCAACATCCCTCTAACCGCTTTCCTCAACACCTCCGCACCCCCCCACTTCTCAAACATCTTATCCATCGTCATCGACTTCAGGCTCCCCGGCCGCGTATTATGCGTATAGTACAGTTTCTGAAACCGCTTTTTGCCAGTTGTGTAGAGATCATGGCATCCGACGGCAACAACGTAGTCACCGCAGTCATTCGAAGGGTCCCAGATAGGCTTGTGCTTGCCCATCAGGAATATGGCGATGGAAGAAGCGATGCGGCCTAGGCTGCGTGGGTCACTGCCGACGTCTATATAGTGCCATGTTCGCGAGAAGGCGAGGCGAGTCTGTGGGAGATGGGTTAGCGAATTTGCTGAGCGTCTTGTTTTTTACTTGGAGGCAATGAAATTACCCGTCCAACAGTCTGCGACATTGTGGTATATAGCTATCGATTCATGGGCGGATCGTGGAGTAGATGGATGGTAATAGGTGGAGCCGGTGAGATTGGCAGGGTAACTCCCTGAGGATATAGGAGTCAATTGGTTATCCCTGCAATTGACGAGAACAAGAGATATCGCCAATTGAGCTCAAATATAACTGTATATATCTCCACCGTATTTTATTATTGTTATATTGTTCCAGCCCTTCGTTTGGTCGCCTTGAACCTCAAACTTGACGTTCATCACGTGACTAAATACCCTAACACTCACTAAGCGAAGTCGCACATCTGATTATTAAGAAACTGCCCAAGGAAAAAAAGGAAGAGCCGCGACGACGCCGACAATCACACGACCAACGACAACTTCTTCGTTTTTTCTTTGCTCTCCCTCTCCCGTATCCACTCTCTCAAGGGGCCATTATCTCCGGCTGTTTAATCAATATGGCTACGACGCAGAGTGTGCAATGCTTCGGCAAGAAGAAGACGGGTATGGGATAGTCTTTCTATGCGGTTTGTTATAAGACAAGGTTGGTGTTGGATTTGTTGCTGATATTGAGCCTGTTTTAGCTACTGCGGTCGCCCACTGCAAGGTACGAATCGATAGTGATGTCCTGGAGGGAATGACTTGAAATTACTGGGTTGAGGAAAATTGGGTGTTGAGGACTTTTGGGTTAAGAAAGATTGAGGATTGAAGATGCGATTTGATTTGATATCCCGGGATATCTTGGGATATAGGGATAGGGCCACTAGAATATTGTGGTATTCATGTCGGATATGACAAACACAGCTGACTAGTGTGGAATTGTCAAATATAGGCAGGCAAGGGCCTCATCAAAGTTAACGGCCAACCTCTGGCTCTCACACAACCGGAAATCCTCAGATTCAAGGTTAGACTCACCCTTCGCCTCTTTTATCGTTAAGATTGATTTTGGGGCATATGGGACGGGGGAAACAAGGTAGATGGAAGACTAAGGAATATTGTGCTCATGACATATCCCATGAAAAATAACAGGTCTACGAACCCCTCCTTATCGTCGGCCTTGACAAGTTCGCCGGCGTCGATATCCGAGTCCGCGTTACTGGTGGTGGTCACACTTCCCAGATCTATGCCATCAGACAAGCCATCGCCAAGTCGATAGTCGCCTACTACCAGAAATACGTTGACGAGCACGCCAAGAACCAGCTCAAGCAGGCCCTTGTCCAATACGACAGAACCCTCCTCGTGGCTGATAACAGACGGGCTGAGCCAAAGAAGTTCGGTGGTCCAGGTGCTCGTGCTCGTTACCAAAAGTCTTACCGTTAAGCAAAGTGGGTGTGTTGGGGTTTTGTTGTCGTGCCGGGGCGGGAGATGGAAAAATCGGGTTTATTATATTGTTTGGCTTGGGTGGATTGCCACGACGGGGCCTAGCATTTATTATGCTACAACTGCTAGGGAAGATAGAATAGGGCCATTTCTTTTCCTTTTCTCCCAGTTAAAATTTCGATTTCTTCCATTTGTTCAAATAACCGTGAAATTCAGGTGCTCTTCCCATGTTCTGAAGTGATGTGATTACGGACGCAATACCATATTTTTACAGAATTTACAGTGATCAATGTTGGATCATGTCTCCTACAACTTTGAATTTGCGCCATGGACGGAAAGGAAATGCGAATTTTGGTATTTTTAACCTGATAATCTACTGCAAATTGACCTCAGCATATCTACATCTGGCACAAAATCGCCGTCTTCGTCTTCGTCCGCTGCCTCTTCCAACCCCTTTCCCAGGCTGGTGCATTCTCCAATATCAACGATAACAGGGGCATATTCTCCAATCTCCTCGTCCTCCTCCGTCCCCTTAACTTCTAACTCCACATTCTCCCCATCCTCCAACTGCATCATCCCCCTCCTAACCGTCCGCCCTTGTCTGATTTCCCAATCATACTCCCTCTTAACCCAATCCTCCAACAAAACCAGCTCCCTCCTAACCATACCCACAACTCCACCACCTTGCTCTTCTGCAATATCCTGCACCGTCTTCGAAAATCTCATAAGCAACTTCCTCAACAACGCTCCACCGTCATCACCGTCCATCTCAAACAGTCCCCCTTCAACATCATCGAAATGTCTCAGCTGGCACCGTAATAGGCGCAGCACGCGCACGAAGAATGCTTCCCGTTCTCGCACTGCAGTGCGACAGGTCAAGAGCAATCCGAGCAGCCGTTTCCACTGTTCCAGACACGAGAAATTCATCAATGTAAGAACCATTAGAAACGTAAATTGTAACTCGCCTAGGACCTGCGCTTCGCCTGGCTCTTGCCTCCCCCCCTCCCCAATAATTGCAGGTGTTGAAGCTTCCATTGCAGGCACGGAGGTAGCTGTAGTTGTAGTTATATCATCTACGGATCCATTCACATCTCCAAACCTCCCTACCAAATCACCCAACGCCCACGAGCGATCCTGTGCCGCCTCCGTCCGTTCCCTTCCAACCGCACCAACCCGCCATGTCCGCTTCAAATCCACAGGCAAAAATCTAAATTCCCTTTCTTGCTCGCTAGCTGCCCCACTCATACTTGCAGTCGTGTACGCACGGGCTATCTCCGCGGCAGTGAGGCCTGGGATATCATCTCGATCACGGGCCGCGGAGCTGCCTGATGACACGGTCCAGCGGGGGAGGGGTGTGTTCGTTGTGGAATTGTTGCTGCTGGGGACATGGGCATTGGGTGATGCAGCAGGCCCCAAAATGCGCGAGAGGACAGAAGGTGATATGTAGTCTGTCAGCTGGCGCCAGTCGGTTGTCAATTCCTCTGGCGCATCTTGCCGTATTTGCGGTTGATGTAGGGTTAAATCCACGTCATTTCCAATATTATGCTCCTGCGGTTGTTGTCGTGGGTGTCTCTGCGACCCCACTCCCCGCGCTCTATCATATGCCAACAACCCCCCACTCCGCCATATCCTCCCCAGATTTGCACGTAATCGCATCGCCTCCGCTCTGCCCTCTTCACACCTCTCATCAAAAGTTACGAGAGCTTCAGTTTCCGCATCCCATTTGCGGAGGCGGATATCTATATCTGCAGTTGCAACGTTAATATTTCCGCCACTGGCGCTATGACGATCTTGAATGAAGAACCACTCCCCACTACGGAGAGAAAAGCTCTCTGTCGTACCAGTGTAGAGGAAGTGAGGTCCAGGTGGGAGATTGTTTATGCCGTGGAAGTTCGGGGTGGAGTTGAAGGAGAGGAGGTCGATGCCGATGAGAGTTTTGGGAGGGAGGGAGGTTAGGAGGAGGGTTGGAGTTGGGGTGTTGGAGGTCATTTTAATTTAAGGAACTGGCAGTGTTTAGAGAGGAGGGGAGGGAGGGATGGGCATTCGGGGTTGGGGTTTGGGGTTTGGGAGTTAAGGGTTGAGGGATTGGATTTTATGGATATATGGAGAGGATGAGAGAGTTGGACAGGAAATAGAGGGAGCTGAGGAAATCCTCCTTAACTTTTTTAAAGGATGTTCAGGTCACGAATAAATAAATACGTATACTAAGATTTGCGCCGGCATAGGGAATAACATCTGGTGTAAAATGGAATCAAGATGAGCACTGCGAGAGCTCCGTAGCGATTCTTACATCTGAGTTCCAAAATTGGGGTTTTAGCGGGGCAAACTTTGGTGAGTAAAACCCAGCTACTCTATTCTTCATAAATTACCAGAAACTTACTTGGTTACTCACAAACAGAATTCTGAGACATCTCAATTGTAAGATAAGAATCTCCATTGCATTAATAAATTGTCAAGAGACCCCTTTGTTAACAGAACCGGCAAACTGTAGCCACTAATGATGGGACGCTGCAGATTTGTCCAGCCAGGGAAAATGCTATTATATGAACAAAATCCACAAGAAAAGAAGACCAGGCAATACCGCCGTTCTTCGCGTTTATTCCATCCACATATGCAAACAGATACCCGGAGATACCCGCGCAATCCATCCTTGCTCCACGCGCAATAGCAGCATTGCCATTTGGCTGGAGAGTATAAAAGGCAGACAGCCTCATCCGGGCGCTTACAACCGACGACCGCGGCGACCCCCCTTCCGGCGAGTGGAGTCGGAGGGAGTGGGAGTTACATCCTCGATCCTACCAATGCGCATGCCGGAGCGGGCAAGGGCGCGGAGGGCAGACTGGGCACCGGGGCCAGGGGTCTTGGTTCCGTTACCTATTGATTCGGGGTGCTTAACATTCGTTTCCACCAAAATATATGGTTTCTAAATAATGTGTCGCAGTAACATACCTCCGGTAGCACGGATCTTGATGTGGAGGGCATTGATTCCCAATTCCTTACAGCGGGCGGCAACGTCTTGGGCAGCCAACATAGCAGCGTAGGGAGAGGACTCGTCACGGTCAGCCTTGACCTTCATACCACCAGTGACGCGGCAAATGGTTTCGCGACCACTGAAATCACCAGGACATTAGCCTTCTATCTCATATATCTGGCGGCCCCTCAAGGCGACATCATATGGGTATTGTCTGTCGAGTTGGCCAAGGGGATCGGAAATGGATCATCTTCAACAAAATGGAGGCAGATGACGGCACGAACCTGAGATCGGTAACGTGGACGAAGGTATCGTTGAATGAGGCAAAGATACGGGCGACACCGAAAACGAGTTTTCCTGCGACTTCATTAGCATGCTTCTGGTTTCATTCGCACCACAAAGGCAGTTCCAGAAACCAATTCACGTACCATCTCCAGCCAGAGGTCCGAGAGAGATGTTCTCAGTAGCGGGACGTTCAACCTTCTTCTTGGGAGGCATTTTGGGCGTGATGGATGGTCGGATGTTGTGGATGGTGAAGAAGAGAAGAGAACAATAACAAGCAAAATCAATTTGCTGTTATAGTTCGAGATGCCAAATACGGAAATCGAGTGCGTGTGCCCTAAAAGGATTAGGGCTTGTTAAATGATGCCCTAAATTCCCTAATAAGGACAACAGCTGAACTGAGCAAGTATTATTATTAAATAAGCGATGTTCCAGTCCAGGTTTAGCGTCAATTTGCTTCTGCGGCTTGAAATAATTTCGTCAACTCAATGATCTTCTTTAATGTCTGTCTCTACAGTAGACGGTGCAGGATCCCACAACAGATGCAGACGTTTACCTCCATGACTGTACACTGTGAGGTTGCTGTTTGAATCGTGTGTTCTTCACTGGACATCTGTATTTGAGTTCGCCGTTGATTCTCCTATACTCTTCAATTTGATGCAAAATCCATTCCCAGCAACCTAGGTGCCCAAGTTTAGCAACCAATTACCTACTAACAATACAGCAAACATTCAATTCCTCAGTGATGGCATCTGCAATGGACACAAGATCCATTGGGATCATTGGTATGGGCGACATGGGCAAAATGTATGCCCAGCGGTTGAGTCAGGCTGGCTGGAGGTAATACCATCCATCTTTTCTCAAATCTCCTGCTTGAATTTCAAGCAATTGCTTTGGGTAATATAACCTATGGTAAGCTCTCTTCATTTTCTATTTGCCCCTCTTTTCTATCCGTCCTTCTTATATGATGACTTGAGTGCATTTGGCTCGAGTATGACCTGGGAGTTTTTCACGATCCCGCCATTCTGGCGTGTGATGGGCTTTTGGGTTGTCGGTGATGTAAACTCCTCGCTACCTTAACATTTTCTTTGTCTGAAAATATTTTCTACATTTTTCAAGATCTTTCCCTAGCTCCGATGTTCCTTTGCAGTGTGCTAAACTTCAGTTTCACAGTTCTCCATCTTGATCACGTATAACCCGCCTGCGCCTATGGAACCCTTGCTGACACCAGAGTGCAGAGTCAATGCGTGTGACAGGCCTGCAAACTATGAATCATTAAAGCGGGAGTTTGCATCTAATGTATGTGGAATACTATTAACAACCTGAGCATGAGGGCCTGAACATTGGGGCTTATTAAGGGATTAAAGCAAAATATCAATATACTCCCGAATGGGCATTTAGTCTCCAGAATAAGCGACTATATCATCTACAGCGTAGAGGCAGAAGCCATTGACAAGATTGTCGCGGAATACGGACCATGTACGTCTGCCATTCTAAGTCAATCAATCGTATCATCTATTCTCATATATCATTCATCAAACCCTGTCTGACAAGTTGAAGCAACCAAGGTCGGCGCAATTGTCGGCGGTCAGACATCATGCAAAGCTCCCGAACTTGCTGCGTTTGATAAGTACCTGCCCAACGACGTAGAAATCATCTCTTGTCATTCCCTTCATGGTCCCAACGTCAATCCTAAAGGCCAACCCCTGGTATATCTAAACCCGAAATTATATATCACTTTTGTGGCCGCATAGTAACACCAGGTCTTCCAGGTTCTAATCAAACATAGGGCCTCAGACGAAAGCCTAAGGTTTGTGGAGGACCTTTTCGCCTCCTTCCAGTCCAAATATGTCTATCTCAGCGGTGTGATGCACGATCGGATCACAGCAGATACCCAAGCAGTCACCCACGCCGCTTTCCTCAGCATGGGCACTGCATGGCATGCCAACAACCAGTTCCCTTGGGAAGTCGCCCGCTACGTGGGCGGCATTGAGAATGTGAAAATCAACATCACATTGCGCATATATGCGAACAAGTGGCACGTCTACGCAGGCCTAGCCATTCTCAATCCTGCCGCGAAAATGCAGATTCGCCAGTACGCGCAGTCGGTGACTGAGCTGTTCAAGCTGATGCTGGGTGGGCATCGGGAAGAGTTTCGGGCCCGGGTGAAGGCCGCCGGGGCTGCGGTGTTTAAGTCTGGTACGACGCAGCATGAGCTGTTGTTGCAGGATGAAGTGCTTGACCAGTTCTCCTTGTCCAAAGGGATGTCGGAAAGGATGCCTAATAACCATCTGAGCTTGTTGGCTATTGTGGATTGCTGGTGGAAGTTGGGGATTGTTCCTTATGATCATATGATTTGCTCGACGCCGGTTAGTGGGCTTTGACTCCATTCTTTCGTGCAAATATACACATACGGATATTTGTAAAAAGGGCTGACAGAATTGCTTAACAACCACAGCTCTTCCGTCTATGGTTGGGAGTGACCGAATATCTCTTCAGAAATGAAGACCTCCTCAATGAAGTTCTGGACATTGCAATTGATGATAACACGTTCCGGTCTGATGACTTAGAATTTACTTTTGCCGCACGGGTATGTGTATGCATGCATTGTAACCACTGTTCCCAGACTTGTGTAGACTTTTACCTAGCTCTAGGCCCCAACGTCATAGCCATTTCCCATTTGCCATATTTAACCCCTTCCCAAAAACAAGAAATTCCATAGTGAAGAACAAGCCACTTTCCCTCCCCTGCATATATTACATATTGTTATGCATCTCCTTTCTTTGGTTTGTATTGTTTCACTCCTTCACCCTCACCTCACACCAACATTCACCAACACTGCCGGCGTCAAATTTTATGCTGATGGGAATTCCTGACACTTCTGGGAGAATATTAATAGGCCTGGTCTGAATGCGTGTCATTTGGAGATTTTGCTTCATACCGCGATCGTTTTGAAAAGATCCAATCGTACTTTGCTCCACGGTTCCCCGAAGCTGTCCGTCTTGGAAATGAAATGATGAAAACTATTTTGGACAAGACAACGACCACCACCTATGCAACAACAGTAAACGCGACGAGTTCAAGTTGAAATACCACAAGCTAAAGGGACGGACACGAATAGGAATGATGGCATTTCAGGCGTTGGGGAAACTTTCATGCAATAAACATGCCAACTTACCACCACTCGCGTCTTTGGGTTGCGACGGTTGGAATATGTTTTAAGCGTTTAATCATCATTATTGTCGTACCTCTCAGCTTCCTTAGGTTCAGTTATCGTTATCAGCGATAGATAATTCCAGTTTTATATCTTCTTCTTTTTAATGTCTTCCCATCGACCTGTATGCCTAAATGATTTAGGCAAGAAATGACGGCAGAAAAATACAATAATCAACATTCATACGGGCTAATAAACG
This sequence comes from Paracoccidioides lutzii, assembly GCF_000150705.2. Taxonomy (NCBI): domain Eukaryota; kingdom Fungi; phylum Ascomycota; class Eurotiomycetes; order Onygenales; family Ajellomycetaceae; genus Paracoccidioides; species Paracoccidioides lutzii. The sequence goes on along the minus strand of NW_015440949.1, from coordinate 363,462 downwards.
AGCGCATGAGGGTCCAGTTTGCTACTTGTCAAATTTAACCATTGGCTGGCTTATTCAATGTTCTTTGATGTTACTTCCGGTTTATTGTTGTATTGAGGTTTTCCGAATCGATTACCCAGGCACTCGGAGAACCGATTTCATGAATGCAGATGGAATTAACAATGTTTAGCTAGACCTCTTTTCGGTGGGAAGGTATAACTACTTTGAAATCTCAACGGAACAGCAGATTAATTCTTCCAGTTTTTGGCTTCTGATTTGTTACTCTTGTCCCCCGTCCAGCGATTTACATCAGCATCGTATGTGAAACACAGCCAAGTAATCAACGCAGCAATTGATGGAAAGTTCATGAAGAATGCAACAAATTCTGGGATCTGTCTATCCAGGAAACCTAGGAGTATTGGCACAGCATATCACGACCATCCAATCGTGGTCCCCGTCTCGACTTCATGTCCTTGATTCCCAAAACGGGTAATTCGTGCCCAGATTTAAAGTTGGATCAACATTAGCGCACGGACTCCCGCGCCTGGCGGCTAAATAACCCCCACGTGGCGAGACGATCCACTCAGAACCAAAACCTTATCTCTTCCTTCCTTAATATCCCGGCTTCTCAGGAGAGGTTTTCAGTTAAGAATACCTGTCGACATTCAAGACGCAGTCAATTAACAATGCAGCACTCTTGGCCGATAAGTCCACACATCTGTTCTAGTTACGACGCCAGTTCTCCTTAGTCGCTGATGATAGAACCTGGAGATGGGTAGCGTTTTTGTTGCTGTCAACATTCCATGCTGCTCTACAGAATACAAAAAAAAAGTGATAATAACAGTCGAGGGGGAACGAAATTTTCTCAAGTCCAATTTCCAATGTTTCTAACCGTTTCCACGTAGGGTATCAGTGGGACTGGAGATGTTGGGTTCACGTGTCAATATTTAAAGGCGTAGCCCCATTGCTAAATGGTTGGCATCAGAAGAGGGCTTCGCTCGGCTGAATGAACTGATATACCTCAGAACGAAGCATAAGAGGACAGGACGCCGATCTATGCAAATGGTCTTTAACGTCTCCGCTCAGTTATTCCAGGGCCTCTGAGAAGCTTCATGTCGGTTGATGAAATATTAAATTTCCCTATTACATCGGAACATTGGCATGATAACTCCCACATTGACGAAGATATTCCAATATATCACACGACTGGGCAAACGGAAACCTGGTAAAATCCTCTAATCGCCTTATCTAGCCTGAGGCTGGTATGTCATCGTCAAATGGTAAGGGATCGTGTAGTCCTGGAGAATTCGATATTTGATTTAATCATGACAATGGAAGAAACCCTATTTCTCCAAAAAGAAATGCTTCAACCCCTTAAATACGCCAACGTGAACCAAGCTAGGTAAGTTTTGACAATGGATATGCGTGCTCTTTTACGTATTTTCATGTGTTGTTGAACGGTGTAAGAGGGTCAATGGGTCCATGGCGTATCAAAATGAACAGCCAGCTCCACTCTGTTTCAGCTAACCGCGGGGAAGGCGGATACGAATCATGTTAGGTGCAAACCTGTTCAAAGCCATATATTTCGTCAGCTGGAAACCAACCTGCACCAAAGCCCAGCGAAATTTGCCATAATCTTAACCGAAGAGTAAATGCTAAGTCGAGAATGGCTGGGCAGCCATCAATCACCATCAGTGGTCCGGAAGGCTTTGAAGTCATATGCTTCAGCGAGGCAAAGCCCTGGTAACGACTTCACTGCTATAAACTTTTCGGAGAAAGCTTTGGCTAGCCAATCTCTGACACAGACCTTATAGAGAGAGGAGTTCCTAAGTTAACAGCCACTCACGCGTGGGACCAGATGTCGATTCTGGTGCCTGACTAAGGCAGATGGTTCAGGTCCCGTTGCCGCGATGTGCAAGACGATGCATAGGGATTTGCTAGTTCGAACCGCTGATGGAACCTGGGAAGTGTAAGGTTATTTCATTGCGGCTGTCGCCACTGATTTCCGATATCATCGATTGGGACTCGCGGATTTTCTCTTGAAAAATGTCGTGCAATGGTTGGATGGGCAGGGAGGTGCCGTTGTAAGCATGTTATATTTAAATGCAGGTAAAGTAAGTTTAATCCCGGCGTTATAAGCTATAAAGAAAGGGCCCTGTGATTTGACACAATCAACAGTTTTATGTCAACAAAGGTTGGAGAATTCTCTTGCCTTTTAATCTATCCTAGTTGCCCATCCCTTAGCTTCTAAGGATTCGCCGGATCTGCCAAATACTCGACTCTTGACGGCGGATGATACCCCAAGTCTCTGTGTCCGTGATATTGACGAAATCAAAGAAGACTCCACGAGGCGTGAAGTCGCCGCGGATGAGGTACACATGACCGTTCTCTCCACTGCAAATTTGGTAAGCTGGTCACACAACAGAGCAGAGTTCATGAGCAAGAATCAATGGCATAACTCCATCTACCAGGGGTGCCATTTGCGAAGACGCCGATGCATGGGTATACTGGAACCGTGACTTCCGAGATGGCGAATTGACTATCCAGAGGGTAAGGTGGGAGGAGAAGAGACCCAGACAAAGACCGTTATATCATTGGCCAGCCATCTCTTGGATACATTGTAAGAGGCCCAGCGATGGAAGCTCTCTAAGGTGGTGGTATGGAGTCCAACGTCATAGATTGACCGTGCAATGCAATTTCTCCAGGGAAGATTTAGTGTTGGAGGTTGTGAATAAGTTCTAGGCTTTACCCCAGGGTTCTGCTAAGAATGATCATCCCTGGCTGTAGAATGTTCACTTGCGACTAAAATCACCACACCCGTATTATATTCATTGTTATTCGGCTTGTTGCAACATTGTAGAATCATAGATAATCATAGAAACATTCGCATTTCAGTCGCACACTGCTTCCTGAAGGTAAAAATTCTCGCTAATTACCGATACTATTTGATGACTCATCAACAAAGCGATCTTTCCAAATCTCTTGTAATCAGTGAAACTAAGCGCAGACGAAAGACAACTGTCAAGTATACTCGCATGGTTACGTGAAATTCCTCGACCAGCCAGCCCTAAGGCCCGTTCTGGATTCATCTCTGGTAGATGATCAAAGGCATCCTGATTCGCTTCTCAAATCAGTAACTCTTCGCTTGTAATAGTAATTATTGCATCATCCCCTCCAAACCTTTAGGCATATTTCGCTATGGCGAGCAGAGACGGCGGTGAGAAACGAAGCTATCAGGAACTTTTCCATATCAATTGCGTTATGCCAGCTCCTGCATGCACCTTGATCCAAGCCGAAATGATTTCAACGATATGTTCTCACCGCAGTTCCCTTATTTAGAGGGTGGATTTTTATCTCCGACGAGTGGCTTACGCGACTCCCCACCCATGACAAGATTCGGCGCATGCTGCTAGATCTAGACAGCCGCTTTCTCTATGCGTACGAACTTGTTAGTGAAAAGAAGGTTTGCTAACTTGCCATTTTAAGAGGATTATGGGGAGATTTCTCAACTTACCGGCTAGTTTTGAAAATATTCAAGTCACTTCGCGCCTGCAAATGCTGAACGGTCATCCGTAGGCTATGGCAAGAGTGTTTGGCCAGAGACTGAAAATGCACATTGCTTTGCGTTTTACTAACTCACGTCACATCAACACCGAAAGGTACGGTGCGGAGTGGGGGCTGGTTTAGGGTTCTGGGGAGGTTGCCGCTACCAGGTCGTTTCCAATTGTACCAATGTGTTTAAACCGCCGTGAGGCAATGGGTTCTGGTATTCATGGTGTCGGTCCAATACTGGGAGAGTAGTTTGAGCCAGGAATAATTAAAGTGCTGGAAAGGAGGGTGTGCTTAACAGGAAACGTGGCCTATATCAGGTCAAAAGAGGTGTTACGCCAAATGTCAGGTTTCAATTCTCTGTGACCTGTCCTGATCTTATTCTGCGGGACACCAGGTGTCATCATTGTTTCTACATACCTTCGTGGAAACGAGCACTGACGAGTTGAAGGATAACTTAAGGTTATGGCCCACAAAAGGCTAGTTATTTAGTCACGCCATCACCGGATAATGAAAGGCCGTTGGACCTGCGAGCGTTCCTTCAGTGGAGTGGTCGCTAACTTGAAGTCATTTATATATATATATATATATATATATATATATATATGTGCAAATGTAAACTGTCCGATAAGAGCAGTTCGCAAGGTTCCTGACATTGAATGCCCAGGCCATTAGCTCACCCCAGTTAAACCCAAGATGTTGCCTGGATGGGGGTGCAGGCGGAAATGTGGGTTCTCTCCAACGTTTTCTCTCGTTGATTCATTTTGGCTTTGTGATAGCGGAGCACTGCCTATATATAGACATCTCCCCGGATCCTTGGACCGTATAGAGTGTTTTCGACGGCCACTGGTCGTCATGATCTAATGCGGAACTGAAATCGAAACCGAGGATAGAGGAAAAACTGCTACCAATGCAGGGATTGCAAAGCAATCTAATCATGTCAAATGAAAATGATCAATCAATCAAGATTGCCACAGTGCTGGATAAATTCCTCCGCACAACCACTTATACATTTATTTTATTTGGTTTGTCTGCCTCAAGGCATGTTTTGTGAGGCTTATTGAATGCATAGTTTGTGTTCTTTTGACACAGGTTTTAAGCACGGTTAAATATCGATATCTATATTTGATTGCCGTGAATCATGGTACAGGAGGCCGAGGTGGGTTAAGCAGCCCATATGTATGTCATTCGATGATTGTACAGAAGGGTTTCTCGGCATCAGCCGCCTTTGCTTTGCGATGGTCGTCATCATCCTGGCTGTGCTGAACCGTCCAAGTAGGCCAGTGAGATAAATGATCGCGAAGGATGGAAGGCCAAGAAATGGTTGCAGCACAGGAATTTGCTAATCGGGGATTGGTGAGGGGGAAAAATGCAGATGACAGAATGATGAATTGATGATACTCGAGAGATGCACTCACGCCTGTGGCATCTCTTAACTAGCCACACCAAATCCTCAACTGTATCACCATTATTCCTCGAGGCCGCGATGCTGTTGCGTGTCCTGTTGCACCAGATCCATAGTCTCCTCTCTCTGTGAAGCCTTGGGTGCTTGGAATTTCCAGGTCCACGGCACAGCAACCCCCCAATATCACCACCAGCTGAAACCCTTTTCTTGATTCCGCCCTTTTTTTTTTTTTTTTTTTTTTTTTTTTTTTTTTTTTGGTTTTCTCAGCATCTTGTTTGAGTACGAGTTATTCTTCTCGTTCTACTCTCAAATTTCCCTGGGAATATCCTTCAACCCCTAAATAGACACTGGGGCTAGACCAGCCACTGTTCCTAAAATGATCGAACTGGGTCTCTTTAAACCGATAGCTATCCCTGGAGAAAATCAATTTAAGCTAATTTCACAGCCCAGTTGAAGTGATTATGTGCCGGATAAAATGCTCGCGGTTGTCAGTGTCCAGCATAAGCTTTGAAAACCGGAAGAATAAGAACAAGAAAACTCCATACAAAAATAAAATGAAAATTTAAGGGCAGATGGATGAACCCAGAGGCCCATATCCTGCAGATCACTGCAGCCCACAGGATTTCCAATCCTTGCAACCCCCCTTAGTTTCAAGAGGCTGGGCTCACAAATGGCTGCTGTGTAATTGACCCTGTGCAGCCATTGCTAATGTTATCCTGCAGCAATATCCTTGTGTGTGCACTGTTTCGTGCCAGGTTTTCCTGCAACAAAAGATGATTTGCGCCTTTGTTGCACCCGAGACTATAATAGGCTAGGTGGATGGGCTGCGCGTACAATAATGTGACGTCTCTAGACACACTCAATCAATCATAAAGTTACTTACATACACAGGGAGTACGTACGTACTCTATCCACGGTTTCAAATATGAATTTGGTTTATGCCGCTTTGTTTTTTCCCTTGGTTGATATTTAACTTAATGTGCGGTCGTTTCTTCTCAGCCTCGCCTCCCTCCCTTTTGGTTAAATTGCTTATTTTGATACGCACAACACTCAACCTCCATTCTCTTCACTCCTAACTTGATGTAGCTATTGTTAACTGTAGCTGAATTAGCCTTCACAGGTGATTACTTATAGGTGTTACAAAACGACCTACTTCATCCGACCAAATACAGCGTCCTCTACGCTGTATAGGCATACTCAGTCTGTGCCTGGAATATTTCCGCCATGAGGCTTTCCCCTACAGCGGTCGCGGCGGCCATCTTGGCCTCTAGTGAGCGCTCTCTATATCATCATAGATATAGAGATTCCCTGGCTAACATTTCCCCCAGTGCCAGTGGTGCACGGCCAAACAGCGCAATTTCGCCCTAGCGACGCACAAGGCATCTTCTACAGCCTGACCATTCCCCCGTCCACTGCTTCTCGCGGCGAAGGCCTTATCTTCTTCACCATGGAAGCACCCAGCGATGGCATGCAATGGTTCGCACTGGGCCAGGGAAGGGGAATGACTGGTTCTAACATATTCGTCGCCTACGCCTCATCCGCAACCAACATAACCGTCTCCCCGCGTCTGGGCGTTGGCCATATCGAGCCTGAATACAACCCATCCGCCCGCATAAGCCTCTTGGAAGGTTCGGGAATATCTAATGGCAAAATGATTGCTAATGTTCGATGTGACAATTGCATGAAATGGGACGGTGGGTCCATGAGTCCCACAGATCAGAAGAGCCCCTGGATTTGGGCCATGAAGGCCGGCAACCCTCTCAACTCCGCTGATGTCAGAGAGCAAATATCCTTCCACGACAACATGGGCACCTTCAGCCTTGACCTGAGCAACCCATCAAATGGCGGATCGGGAGGATCGGACTCAGCTACACCGGGAGTTTCCCAGAAAACCATCAACATCAAAAGCGTGACACACGGCATCATCATGTCTGTCGTCTTCGTCATCCTCTTACCAACTTTCGCATTGGGGTTGTTTTTGATCACCTATCCACAAACAGCATCGCGCATCCATGCTCCCCTGCAACTGCTAACAGTCTGCGGCGCTATCGCCGGGTTTGGCGTGGGTGTCTCTCTAGCCCGCGACCTGGGAAAAACAGCCATGTACCACCCCATAATTGGCTATGTGGTCATTGCCTGGCTGTCGGTGTTCCAACCGCTTCTTGGCTATCTGCACCATCGCCACTACGTGCGGATGCGCAAGGGGAGTGTGATGGGGTTTGTGCACCGCTGGGTCGGCCGTGCTATGCTCATACTAGCTATCGTCAATGGTGGGTTAGGTTTCAAGTTTGCCGGAATTGGGAGCGACGCGGCGCCTAAGGTTGGAGTTATTGTCTATGGGGCTATTGCGGGATTCATGGGCGTTATTTACGTCGCTGTTGCAACATGGGGCACGGCAAGGAATCGAAAGGAGAGATCAGGATCTGACGCATCTCTTTTGGGCGCGAACGAAATGAAAGATGGGGCGAATAGGAGATAGATATATGGCTGCTCGGTCGTTGTGCCCCTTACCAAAGAGATCAGTGCAGCTGGGCTCGAGTTGCTTTCTTCCCTGCGTTAGGTGTCATGTCTCTCATTATTTTTTCCTTTGGTTTTTCATTCCCCTTCATGGGTGTTTGGTCGCTGTGACTTTTCATCGCCGATATCCCCATCGTTTTGCTCAACATCTGCTTTCCTTCTGCTAAACTTTTTGATCTACGAACGATTCAGCTTCTGCGTGGACTGTCTTTCTTCGTCTTTGTGCTTCCTCATTTATTTTCTTCTTTTTTTCTGCAAGGGAAAGTATTTTGAAGCATTTCCTCGGGTTTAATGCAACCCTTTATCTCTTTATCCATTCTTGTCTCTCCCTCCCACCACATCCCCTTTCTTTCTTTCTTTCTTCTTTTCTTTCCTTTCCTTTTTTTCCTTTTTTTTAAATGATATTTCACCAAGTACCCACTCATCTCGTAGTTGGTAGCCATTTGATTAGGTACTTTGTATGTACAACATTTTCTGTTTTTTTGCATTTCCTTCTTTCTTTCCAATTACTTATTTACTATATAGCTTGATAATATGAACTATAAATTTCGATTTACTATTCCATAAACAAAGTAGTACTTTCTTTTCTTTTCTTTTCTTTTCTTTTTTTATTATTTTTTTATTTATTTATTTTTATTTTGGAGACTTAACAAAAGAGCAAAAAATAAAAATAAAAAAATAAAAAAATAAAAAATAAGAGCAACTGAATGATGTTCATCTTATATCCTCATTAAGTAACTCTCTGTGAAGAACAATTCATGTTGAGAAATCTTTCATAGTGGATCTTGTCTACACTCTCTATTCTCTATCCCTCCATGACATGAGCTTAAGTTTTGGGGACTCTTCACACCTAGACATTCTCGTACCTTGAAATCGGCCCAAAATCTTGTCGTACTTGCCAGTTCCCCAACTAATGGCTTCAAGAAACCCATCCACGCGACATAATCCCTTGGAATTTCGAAAAAAACCCGCTGACCACATCGAAATACCCATCCATCACATCCGGGTTTTGTGTGATCAGTTTCTTCGTATGCATCAAGGTAAGATCGTAGAGTGGCGCCAGTAAACCGCTGTTGAGTCCAGTCCGCCGTCTTCCACGGCTTATCCATACTGGAGTGGGCCAAACCCGGCCAGATAATTATATACATCACGCCCAGATTTTTGAAAATTTTCAGCATCACGCTGAACATGAAGCGAAGCATGTCGGTGAGGTACGGGAATGGGAACTTGAATGCTGGAATCCCTATGTAACGTGTTTTAGTACAAGGAGCCGTCTCGGGATCACCGAAGGACCATCGGTCCATATATTCTAACAAGGAGTCCAGTACGATGATGGGAAGCAGGCGAGGGGTCCCACTTTCATGGCCCCTGATTCCGTGAAGGAATAGGTAGTCATCCAAAGTGCATTGACTCGGATATTGTATACGCTTTGCAACTAAGCGGGAGCGCCGTATAGTTTGCAGAAGTGAACTCATGCCGTCATAAAGGGGACGTAGGAGTTTAAGAAAATGGCTTCGCGTGGCGATTTTGTCAATCGCCCTCCTATTTCTCAACGTGCGGGTTTCGTAGAGTGTAATGTGACTGGGTTTGAATAGAACTGGATGAGCAGTATATAATGTGGAGATTGTTGCAAATTCCCCAGATTTTGTCTTGAATCTCATAAGGAAATTTTGAGAAAAAGGGAAAAAAAAGACATGATATCTGCTCTGCTGATAAAGGCAGAGAGAATGAGGAAACTTGTGATAAGATATTGATGCCTGTAGATTTAAATGACGGTTGTTCAGTTTGTAAAAACAAAGCAGAGACAGGAGAATGTATGGTTGCTGTGAAAACAAAGAGAGATGAAGAGCCCCTGAATTTTTCTGTTAAGAGTGCAGAAATTACCAAAACCTCTTGATTTGCATTTTGAAGATAATTTTAAAAATAAAAAAAGAGGGGGTTAACTAAAACAACAGAATATAAGAAAGGGTGTCATTCACTACATGAGCACTACAGTTTCCCTGACCTAGACAGAAATTCATATTAGTATTAGCAATTGTAGGACATTCACTGTCATCAAACCCCGTCGCATTATCATCAACTGCGCCTATATTGCAGAAAGACATGATCCGATGTTCTGTAAATTAGGTGGTGTGGAAGCAGAGGGGAGTAGCTATGGCAACACTCTGCAGATATGTGCTGCGTGGGTGGGAAATTTAGGCCATGTCGGAGAAAAATGGCACTACCATTCCTCCACCGTATAATTAGGAAATTATTGTTACTAAAGCTCGTTCTAGTCGAGAGTACACAAAATATGGAACGAGGCGCCAAAAATGGGGCCCTAGATCTCAGAGAAAACTTTGCCTGTGGATCGAGAAGGAGATATGACGGGCTTGTTCCGGTGCCATCAATGGAGATGGGAATGGCCGGAATAGAACCTGGTTTGTGTGTTTTCAAGGACAGGAAGACCGAATAGCAACAATGACCACTTGTTATATGTTGCTGAGGCTATCAGAGTATAAAGAAATGTTGAATCGCATGCGAGTGATAACCAACTGCTTCCTCCGCTACCTTGGCAAAATTCTCATCCTTGGACGGAAGAATGATACCCGTTCCCCACGCCCTGATTCTGATCGCATTTCAATGGCATGGGTTATTTCGGATATCTCCACGAGATGAGTCGAACTATCCCGAATTTCGTAGTTTGCACATGCATCACACTCGTATATAATAAGATCCTATCCACGCTAATTCCTACACGCGTAAGAAATGGTTATAGTCCACCTAGCTGCGTAAGCCCGTTCTAACTGGACCTTGTAGAACTCGCAGTTCCCACACCGAAACACCCTCGGTCTGCTATCTCGCTAGAAAGGGGTTAATAAAGCAGTTCGACATAAAATGCTTATGTCCCCATGGCTATTCAAGCAGCGTCCGCGGACCATAAGAGTGTATAAAATACTCTCGGCTTCCTAAAGACACACACATAAAGTCAAAATATGAAAATCTGATATAACTAACCAATGCAGGAATGGCTAAGTAACAGGGCTGCTCAGCGGGCGACCTGGAAAGTGCTGCAAACCGCGCCTGGGAATGACCAGGTTGGCCGAATTGATCCAAAAGGTGGGAAGAGCGGTACAGCCTTCCAATGGTATGATTTCTTGATCGGAAAGTAAAGACTTCATACCGCATATGGTTGAACGAGGTCTGAATCCTGGAGCTTGGGGACAGCTCATGAGGATAACTTAAGAAATGTTTCTTGGCCAGCCTTCACTCATTCTTCCAAGTTGAGAAGGGAGTACTGTACGAACTAAGGATGAAAATGGGCAAGTATTCACGGTCTCTGCACTCTGCAGATGCTATAAGCTAACAAAAGACGTCGTAGAATTGACGGTGAAAAAATGGGTCTGACCATATTAGGAACTAACTGCCGCCAGTTTAGTTGAAACTTAGCCGCTGGCGCTAAACTCGGCTATGACAATCAGAGCAATTATTTAATACACTGTATCTTCCCAATGTTCTTCCCAATGTCAGAACGAAATATTCACAGAGACTCGTAGAGACAAATATAACCGGGCTTATAGAGTGAGCAGTTGAACATCCTGAATGAATTCTAATAAAGAAAACTGACAGAGATGGGAGAATGCTGCCTGGAAATAAGCACCATCCCCTATGCTCCTAATATCCATTGATAGATTATATTCAGCGGGCACAATTTCAAAAAACATATTCTCATGATGGAAGACAATAATTAACTGTTGTAATTGTTATGACTCGACCACTATAACATTCTGTGTTCTGCTGTGCTCTCTCCTGTCATCAGACAGAGCTCTAACTACAGTTGGCCATGATCACTCTTCTCTATTTCTCCTTTTCCTTTCATAGTATTAATTGCAATTTGTTCCTAAGTTTGTCATCAGAGTTTTAATTCATATCACGGTGTCCTATACTTATATATATATATATATATATTTATTCATTTGTTATTTTTTTTTCCACGAGGTTTAACAAGAATTCAAAGAATTCAGCCAGCGGGGGTTAAATCGTAACTAAATCCACAATTCACCTCCCTGAATCCCATTCGGAGAATCTTGGAAAGCTGGCGCTTCACGAAGAACATAGGTTCAAGGATGAGCGTGGCTCTGCAGTTCATAATGTCCTCAAATGTTCCAGAATTGGGGAACCCCGCACAGGACAATATCATCTGGTATTCCGTCATTTTAAGGGGGCACGATAGGGATTGACGGGCTTTACAGGGATTTAACAATACCATATTAGCTCAAAGCTCATGATGGCGCCGCCTGGATATTTAGTTAGTTAACTAGTAATAGTGGAGGTTCCATCGCGATTCTCCTGGGATTCCAAGGAGTAATTAGCTTGGAAGATACAGCTGGTGAGTGGATGGCCAGCGGTTTTGTTTCTGTGAGCTGATTTTGCATTGCTGGCCAACTTCTCGCTCATAATATTTTTCTGGATAGCCATCCTTTTTCTGATGTCGTGTGGGGGGATAATAGAGGAGTATATAAAGTCAGCTCGAGTGAGCATACTGCATCTTCCCATCTTTGTAAATACGTTTTTTGAGTATATCTGAGCTTGTCGTCTTGTGGATAGCATTTGTTTAACTAAACATTGCCCGGGCGATGGGACTCTGTGGTTAGCTATTAACTTTATAGCCAATCCCCAGTGCCCCAGGGCCCAACCTGTTGGTAGCTTCCCCAACTCAACTTACTTAACTATGTTCTGCCTTTTCCTTCTCCTTCTTCCTCACCACCTACTTACTCCTTCTTTTCCTTTTCCTCATCTTTCCCCTATATCTGATATATTCACACCACACTCAAGAGCCATTAATTGTGCTCTTGTAGGAATGTAAGTATTTACAGGAACTTTTGCATTCATACCTCAATCATCTCCGCTGTCACCTTGCGTTCCCCTGGTTTGCTACCAACTAGGATCAGTGCTCCCGCCTCAAGTTACACCCAGCCTATCCAACCCCTCCTAAGATCCAAATAGCATGAAAGTCCAACTGCTGTGCTATATTTGACCAGTCGATGTTGACCATTTCACCACTGTGTGACCTGCTTAGATTTTCCATTCGTTCCTGGGGAAGATGGACTTCCATGTTACGATCAAGAAGTCACATCTCGATACCCTCCTTCGTAGGTACGCTTTTTGGAAGATATGGCGTGTTCTCCCCCTTTTTCCTGTTTAATTGCCCCTCGATTAGCCTAAGTTTCTACCAATTCTTCTGGGGTTTCTTGTCGCCCTCTTTTCCTAAAACTTCCCCTATATACAATATGCCAAATTCAATACGGAGTATTCAAAGTTCTAATCGCGAACCACGGCCATATGAAGTAACAGGGCGGAGTTGGTGAGCACGCCATATTCACAACCCTGATGGCGTTTCTACTGTATATAGCTCCAGAAGCTCTGACACACGAGACCTCTATGCTGGAACTGTGTAGCATGGCTCGTCATCGGATTTTGAGATTGCCCCGAACATTGCTACGGTGACCATCCCAAAATCTGAGCATGACTTTCTTGTGAGTTTAAAATACCTCTTAACCTATTTATTGCTGCATTTGCTAACGCTTGTTGAAGCTTCGCAGGTCCCGCGAATACGGTACGCTTAGACTGCCGAGTCTGTCCCAGACTATATTCAAGCTCCCTCAACCATTAATATATTTTTTATGTCCTTTCCTGGTTTCGTAAACCACGTCTAATCCGCATGTTACTGGCAGATAATTTGAAGCAGGCCCTGTGTGAAGGAGGTGTAACTCAGGAAGCTCTTGAAGTGAGAACTCGAGCGTCAACTTGCATGGTTATAATCGCTAACCGGATGACTAGACTTTAATAAGTGGCCCTGGCAACCTAGATGATCCCGTGGACTCCAGTAGCATTCTTGGCAGCCAATCCCCAACAGAAATTGACAAACCCGAGTCCCACGCCCTAAGCGCAATCTCGAACGGTTCCAACAATGAAAATATCCCTTCTAACAGCAGCAGTAATGGCTCTCCTCATAGTGGCACAGGGAGATTTCAACGATATGCTGCCAATGGCAACTCCCGTCAACCTAGCTTCGAGAATGATGTTACGTCTTTCCCAAGTGATGAGAAAGAGGATATGTCATTCTATTGCAATTCGCAAACTAGGCAAGACCGCCAGCAACAGGCAAACTGTACAGAGAACCGCACTATCCTTTTAAAGGGCCTGTCTGAAAAAACGACTCATCGTGATATTGTTGCTGCTGTTCGGGGTGGTGCTTTGGTTGACCTTTTTTTACGCCCCCGAGAGCGACAAGCAAGCATCTCCTTTGCTGAGGGTAAATCCGCCCAAGAATTTCTATCCTATGCCAAACGTCAGGATCTGTATATCCTGGGTAAACCGGTGAGACGCTCTTGTGGTATATTGCAAGAAATAGCACGCTCACATGCTAATTGGACTGTACAACAACAGATTGATGTATCTTGGAGTGAACGCCAATTCTATCTTCCGGGTCATGTTGCTGGCAAGCTGGCAAATGGAGCTTCGCGTAACTTGGTTATCCGCTCAGTGCACCCCAACCTGACCGAAGCCAGAATTCGGGACGACCTGGAGCATATCCATAATCTGATAGTAATCGACATCACTTTCGAGAGAGGAAATGCGTACGTTTCGACCAACTCAGTTCACAATGCTCTTTTTGCACGTACTTGCATGATGTCGCGTTTGGCTTACAAAGGCATGAAAATTGAATACTATCCCGATGAATGCGCTGGTCCCTTACCTAAGGTCCAGTATGTACCAAAGAAGGTGGCACCAGCGCCTCCAATTAGGAAGGCAGCTCCGATGACCAACCGTTTCCTGATGCTCAACGTGGATGGGGAAGACGACTCCGAGGAAGATGATGATCTGATGAGCAGCACGTCCCTTGGTGGCAATATTAGCTGGGCAAACTCTAGCATTGCAGTCTAACATGCGTTTCCATGTTTTCCCTCTTCCTTTCCAAACTGAACTGTGGACATGACGGATTGACAAACACCCCTTTCGGCATTAATTATCACTTATTTCTGTTGGTATTAACCCGATGAGTAGAACCTGCGTGCAGGCTTAGACTCCATACTTCCTAAACATGGCACTCCTTTTGGGGGCCGCTACATTTTACACTTACCGTCATCAGCGCATTGAAACGTTTTCCAGTACATTCACAGCCAGGTTTGTGGGTACCATGTTTGTTCAAATTCGACCACGGATCCTTTATTTAGCTCTCCATAGATACCCACAATACTTCTTCCCTTGTTTACTCTCTATCTCTTTCTCTCTCTCACACTCACACACACACAACTGTTGAGGATTGTGGTGTTGGAATTTCTCTTATATGGTTCGACCTTTGTATTTCCTGTTTTTTATTTCAATTCATCATTGATGATGTTTTTCAGCATTCCACATGTCCCTTTCTTATCCCCTGATGCATGCTATTCGACCAAAATATTGAATTGTATGCACATACACAAATCAGCTATATGGTATTGACTATTCGAAGAGGTTTGGGTCTAATTAATTCTAAACAAAGACCTGCCAAAGCTGTCAACTATTTTCTAGTATATTCAATCTTCAATGCATCCATATCACTATATTTGCTTGTTGTTGAAGGAACCCCTTAATGTACTCCACGTGACCCAATCCCTGATGCGCTAAGATAAGATAAGCACAGACCACCAAACAAGCCGCAAGCGAAAAAGACGAAAAACTTAGAAATTCGTCAAAATTCGTCAAAATTCAACAACAACAAACCCATCACCACCCCGACACCTGACGACTCCACTTAATTGCTTCGCCTCTCTCCGTCAAACCGCCATCTCTCAATTCTCGCCTCCTATAGTGCTCCCATAAACACTTCGTCTAACTTCCTCCCTCTTATCGTGGGCCCGCAATAAAAAGCCATGGCCTATGACAACCGTACAAGCCGGCCGGTTGCCAACCTGCACGATGAATCCGACGTGGAGGAAGAGACGCTTGTCAATGATTACCGGGAGCAAGTACATTTCGATGATGGTATGAGTGACCTGGACCGGACGACGTCGTTGGGCGGCGGGTCGCAGACGCAGGACTTACAGGCACAGCTGGCGGCGGCGGCGACACCGCTCGAGTTCCAAGCCACGCTGGAGACGAAGTTTGCGAGCTATGATAACTATTGTAGCTTGTTTCATTATATATTGAATTCAGATGGGCCGGTGGATTTGGAGGTCCCTTCTGTATGTCGTCCTTTTTATCATCTGTGGATTTTTTCCTCGAAGAGTGAAAGGCTTTTGTGGAGATATGTTTATATATCAGGAAATTCTGCGTGGCATTTATCCTTCGTTTGTTAATGTGGATTAACTAACTGGTGCGATTCATAGTACTTCTGGGCGTGGGATGTGATTGACGAGTTCATCTACCAATTCGAATCCTTTTGCCGGTACCGCAACCGCATCGCTCGTACTGGCTCGAATGAGGAGGAGGCTCAACTTCTGCGGGAGAATCCCAACACCTGGGGGTGCTATTCAGTTCTCAACGTGCTCTACTCACTTATCCAGAGATCCCAGATAAACGAACAACTTGCAGCCATCAAGCGCAACGAAGATCCCACAGACGTTGCGGGAGAATATGGAAACCGACCCCTGTACAGAATGCTAGGCTATTTCTCCATCATCGGCCTGCTCCGCGTCCACTGCTTGCTGGGCGACTTTAGTCTTGCCTTGAAGACCCTCGATGACATCGAGATGAACAAAAAGGCCATGTTCGCCCGCGTCATGGCTGCCCACTTCACTACATACTACTACGTCGGCTTCTCCTACATGATGATGCGCCGCTACGCCGATGCCATCCGCATGTTCAGCCACATCCTCGTCTACGTGTCGCGCACAAAGAACTTCCAAAAAGGCAGCAACAGCTATGACGCCATTGCCAAGAAGAATGACCAGATGTACGCTCTGATCGCCATCTGCGTCGCCTTCCATCCGACCCGTCTCGACGACACGATCCACTCCGCCCTGCGCGAGAAATACGGTGAGCAATTCAACCGCCTCCAGCGCGGCGGACCTGAGGCCCTGCCGTTATTCGAAGAGCTTTTCCGCTCCGCCTGTCCCAAATTCATCAGTCCGACGCCGCCAGACTTTGACAACCCAGCTATGAATGTCGACCCCGTCGACCACCACACGGCCATCTTCATGGACGAGGTGCGCAATACCCTCTACAACCCGACCGTCAAATCCTACCTTAAGCTCTACACCACGATGGATCTGCAGAAGCTTGCTGGCTTCTTGGACGTTGAACCTGAGCAACTGCGAGCGTGGCTGCTTGTTAATAAGCAGCGCAGTCGGCAGACTCGGTGGGCAGATGGGGGTTTGCTGGAGGGTGAGGTGGTCAATGCAAATGATTTGGATTATGCGATCGAGGGCAATTTGATCCATATTAGCGAAGCGAAGGCGGGGAGAAGATTGGTTGATTGGTACTTACGAAACCTGGCACGGACATATTAGAGATCTTGTTTTGTGAAGACGATACCAACGTTCTATCGTGTGAGGGTTGCTCTCCCTGTTTTTTGCGTTGTCGGATTTGCTCGCCTGAGTTGTTACGACTAACTTGATGGGAAAAAGGATTTAAAAGCGGATGCATGCATAGATAAACCGGTAGGGAAGGCCTTGAACTTGTTAAAATTTTCTCTTGCCCTGTCTCAGAATTTTGTTAAACAAAACAACGAGAATACGAGGAATTGAAAAACGAAGGGAGCGAGGTTTTACGAATTTTTTTTTTATTTTTATTTTCTTCTCGTTTCCGATAATGCCTGTCTAATTTTAACTGATTGCTACTTCACTGCTTTTACCAAGGCGTTTCAACTTTTTATTTCTACGAACTTTCTCATTTCTTTCATTCAGTTAGCTTATTATTGACTCTTCCTTTTCTTTTCTTTTCTTTCTTTTTTCTTTTTTTTTTTTTTTTTTTTTTTTTTTTTTTTTTTTGCCTCTTTTCTCTGTTTCATGATCTTATCAAACTCCCTAGAACTTTTATACTCTTCGACTTAAGCTACCCGTATTTGGTGCATTTTCCGTGTTATGGCCATGGCTTGGATCCCAACTCACCCCAAGTTGAAGCCGAAGACATTGCATAATCGATCCATAGGGGATCAGATGATATTCAGTTTCGGCATTGCGGCATGGCGGGATATTGATCTTGTCCTGAATATGGAATCAGTAGGAAAATGATTCATTGTATCTTCGATAGTTCGACTCCATGGGCTACCTTCACTCTAGGGAACTATCTCCTATTTGGACTTAGCAATAGCACAGAGGGGTTAACTCGGAATCGGTCATAACGTTCGTATGCCAAGATTCAAAACCGCAGGATAGTCGAGAAGTGTTACAATCATATGGAGGAAGTTTGGACGCTAAACCGGCTGAATTGACTAAGTTTTATCCTAAAAGTATCCATAGGCTGCAGGAATGATTCACAATCGGTGGTAGCACGTAGAGGCCAGAAAAGCTCCCGTTTATTTCGATTCAACTCTTCATCAAGTTCCACAACCGTGATGAAGTCCAGATTAATTCCATATAGGCGGATGTAAATGGCAAGAAGCAAAAGACGACTACCACCAGTTAGTCGCGGCCTTTCATTGAGTTAGCGAGATTTAATGTTTGCTCCATGGGTTTTATTAACAGTGTGTGTTAGCATGTCAAGTTTCCCGGGGGAGCCAAATCTTAGTCAACGGTGAATAGAAAGGGGTTTTTGCCCGAGGTATTATGTACGTAGCCAAAGGGCAGAGACGTCCATGAGGGAAATAGGTAACTCCGGTAGTTTAGTACCCAACAAGCGTACTTTGAGAGACCCATATATTTCTGAGGGTGTTTTCAGGATCAATTATGTTTTGTAATCAAGAATTGCTCCAATTCTTCATCAAATTCAAACTCATATTCTGTTGAACGGCGTATAAAACCAACAGAAATTGGATTGTTAGGGAACTAATTTTGATCGTAGGCGTGGAAGTCATGCCACACGCATTCAGGGAACAATATAGGGGAGAATTCTTTACCCCAGCGGAACGTAATAGGATAAGGATAATTGAGTGCACAATGGGTTGCATCATCACTGTGTCACCGGAAGGTGGAACTGAGGCCAATGTAATTGCTATGGCAATATTAGGGAAATTGGACATCAAGGGTGTACCATTCAGTTCATATTGTAGCAGGGCAGAGGGTGGTGATTTTTGCCGGAGTGTCAGTGGTGAAAAGAGTACCGTTTCACCAATGATTACGGCGGACGGACAGTGATACTGAATGTGGAGCCGAAGCTCCCGCAACTGTCCTTTTTGTCAGCGAGACTAACTTCAATTTTGAAGTATGTCTACCCCGAAGCATTAAGGAACAAAAGCGTGCGGGTATACCTCTGTAACAGATTGGTGAGACACGCAATGTCTAGGTGGTAGAGCCAGAGAAACAACCAGATCTCTCAAACAGTACTGGGGGCACCAGCAAATTTATCAGCATGGAAATCCAGCTCTCCTTGTCTCATAACGAACTCATGCCCTACGTTTGCCTTCCCCAGTGATGCGACGAGGTGTACTGCCCTTCCATCACCGGCATATACAAGGATATCACACGTAATCCGTGAACACAAAGCGAGAGTAAGGCAACTGAAGGGGAAGTGGCTAACAGGTAAGTAGTCGAAAAGAAGTTCTAAGCCCAGCCGTCGGAGACACAATAGATATCCAGCAACTCCCCTAACCCGATGATTGCTACCTAGACAGCAGTTTATGGAAAATAAATAGAAGAGAATATAGAGGAAATGGGCGCATATATGCATAGTAATACTTATTACTTATGTAGGACAATGAGGACAAAATGTTCAGTACCTCTGGACTGGAGAAAAAACAGAAAACGGAGAAAAGCGTAGGGATCAGGGGTTGTTAAATTTCGACTTCGATATGCCTCTGCAAATGATCTATCTAGGGCGATGAATTGAGCAACAGAGAATCTTCAGAATGTGATTAGTTTGGGTCGAAATCCTTCATATGGAAATATTCCTCAGGACGAAATTAACTTTTGAAACCCTCTCACAGTTAATTGAAGAATAGATGAATAGGCCTATGGAACTGCCATTCAACTGGATCAAACGAAGTGAAATATTCATGTCGTTGAGAGGCAGGGAATATTAGCAGCTGTCAAAGGTTCTGGATTAGGTGAACTTAATAATCACATATGTATGACATGATCCAAAAAGGACTCTATTCGAGCTGAATAGTCAGTGCTAGGTAAAATCATCCAGATCTTGTCAGTAATTAAACAATGGCCGTTATGATGATATATATTTCGAAGATGGTAAAGCAAATGGAAAACGGGAGGAGAGTCTGTGCGACAATATGTATGTAAAAAAAAAAAAAAAAAAAAAAAAAAAAAAAAAAAACTCCGACGCTTCTCAAAGGCGATCTATGGATTGGCAAATGGTTGAAGTTCAGAGTGAGAGGGCTATTCAGGGACATCGAAACTTGTCCCACAGCCACAACTACTTATAGCCCTGGGGTTGTCGACGATTTTGAACTGGCTTCCAATCAACTCCATTGTGTAGTCGACCGTGCTTCCGCGCAAAAGTTCTAATGATGCCGAGTCCATGACAACCTTGGCTTCGCCTCTAAGAGGCTGTCCATCCGGTGATAAATCGCCCCCGTCTGCTTCAAAAATCGTGTCTTCTGGATCGATTTTGGACGCTGGATCAAGCGACATCATGTACTGAAAACCATGGCATCCGCCACTGGACACGGTGACACGAAGGTGGTCATAAGGTCCATCATTTAAGGTTGACGACATCCCGGAGGATGGATCGGTAATTTCTCGTAGGCGCTGGTTGGTTAAAGCATTAGTAGATTTCCAAAGACTCAAGAGAAAATTAAAAACAGAATACTGACGCAAATGCGCGACTAGATATAATGAAGAAAAAAATGAAGAAAGAAAATAATAAGTAAAAACTTCCATAAAAAACATACGACAGCCGGGATTCGCTGTTGGTCACCCACCCAACTACTAGCCGGCCGGCGAGTGGCTTAAGTTCGGCTGAGCGGACGGGAAGCCCTGTTTTCCACTTCCTGTGGTCGTATGTGTTTGTTTATTCTTCACGCTGCATTAAATAGCAGCCCAGAAGTGGTCAACCTCTGATAATGATAAACAACATTGTCCGCCAAACCATCTCTTCCTGCGCAATTGCCGCAACGAAGAAGCGCATAACCTTCATCAATCGCAACTGTACCACCCGCAAAACATAAAATGTTCCCCATACCTTTGCTGCACGAGGAGAAATATTAATCATCATGGGTTTCCCCTCATCATCGGTCCGCGGGTTCAATATCGCCTTTGCCCAGTGCTTGGGTTGTGATGTCGAAAATGTGGATGGTTGGTTCGGTGAAGAAAAACGAGTGGATTTTCGAGGCCCTAGACTACGTCGAGAATTCGAACGATGGGTATATGGAAGGAGAAACGGAAGCACCGGCTGAATCGCATGTGAGGCATAGTATCTGGAGGAGGCGGAGTGGTTTGCGGCTATAGACATAGCCCTCCAAGATTGTTGAACGAAAACTGCGGCAGATGATATATTCTGCTGCGAAAGGCGACACCTTGTGAGCGACAGTATCTGCTGGTTCATGGCTGCAATAAATATGCTTAACACCAAAATTCTTATCCCATCAACAATATTCCATTGAGGGGGAGGAAAAGGGGAAAGTGTTTTGTTGCGGATATCAAGAAAAGCTGGAGCTTGGATTACTAAGAATGTCAAAATCATTGGCCTCCCTCTTATTGGCTATAGTTCTTCACCGCCTTTCGACCAGATCCAAAAGGACATTCAACAGTATTAAAAATGGATATTTAATTCGAGTTATGCGTCTCAATATTTTGATTCAATCAAAAATGCACAGTATGACCTTCTCCTTGCCTACAGTATTAACAAGACCACAGGAATTTCCTCACAGGGTAATGTGTCAAACAAGAATTGATGGTTGCAAGTAAATGCCGAAATAATGGTACCAACATTAAAACCCCGAAACACGACAAGGACACAACCAGAGGGTTTTTTACTTTTTTCTCTTTTCTTCCTTCTTTTTTTTGGGCTTTCTTTGTGGAGGTTTCAGAGCTTTTCAACTACCCAGCTATCAAAACATAAACAACCCGATCGTACAGAGCAAGATGGTAACTATGGCCGAAGCAAACATCCCCAAAAGTACTTTTACTCGGGGAAACGCCTCATCAAATCCTCAAGACGGTCGATGGGCGCCTCCAAGAAGCTCACAACAGACTCGAAAAATGGCTCTTTGGGAGCATGCAAGTGTGCGCGAGTTGGCACGAACATCTTCGTGCGTTCAAATTTCTTCGCCAGAGATTCAGACTCCTCAGGCTTAATAACGGATTCCAAAGATGCCAAATCCTCTTCCTCTTCCTCCTTGATATGTGTGTTCAACCGGGTCATGATATTTTCCAACATGGGCCGGAACTCTTCATCCTGAGCAGACATACTCTGGAACTTGTAGAGCTGCTCCTTTATCTGTTTTGTCGGTTTGGGGGGATTGAAAAAGTTAGTTTATCACCCACCTGTTTTTGCAAGCAATTTAATAGGTGATTAGACGTGGTGAGTAGAATGAGGACGGACCTCCTGCTGTTCTCGCCGATCTTTGTCGGCCATGACCTTCCCGTGATCAATATACGTCTCCAAAGCTGGATAGACGACAAGTTCTTCAGCTACAGCATAACGAGCAAGCTCCCACGTGAACTGTTATGTTTCATATCCGATATTAGAAATATATATTCCTCTGTTATGTTTCTCTAACAGATGTAGGGTGTGTACCTTATTCCCCCAGCGTGTCCCCGTGTCTTCATCTTCAGCCTGTAGGATTTTGTCATGGTATTCCCGCAGCAACCGGTGGTCTTCCTTGACAGCTTCCGAGATCCGAACCATCTTGTATAGTGGATATATGAACCGGTTCCTAGTCGCAAAATTTGAGAGATTACCAAAGGTTCAATCACTTTTTCCTGTTGTTAAAATAAATATCCCGTTTCAATCAGGGCATCCGATTGGGAATTAACGCAAGACGATGTTGCTGTGGCGAAAGACACCTTTGGATGGAAAGGCAAGACTTCTCTGCGTCATTATGATGATACCAATCTTTGAGTTCACCGATTCGTAAAATTGCGTTGATTTTAACTTTAACATCCCTACAGCTGATGAAATTCAGTTTAATGTTAGGACTACAGATAATACTGGGTAATCCTTGAGGAGGAGGTTCAAGGCCACTGGGTGGCGAAGCTAACTGCATCCCATTAGGTCTGTGGCTTATGTAGTTAGTTAAACACTCTCATGTTTCATCGATCTATTCACATATGGAATAGTAGAGCACAAATTTACTAGCCACTCTAATTCGTATGTTGTGAGTTCCCTATTTGACTATCAATACAGTAAATGGGGAAAGGAGCAAAACCAATAGAACAGGAAACATGAATCAAAAAAATCATACAACAGGAGAACCTTCACCAAGAGTAACCTTCGTGAACCTCACCTCCACACGGAAGGGGAAACAACCAGGCAATTCCTCAATCATTTTCCGGACCCAGAGGGCACCTTCGCTCCATGGATCCCTATGGATGAAAAGTGCCAGGTTGCTTCCCCATGCGAATTCGACAATGCGTGTCATAATCATTGTCATCCACATATATATGCTCCTCAACACCTGGATTCGTCGCTCGGGCCATGCAATCGAGACACAATCCATCGAATAGTGATAGAACGGTGTAATGAATTTGGACCAAGAGCGCTTTCCATTTGTGATCGCAGTGGATAAATGATGGCCGAGTGGTTCCTCCGCCTCCAGGAGACATATTCGTCTCGTCGAAGTTGATACAACGCTCGACCATGTCACAGGCGCTGGTGTCTTGGAGCGTGGACTCCAGAGGCCAAACTTTTATTCTCTTCAACTCCTGAAGGTAGTTGAATACGGTCTGTTTCTTACACTCGCACGTGGAAGATGAGACAATCGTTTCAAGATAACTGAAGAGTCCCTTGTGGATAATCTTTCGAAAATGTTGTCGAGATGCGTTAAGACGTTCTAATTCCCCATCAATTAGATTCTTTAGCGTCGTGTCACGGCAGATTAAAACTGACATGGATATTCTGGACGTGGAAATATCACTTACTAGGAACAACAGCGGGCAACCTTACCTGATGGAGAGGTGTTGGGTTGTTTTCAGAAATATTGTCGGTATCTCCGTAAACCAGAACTACTTGTTAAGACCTGGAATCCATTCGCAAAGTTGAAATAATAACAGGGAAAGAGCATCTGGCGACAATGGATGATATCGGAGAATATCTGGTCTATTTTGGTGTAAAACCACTTCACAAACCATGGAGCCATGTCCTTGAGATTGAATCCGTACTTGTAGCCGGCTGTGATTATGTACCACACACACATCGACAATCTGAATAGACGGTATATGATCGGAAGCTAATTCGGAATGGAATAGCCGAAACCACAACTCCATGCTCTTAATTGTATCTTTATTGAACGTAATCGTTTCTTTCTTCCCGTTTTGCCGTTTCCCATTAAGCACACACTTAAAGGATGAACTATGCGCTGCCAGCTGAGAGCTGTCAACCCGTATCATTGCAAATTTCTCTCGTTCTGTAGTTGTCGTAATCGACTCCCTTCCGGTGCCATTCTCAAAAATTTGCCTATCCCGAATTGTTTCGTGCTCAGTGATGTTTATCACCAAATCACCATCTTTATCAATTTCAATGATTGCACCTTGGTTGGTGGTAGGTCCATTATAGGTGCTCATAGTTTGAGTCTAATTTCTCAAGCACTGTTGGGGTGTCTGCAGAAATATTGTTGATGATCAAAGCATGTGGAGGCTGCTTGAGTTATGTCACGAATTTGCAGGAATATGTGTCTATGATCTTTGAATTCAGTTGGGAAATGTAGTGTAGTGTAAAAAAACATTCCTGGTTTCGCGGCATAGATGTAAATAGGATGCCATAGCACAGACGGAGTAGTTGAGGTGCTCCTGCAAGAAACGAAAAATGTGAAACGCAGAATAACATAAAATCAGTCAATTCGCTTGATTCAAAACGGATAAAGAGGGAGCCAATTTTTCAACGGAAAGCTCAAGCCAGCCGGAGCAGCTCAGAACAACTTTAAAGTCGAAAGAAACCACGATCCTCTTCACTTTTCAACATAGAAATATTCGCCTTTTTTTTTTTCTTCTTTCACTTTTTTAAAACAGCTGAATGGTTGCACAGATCGTTTGAAAGCGTATTTCCCTTATACATAAATTATGGAATTAATTGAAGTGTATCATGAGTGAATATGCCGCATCATAATTCCCGGGGATGATAAAGCGTCTGATGCCACGTGTGACAGAGAAAGCTTGGCATAGTTTAATCAACATAAGGTTATCTACATACTTGGTAACGACCATAGATCTAGATCTAGAAACACACGGACAGCTCCCGTTTGCTCCACATTTTTCATATATACATCTTCAATATATACATCTTCAAAGTACAAATCTATAATCAGGTCCAAAATTGTCTTCTGCAATCACCGACTGCACTCCACTTTCTACTCTCTGTCTTGCTCGCTCAGCCAACGTTCCATATCTAATGTCCAGTTTGCGGTTCTCCCGGGCAAATAGAGTCCGCAACAAGATGGCTAGAAAACAGTTAAATCCCATAAATAATGCACAGATCAATTGTCCCCTCACATGCAGCGGGCCATCAGATTCAGGGAATATGTTGCTTCCTAGAAGCGGACCACATTGGCCGACTATGTTGAGAATTATGATTCCCATTCCACGTCGAGTGTCGGAGCCTTGGTTGTCTTCAGCGTCGGTGAGATTTTGAAATGAGTATATGCTGTTTAAATTATTTGAAGTAATAGAAAATAACTTACTCAAAACCCAAGGCAGAATATTAGCGATGCAAGGGAAGACACCACTGGCAGCGAGCCACACACCGATATATCGAGGGACAACAGATCTGCATGTAGCAAGCAAAATATACCCAATAACTCCCACAATTGACAAAATCGCAATTATTAGGCCTCGTTGTTGATAGCGATCTGCGACCCACGGGGTAAAAACGCTAATCAGGAATGAAAGGAAGTAGGGAGGTGCAGATAATCCCTGGGCTTTGATCGCCGTGAATCCCATCTCCTTTAAAATTGACGGCAGAAATACAGGGAGTGAAGAGTAACTAACGTTGCAGCTAAAGTACATAAGCTGTATACATCAGGGTTTAGTATGCCGTTAGTTATCTCACTTAGCAACAGTCAGAGGAAGGAAGATAACATACCGCTACCAGCCAAGCTTTTGCATCCATAAGTGTGTCTGCAGCATCCCTCCAGCTAACGCCGCCACCGCCACGGTCAACTGTTCCGACTTGCCTCATTGCCCTAGCTCTAGCTACCTCCTTTTCCTCCTCAGTTAGGAATTTAGCCTTAGCAGGAGAATCGGGAAGAAACCCGAAAACCACCGGCACCATTAATATGGTCGGTATGCCTTCAACAAGAAATAATAGCCTCCAGCTCGCGAGCTTCGTGTGTGCCAATGTAATTCCGTAAGCTAAAGCCCCAGCAAAGGTGCTGGCTAGGGGAGCAGCAGAGACAAACAAACCGCTTCGGAACCCTAGTTCATTACGCCGGTAGAAAAAAGAGAGCATGAACGGAATGCCAGGAGCAAACCCAGCCTCTGAAATTCCGAGCAGGAACCGGAGCGCCATCTCTGCTTTCCATGAGAAGACTGCGGCCTGACATGTTGCAACGATACCCCTATTATTGGAAACAAATGTCACAAAAAATGGGACGGTGAAGAAGTTTATGAAGGTTATAATGAGACCAACCATGCAAAGACGGTGAATGCTGCCCAGATGTGCGGGGGAATAATTTTCCACATCATCCCCTGAAACTGGAAAACAAGATATGAGATATAAAAGCTTGTTAAAAGCCATTCATAGCGATTCCCATCGAGATTCAGGTCTTCTTCCATCCCCGCTATACGTGCATTGCCGATATTGGATCGATCTAGGAAACCGAGGAGATCTGTTAAAAGACACTTTAGTTCAAGTCTCTTCGATTCTCTATGCTCCCCAACATAAATATAAAATTTCTCTTACATAAAAAGCCAAGAAGGGTTGGAATCCTCTGATCGAGCTTTCTCACGACTCTTCTCTCGATGGCCGAGTCGATATAGCCATATTCACCTGGCCTTGCCTCCCCGGTCTGGGGTTTCGTGCTCGCTTCTAAGTCAGTGGGGACATGATCACTTCGTTTGTCTGGGGAAAGTTGCTCAGTATCCATGAGAAGAGAGACGGGGTTAGTTATTGCCCGCGCCCGCTACCAAAATATGCTGATAAGGTGTGGGGGGAATTCACGAGTAACAGAGATATTTCTTCTATGTAATGAGAGAATATGGAAACGAGCTTTAAATAACTCTCGCTGAAAATGTGTCATGCGACTCTGGTTGTTTTGCAGCTAGATGAATAATAATCGGCGCAGATGATCATACGGCATTCATCAGATAACTCCACACCGACCCTGTAACTTATATAAGTTAATGCTCTCAATTGGGCAGTTTTTATTTTTTTTTATTATTTTATTATTTTTATTATTTGTTTTATGCATCCACCTGCATTTCTTTCTTCGGCAATCCAATAATACCATCCTTGAGACCCATGCGATGCGCCGGCTGGCGCTCGGCAGGAGACGACAGACATGGTCCTCGGTGCGAACATCCAGGGCGTAACAAGCTCAAGGTCAGCAACGGCATTCGACTTTCCCCGATTTGGGAGGATTTACATGCCAAAAACTAGATAACCAGTAGTAAGGCGGAGAAAATATGGTGGGATGGCCTCAACTTCTATATCCACAGAATCTCGGGCGATCAGTGTCAGCAAAGCGTAGTTGATGTCGTTTCTGTTTCTCTTCCCTTCACTCAGCCCGCCTCCCCCACTTTTCGGACACGGACGATCTTCAAGAGTGTTGGAATACAGCGCCCACGACCTGTGGAATATTGAGCATTGAATAGTTAATGAATCATTATGTCAAAACATCGATCGGTGCGAATTAGTCCATATAACCGTCTCGTGTCAGACGATTCGAACATGTCCTCTGCTTCCCTTGTAGAAATTGACGCTCTAGAAGCAGTCGTGGTCGTGGATAATGACCTCGACATCATGTCACCGCCAGCTCCAAATACAGTGCAAGTGTCCGGTTTTCTAGGCGAGTTGGCACTGAACTCACCACATCACACGCATGATCGGGCCGAAGTGTCCAAAGAGATTCACCTGGAAGACGTGTGCTGTTCTGCGCATGGCTTATCTGTCCTTGTGGTAGGCTACTACTTCTGCAGACCCTCCCGACCTTCTTTCTTTCGACGAGGAAATCATCCATCATTATTGTTTCAGTCGTTTTCTGCCCCCACCAGTTGCACCCAGTTTAAATAGCGCTTTCTACTAAGCTTATTATGATTTACGAAAACTAGACGGCCGTTAAGGGTGATGAACGCCGAACTATGCTCTTTGACACCGGGCCAACGGAGGAGGCTTGGGGATTGAATGCAGAAAGGCTAAGGTTAGATCTGTCTCCCGTGGAGAGGATTCAACTCTCTCACTGGCATCGGGATCACTCAGGTGCGTAATTTCTTAGGGTGCTGAACCTCCTCCTTTTTATTTAGACAATTTACACAGGGGTTCATCATCAATAAAGTTTCTGTTGATGTAAACCGCTAAACCCCAACAGGTGGCATGCTCAATGCTATCCGGATGATCAAGGAAGCAAAGAAGGGGAAAGGCCTGTCCAACGAAGATCTTGTCGTGGACTTACATCCATCTCGTCCCGATTATCGAGGTTTCCGTGTAGGGGCGGAGTCAGTCTCGCTCCAAGCTGACCCAACATTCCAAGAGATCGAAAACGCTGGAGCAAAGATTGAGAAGCACAGTACGGCCCATACAGTCCTGGATGACATGTTCCTCATCTCGGGAGAAATACCCCGAGTGACGGAGTATGAGACCGGATTGAAGTATGGAATGCAGTTCAGCAAAACCAAGGGAGAATGGGAAAGTGACGAACTGATTAGTGACGAGCGGTTTCTCGCATGCAATGTCAAAGGTGCGTGATTCCCGCTCGAGCAGATAGCAGATTCAAGTTTTCCTTGTCTGTTTCGGTTCCTTTTTTTTTTTTTTTTTTTTTTTTTTTTTTTTCCCAACTGAAAATCGTTATTCTGCAGGGAAGGGAATTGTGGTGTTCAGCGGGTGTAGCCATGCGGGGGTTGTGAACACAACGAAACATGCTGTGGAGTTGATCGGTAAAGATATCCCCCTGTACGCGGTTTTTGGCGGATATCATTTGGCAACCAGTGAGAAAACCCAGATAGATGCCACTGTCAAGGATCTCAAAGCTCTGGATCCAAGGGTTTTGCTGCCCGGCCATTGCTCCGGCTGGAGAGTCAAATTTGAGATTGAGAGGGAGATGCCGGGTCGTTTAGTGCCATCTTCGGTGGGATTTAAGGTGGAATTCTAGCTTCAACCAATCCAGTTAACAGGTAAAACCCGAGATACAAGTAATTAATTAGTAACTCGAGATAGTTTATTCGTCCCTGTAACTAGTTAGCTAGCAGCCCAACTACGGATAGCTAGCTAAGCAGTTAACTAATTAGTTAACTTGTCGCGCAACAGCCCCAGAAAATACAGATATCTACATCCCGAGGCATCATCCACTTTTCACCCACTCTCCTAAAAATCTAGTTAGTAACTTTACCTACAAGAGGCGATATCATACCGCCCCAGAGCCATTGAAGCAACAACAGACACAACAGACACAACAGACACAACAGACACAACAGACACAACAGGCACAACAGGCACAACAGACACAACAGACACAACAGACACAGCAACAATGCGTTTAATCCCGGCTTGCATCGGTGCTGCCTCCTTCGCAGTTAGCTAATCCAAGTTGACTGACTAACCTCGCAACCCGCTTACTGCAACTTCCAGGGAAGCCGCTGGAGCCCACCATACGGCGGAGGCAACTTATTGGGGCATACATCGGTCCACCGGTCCACCGGAACAAGAACATCCATAGCGATTATCCATCCCTTCATCTCTGCTCGCACGCCTCCTCTCTCAACACCCTGCGCCGTTTTGACGAAGTTGGGAATTTGCAATTGGATTGATCGTCAAAAGAGCTGGACAGCTAGCTTTGCCAGTACGATGTCCCACGCCCAAACCACCCCCACTTTTAAATGGAAGGACGATGTCAACGCCTTGACGAGAGAATTCGCAGCGTTGCTGGATGCTCAGGATCCCCTTGCGCATTTCCGCGAGAAATTCATCATTCCAACCAAGCGGGACTTGACCAGGACGACAATCGTTGCGCGCGAAGAAGGTATCCTCAAATTTAATACCCCTCGGCTCTCGCCCACTTTGATCCTCTCTCCCCCGTTGCCAGAATAAAAAATAAAACTAAAAATAAAAATGAAAATAAATAAAACAGAAGAAAAGAAAGAAAAGACCCAATTATCGATACC
The DNA here is from genome assembly GCF_000150705.2 of Paracoccidioides lutzii. Taxonomy (NCBI): domain Eukaryota; kingdom Fungi; phylum Ascomycota; class Eurotiomycetes; order Onygenales; family Ajellomycetaceae; genus Paracoccidioides; species Paracoccidioides lutzii. The sequence continues at coordinate 333,468 of NW_015440949.1, read as the reverse complement.
TCGAAATTCTAACTTCTCATGACCAGAAAATGCAAACTCTCCGCCCTGCACATATCTCTGCGGCAACTCTCTAGGCCTCCAGCCCAAAAACACCCGCACATATGTTGATAGGTTCTTGCAAACTTGGGCGACCAAAGGTGTGCTAGGTCACTTCACGAATTATGAAGATCAACTCGGGGCGCCATACATCGATGTGGACACCAAGGCGGCAACTTTGATGGCGCCTGTGGTGGGCGCTCTACCAGGAGAGGTGGCAGTCATGGACACGCTGACCACGAACTTACATCTTCTCATGGCGAGCTTCTACCGTCCCACGACGGAGAAGTATAAGATTATCTTGGAAGGGAAGGCTTTCCCAAGCGATCATGTAAGTATACGAAGTAAGATTCTGGATATATATAAATATATAGAGAATATGTTTATGAGCGCCCGCCATGAAGAGAGATATAATTCAACTAATACCTCTCGGGCACAGTTTGCCGTGGAATCACAAATCCAACACCACAACCTCGATCCCGCTAATGCTATGGTCCTCATCGAGCCAGATGACGTCGACAACTCGCTCATATCCACGGAGAATATTCTCTCCGTCATCGACGAACATGCCTCGAGTACTGCCCTAATCCTCTTACCAGGCATCCAGTATTACACTGGCCAGTACTTCGACATTGCTAGAATCACAGCGCACGCGCATTCCAAGGGCATCATCATTGGTTGGGACTGCGCACATGCCGTTGGAAATGTCGAACTACAATTGCATGACTGGAACGTCGATTTTGCCGTGTGGTGCACATACAAATACGTGAATTCCGGCCCCGGCGCAATGGGCGGATTATTTGTCCACGAACGACACGGGACCGTTGACGTGAATGGCGCAAACGGACTAAGTTACCGACCGCGGCTGTCGGGGTGGTGGGGAGGGGATAAAGAAACCAGGTTCCTGATGGATAATAGTAAGCTCAATCCCCGACAACAACATAAAATGAAAATGAGTCCCATCATCGAACCAGAAATAAAAAATAAAAATAAAAAATAAAAAATAAGTATTAAAACATTAAAAACACAATACAGAATTCGTCCCTCGTCCTGGTGCCGCAGGCTTCCAAATCTCCAACCCCTCCATTCTCGATCTCTCCGCAGTAATCGCCTCTTTGGAACTGTTCTCCGCTGCCACCATGCCTGCCTTACGGCAGAAATCTCTCCAACTAACCGCTTACATGGAACACCTCTTGCTAAACTCCTCCCCACGGCAACAGCAACCAGACTCCCGACTCTTTTCGATCATTACACCATCGAATCCATCGAAACGGGGTGCGCAGCTCAGTATCCTACTCCGTGAGGATTTACTGGATGACGTTTTCAAGCGGCTGCAGGATAATGGGATTGTGGTGGACGAGCGGAAACCAAATGTGATTCGGGTAGCGGCGGCACCCTTGTATAATACTTTCGCGGAAGTGTGGGAGTTCTGCCGGGTGTTTTTAGAGGCATGCGAGGAGGTGGACAGAGAGAATAAGAGCAAAAAGTAATTGGGGGGGGAAAGTTGGGAGGTATGATGAAATGAAACGTAGTGTTTTTCTCTTTAGATAGCGTTTATAGGTATTTCATTCTTACACAAAATCACAATAAATAGAATAGATAAGAGCATAGGTGGGCAAATATGAATTGAGAATGGCGATTTGTGGTATATCAGCCGTGCAGGACACATCAGAATAATCCAGTGTCTGGAGACTTGAGAGCCTGGTTGAACAGCCCCGGATGCGGAACTCTTGTGATACCATTTTCTTAATTTTCGAATAATGGAACTGAAAACGTATATTTATTACGGAAACCTGGAGAATTATTTACTATATATACCCTTCAAAAAAGAAAAAAGAAAAGAAAAGAAAACTGGGTAAATGGAGTTTAAATAACAAATTCTAAGGTCAAGAGAATAAAAGAAAAAAGAACAGAATAAATTACCGATGGGAAAGAAAGTGTGTGAAAAGGTAAAAGGTGGCTGTCGCGACTTTATCTTGTAGAATCCAAAGTGATTTGGGTGTGGGGGCGTACATCACTTTTGCCAGAAGAGCCGATTAAAGTCCAAAAAGGAATAATAATTAAAAAAAAAAAAAAAAAAAAAAAAAAAAAAAAAAAAAGGGCAAGATATGTTACACCCAAAGGGTGTTTCGGTGTTTCCTCCAATCAATGGAGCCCCAATCGTAAAGGCCTTATTCCCTCACATAATAACTTTCAATAACTTTCAATCTCTTTTCAAATGTGAAGTAACTCTCCCGTCGCTTGCCCCCCAGCAACCCCAGATTGATATGCCTGGTGCTGGTTCTGATTAACCACGTATTGGGTCTGCGGTGCACTACCACCTTCAAACCCATTGTTAATGTTCATTGCCTCCACCTGTTGCGGACCAACACTAGCGAAGTAATCATCCGCGGCACTCACAGCGGCGGAGAGGTTGCCTGTACCAGCAGCGGCGGACGCGACAGCGTTGGGCGTAACATTCGATCCCGATGTGAACGACAAAGAGAGATCTCTAGTCTGGCCTAGTGGTTGTTGTTGTTGTTGTTGCAAGGCCGGGCTCCGGGCTAGGCGTTTAGCACGTGCGCTGCGAAAGACCTGCTGAACGGGTTTTAGATAGACGGTTGCGAGGGTTCCGACGTTGAGACATAATTCTTCGAGGATTGCGGGGTCAAGCTTCTCGCTTTCGGCAGTTATGGGGGGTTTTTCGCCCATTACGATGGATCTTGCGGCATTGGGGTCTGTAGAGAGTAGTCGCCAGTACATGTAACCACGATCACGGAGGTCCGGGTCATCGGTTTCCTCTGTGCACCATTTGAGAACCTGAGGGACAAGTTGTTGACCTTTTGTTGGGCGCTGGATAAAGAGTTTGACGGTAGCTGTGAGAAGGGCAAGTTGGACTTCGACAGTCTCATCATGGAAGGTAGCCAAATAATCCTGGAGAAAACCTTCTGAGTTTTCGATACGATCAGCATACTGGCCAATTATCCAAATAACTGCTGCTTTCGCTTCAGGCTCGTCCAACTCGTCGATATTCTGAATAACCGTGCCGATAATGCCCTCATACTGGTTGGGGTATTTTCGGAATATATTTCGAATAACAACTGTGGCTTCTTGGACGATGTACGGAATTTTAGCATTCACCAAGTCGATGAGAGTTTCGATACATCTCCTTGCGGCAGATTCAATTTTGATGGCTAATTTACCTATCGCACGCACAGCTTTGCGCACGAAATGGACATCAATTTCTGTGGCATATCTGTATGTGACATTAGCGATGAATAATAGTTGAGAACTTATCTCGTTGAAGATCGTTCGAAACTTGACTCACTCCCTTAGTTCGGTCAGAACGACTGAAATATTGTCCTCCGTCGCTAACATGAAGATCAACTCCAATTTTGTCACTTTGACATAAATTGGGTCATTGTATTTACAGAAAAACACGCGGATATCGTTTCGCAACACTTCCGGGCGCTTCTGTAATATCAATATCGCATTGCGGAGTGCGAGGTACTGCACCTCTGGGCCTTTAGATAAAAGGGTAACTAGGGGAGGAGAAAGCTTCCGCGACAAGTAGGTGATTTGCTTTTGATCGGAAATATAATTCATCAGGTAAAGAATAACCCGGATAGAGGTCAAGACAACAGCTGAATTAGAATGCGAAAGCCGAGGTGCAATTCTTTCGGCTAAGAGAAGTGCCTCTGAGCATTCCTGTGGCACGTAAGACATTAATGCTTCGAGTACATACGTTTGGCCCCATCTAGATTCTGTCAGCATTTATGACGGAACCTTGGTCTCAGAATCAAAACAGTTGGGGAAGGGGGGGAGGGGGAGAAGGAGAAAAACAACATACTCGGAGCAGTCCGGTAGAATGGAGATTATTTTGGATGCGCTTTTATAATCAATCGTAAGAGTAATAGAATTGCTCCTTTCCCACAGATCCGTCAGTGCCGCAAGAGCACTTGACACGACAGTTGGGTTGTCATCCTTGAGCATTTCGTTCAGTTGGAGAATCAAATCGGACCTTTCCACAAGCTTCCGGTCGTGGTCATATAGCTTTGCCACACAAAATGCAGCAGTCTTTCTGACATAGGGATCGTCATCTGCCAATAGTTGTTTAAGCGGCTGGACCGTCGCCTCCACAAATTCACGAACATGTATATAGGATATCGTTCGCAAGGCAAGCGCCCGTACCAGGGGGTTAGAATCGTCCATATCCTGTACAATTTTGTCAGCGATAGTCCCCAACATGGATATATGGAGATATACGGAGCATATGTAAATCTCTTGTCAGTATTCATACATTTATCAGTATTGGCAGAGCCTTTAGAGCGACTTCTGGCTTCAACCTGGCGTAGTTGACGAGGAACAAAAAGCACCTATGTTCATGCCATCAGCTCTATTGTGTTCACCATCCCAAAACCAACATTCTCGATCCGCGTACATTTTCTTAATCTCCAAGCTTGGAATATTCATGCAACCAATGACGTCAGGGAACAACGCGATCATATCGTTATTGCTCATTGTCATATTGGCGACGATTTTCTTTAGCGTTATTTTCTTCGCAGAGTGGTTTCGATCCTTCTTGCCACCACTGTGGAGCTCCTGGCGGAGCTCCGCGACCTTGCCCTGAGGAGAGACACGGTTAAAGGTTAGCATAGCATATGGATTGGGTGTCATAAACATTTAGAAGCGATGAAGAAGGCAATACATATATATAGAACAACGGGACAAAAGAAGGTGGAACAGGGCGAGGATGGTGAGACTATAGGGTATGTGGAGTATATATTTCAAGACAAGACGAAGAGGTCTGCATATATATAAACCAGAGGAAGGTTGAGGACAATAGCGAAGAAGGCGTATATGACGAGCAGAACAGAATCCGTGTCAAGGCTTATAAGGTTAAGCCCGTTCGTGCAAGTCTATTATTTATTATACATGTACGGAGACCCGTCGGAACATACAGAGCTGGACGAGGCAAACAGCAACCATGAGGGCGACAGAAGATACAAGTGGAAAAGAGAAAGAGGGCAGATATGACATACTCTTGCAAATAGCTTCGCATCTCCCCCGCTAGAGCTCATCTTGACTTAGTCGTTGTCGGTCTGGCAGGGTTATTTCACGCAAACGGCATCACATGGAACGTTTCGCATTGTATAGGTCTGTATAGATGAGATCAACTCTTCAGGACGGCTGCCAAGGTGTCCATATCACACCCAGTATAATGTATAGGATACAAAGCGGGCCGATTAGATGGGAGGAATGTGTAGAGAAGGTGAAATTGTCCTTGGTGTTGGGGTGAGGTTGTAAAGGGGATGGTGTAAGGAGGTTGGAGGTTATTCATTATAGGATCCGATCCATTTAAATATTATTAGTTAGAAAACGTAAGTTAACTAAATGTGGAGCAGTTGAGCCGCACTCCGGAGAAATAAATCGGTCAGTCAACAACCTCAACCTCAACGACAACTCTACATGTCAGTGACAACTAAATACTACAATTTCTGTGAAATAGTACCAGCCTACGATCCTGTCACCTATCAATTCAGGTTCTTAGAAATATACAATGGTTTATCCTGTTCGCAAAATGGTTTCACCAGCCACACCTTCACCTCCTCCTCTGCCTCGATGGGTCATTGGCATAAACGCATCAGCACCTCCTCGACCCTCAAAAACAGCCGACATACCCAATCCACCAGGCTATACTCCTGACAATGCTGCAAGCAAACACAGTGCGAAGCAGGTATGCAACTCAGAAATCTTCCTTTTCCAATCCAGAAAAGGATATATGTGTAATATCAAAAGCCAGACAATAACCTGACCCATTTCCTTTCAGCAACGCTCTGCCCAACAAACCCAACAACAACAAACACCCTCCTCCAGCGCAGCGGCCGCCCGTAAAGTCGCGGAGACCGATGCCCTGAAATTGAAAAAGGCATGGGAAATAGCCCTAGCGCCCTCAAAACAACTACCCATGAACGCGATCATGATGTACATGTCCGGCAACAGTCTACAGATCTTTAGCATCATGATGGTCTTCATGCTATTTAAGGGACCCATCCAGGGTCTCCTGAATACAAATAGCGCGTTTACGAAGTTTGAGACGGAGAGCACCAAAGGGCAGATGTGGGGTGTTAAGGTGGTGTATGTGTTGATGCAATGTGTACTGCTAGCGCTAGGGGTGTGGAAAGTTAACGGGATGGGGTTGTTGCCGTATGATCCTCTTTACCTCTTTCTTCTTATCCTACCCTATTTGTATAAGTGGTGATATATGGTGCGGTATCGGATAGATGCTAACTTAAAATGTGACTTCAGGACTACAAGATCGGACTGGTTAGCATGGGAAACGGAGCGTCAGCCGCTTGAAAGAGCATATTTTGCGTTCAGATGAGATGAGAATACACGTTTTTGAGTACGATTATACTTACTTTAAATGGCAGCACGCTTAGTGATATATATATATATATATATACTCTACAACGTCTTGTCCATTACCCATTTAGACAGAATCTATTTTGAATGTCATGGCATCTTTATCATTTTTGGTAAAAAAAATTACATGACCATGAATGGAATCTCCAGCTCCTTGCGTGTTGGATGAGAAATGGCGGAAGTCCCCCTGCTTGTCGCGGCAGGCAGGTATGCCCTGCTTCCTAACTATGCGGCGGTAGCTGCAGTCAAGGATAAAGCTGTTGGAGATGGAGGCAATGAACGCTCTGATGCCAATGGGGAGGTAACAGAGGCCGATTTGGAAGCCGTAGATTTCGTAGATTTCGTAGAAGAGGGAGGCGACAGTGGTTTTCACGTCGTAGAATGTGGCGTACAACATGGCGTTGGCAACGAAGTTGATGCAGTTCTCCTTTTCGAGTATTATGGGCAGAACTTTTGAGTGGGTTGTGGAAGCGAAGTTTGGGTCTCTTAGGGGTTCCCACTGAAGTTGCTGTGGCTGAAAAGAGTTCTCATCGGCATTGCTTGCTGTTTTGCCCGACTGTTTTACGAGTTTTCATTGTTATGACGGACATATTCCATTTCTACGACGGGATAAATGCAGTCTCCCACTATATGCCGGCCTGTTTCCGGGAACAACACTGCAAACTGAACAATGAACGCAGCGGCAAAAGATAACCGGGAACCTGAAGGTAACTGTCCAGCCCAAATATTTACTGCACCAGCACGCCGCCTATTAGAGGTGCAATTGCGATAACACCCGCAGCAAGGGTTATATTTAGACTCCTCCATCTGATTAAATGTTGAGAAGGCCAAGATCATAACCAGGAATGAATATCTGACAGCGCAAAATCCATTCCGCCACATGCCATGCATGAAGTGACGGTCAAGTTCATCGCGGAAATTGACGTGGAGAGTTCCTGAGCTCTAGTAGAATATTCAACGCCGGCAATTAGATATTAGCCGCAACAACCCCCCAAAAAAAACCTGTCCAGCCTGCGTCGATGCAGACCCTGCGGAAGCAAACGGAAGCTTTTCTCATTAACTCTCAACCATCTTCGGGCCATGATGACGATTCTCCTCACGATTTGAAATAGTTGATAGATGAGATGACGGTCCAGCATCAGACACAATGCCCGTCATCAAATGTGTGGGCAGATAGCTATTTTGGAAACAGCAGCCAGAGTAAATATCCCATCTTGCGACTATTAACTTTCTCAAACTAATATATTCCCGGACATGCTGGAATCGTGGCGAATCATTCGTTATCCCTGTTAATGAAACAAGCAAACTTGGGTTAATACATCCATAATCGCCCATCCTAGGTATTGAAAGTTGCTTGTTTGGTTAGACACTTCAACTGGTTTCAACAGGGCGGGCAGGGGATTGAGAGTCTCGCTACTCTCTACTGTGGAAGGCTTTCAAAAGGAACAGAGTAACCATGGATATAGTGAGGATCAGTCGATGACATTTTCAACCGGCTTGGCTTTAGGGATAAGATGCGCCTAGAACCAGGTGTTGAAGATCCATAGATGGATTCGATAATTACGGTTGAGCATGGATGAGAAAGGAGGTCTATCTAAGCTTTAGACAAACGCATATTCCAAAGGAATATTCCAATTGGCCTCGCAACTTTCCGCCCATGATGTAACTAGTTACAATTGTTAAAGTGTTAAAAGAATGGGTGTAAAGCACGGAGAATGAACTGTTGACATAATAAATAAAAAATGCTAATAGCAAAACCAGTTCCAAATGTATGCATTTTCAAAAGTTGGACAATCGAAGGCAGCAGCTCAGTAAAGGTAAGTTGAGAGGGATGGGAATCTAGCATATTGATCCCTACAGAAATAATAATGATAATAGCAACGATAAAATGATAACTATAACAATCTCTTCTCTCAACTACAGGTTCGTATATAAGTGTAAGTGTTATCAATCTGCATCGTTCATCTAGATGTATAATTCTTGCAAAGTAAAGGCGGAGATAAAGTCATGAACGTTTCAAAAAGAGAAAAAGAAAAATGAAGAAAAACATAAGAAAAAGAAAGCCATATTGTAAATAATAAACTATACTACTTTCTTTATACCACCTCATCAACCTTAAACCCTATCCTCAATCCACCAACGTACAATCCACTCTAAAAAAGACCTCTTACATCAATCCCACCCCACCCAACTTCGCGGCATCACCCTCCAAACTCTACACTCTCCACTCTTCAAATCACCCAACTTAAAACTTTCAATCTTAACTTTCTTGCTCTCCCTCCCCTGATCCCACGCTCGTATCTTCTTCTTCGTTCCATCCCAATCAACCACCACACCCACATGATCTGGCTTGCCAACATCTGCACTATACTTCTGATGCATTGTGCCACGGTGACCCTGGAACCGCGCATTGCGGAACGTAACAATGTCGCCCGCTCTGATCTCATCGACTTGCTGCACGGAAGCGTTGGCTAGATTGGCGTAGACAAGGGCGCCGTAGGCGCGAGTCCCGACTGGGGGGAGCGCTTCTGAGAGTGGGGTTAAAAGGAACAGAATGAGGCCGTGTGGTGTGCCATCGGCAACAATGGTGTTTTGTTTTGCCGTTACGGCGTCAGATATGCGGGTGCCGAATTGTTCGTGGGCGCTTTCGAGTTGGTCCTGTCGCAGGCGTTGAGGTGGTGGTTCGTGGTGCTGTTCGAGAACAGCGTCGACGGGGTTCTTTGAGTTGAAGCGTACAGTTATTATGGTCTGTGAGTAATCCATGAAGAGCACGTAGACGACTTTGGAGACTGTAGTGTCGCCGCCGCGGTTTGTTGGGGTTGACTGTTCCATTTCAAAGAGGACGTCACGCCGATTCTGGAACGCGGGCGGAGGCAGGTCTGCTTGTGTCCACCAGAGTGAGCTTGCTCCTAAATCCACGTCGCTCGCAATATATCCTTGATCCCCTGAAGGTCGGGCAACTTCCATAGATCTGCGAACGCTTGTAGTGGATCTGAGGGCATCCATGGACTGTCTTGGCGGGTTACGTGATGGAGGAGGTCCCGGGGCAGCCCGTTCAGCAGGGGGTGGAGGACGGGAGAGTGTCGCCGAGTACAGGTCATCGTCGTCATCCTCCTCTGGAGGGATTCGCATTGGTGGATTCAATTCGACTCGCGGTGCAGTAGAAGGTATGCTTGGGGGTATACTGGGGGGCCCGGTAGAAGGTGCGGGTGGGCTAGCACTATGACGGAAAGGATCATATTCATCACTATCATCTGATGCTTCATCTGCAGTTTGATCCTTAGCAGATGGGACTGGTAGGGGAGGCCCCCTAGGGATGTCTGCCGATTTTCGTGCGTTCTTCGGAGGTTGCATTGGGGGAGGAGGTGGAGCTGCACGGGGAGCTGTAGTTGATGGGATAGGAGGCCGTGTATCCTGAGGGCTTCTGGGAGACTGTGCGGAGTATTCATCGGTAATGGTGCCTTCATCAAGGCTAGAATCGCGTCCATGAGCTTTCAAAGCATCTTTGTGCTTGACCCCCGATGCAATGTCTGTGTCATAATCCCCATCATACTCAGTAACTTCTTCTTCGCAGTTGTTCCCTGACTGGGCGGTTGGTGTGGATATGCTCATTTTACTGTCAGGATTAGATTTGCGATAAGGAATAGGTGGCAGAGGAGGGGGTGGACGGCTGTGCCCTGGCGAGGGTAGTGGGGGGCTAGCAAGGGGTATTGGCGGAGGTCTATGGCTGGCGAACTGTTGCCTCGGTGAATGCGGCACGGTGTCCCGGTCTGAAACATCGAAACCAGTGTCAGGAGATTTTTGACCACTGGCTTGGGGAGCGGAGAGTTCGTCGTCAGATTCGCTTCCAAGGCTTGGCGAGGCAGTCAACATCGAGGGAAGTGTTGGTGGAGGTCGAGCTTCAACAAGATCAGTATTGTATTGACAATGTTGAAGAAACAACAATTCGATATAGAACTTACATTCAACGGGAACGGGGGGAGCAGGGGGCTCTGTTGGAAGTGGCGGAGGAACAGACTTTGAGGTATGTGATGGAAGTCCTTGTGGAAGTCGGGCTATAGAAAGCAGAGTTAGATATCACACACAAATTAATACTTAAGAGAGTGAAAAACGTATATACCTTGAGGTGGAGGTGGGGGCGGTGCCCGATCTAGAGAGGGCCGTGGTGATTCAATGTTTTGTGGCTCCTCGACTAGTGGCTCAGCAGTTTTTGGAACAGGAGTTGGTAGGGGTTCATCCTCATCGCCTGGCTCTGAATGAAGCGTAGGCGGTTCCGCAACTTTTTTGGCGTGCATTCCCGGTAAGGCCATTAGTTGGACAGGGGGAGCGTGTACCGTGTGGGAAGAATACTGGCTGTCATCAGAAGCCTTCCGCTCAGCTTCAGCAGGTGGCAGTGGTTTCGACTTGCGAAACCCGCCGGCAGGGGGTAGTCCTCCTGGAGGACCAAACATCCCCATCATTCCCATACCTCCGCTCACCTTAGCCATTCGTTCACGAATTTCCATACGTCGTCGAATCTCGGGGTCTATTTCTTCTTCCTCGTCCTCCTCATCCTCCTCGTCCTCCTGGCCTTCCCCTGCTTCTTCACCCACAATATCACCCTCTACGGTCCTTTTTCTATCCGATGAATCCCGGTTATTCCGCCCCCGATTTGGCTCGTCCACATCCTCTCTTCCGGTAGAACCTTCGTCAGCGTCTTCAGTATCCCCTGCACCGGAATTATCCGCATCGTTGGTATCACTAGTGAGTTCCCTTGAGGGCTGGGAGGGAGAGCCTGCTCTTTCGGGTGAATGGCTACCTTCATGGCGGGCAGCCACTGCATTGGGATCCTTGGCCGTTTCAGAGGTCTCTGTCCTTTCTAACTCAACACCTTGGACAGAGCTAGGATGTTCCACCCGCTCCCGAGACTCCACGCGCTTCTTTACGGGCTTTTTAGGCTTCTCTTTCTTATGGGCTGCATCTGCATGCCGTGCAGCCTGCTCAAGCTGTTGTTTTTGCAGCAATGCAATCCGCTCTTTCAAACTTGTCGGCTTTGGTTGGTCTTCAGTGTCATTATGTGTATCCGCAGATATGACAGGTCGTTCTGATGCGGGCCTGTCATGGCTGGTACGTTCGACAATATCAGGGTCTTCCTCGCGCCTATATACCCTCTGGGGTTGCTCTATGGGTGGTGGTATATACGCATTTCTACTCGGGGGAGGAGGAATGAAAGGTTTCTTGATAAACGAAGCGGACGAAGCGGGTTTGTTAGGGTCAAACGGGGTAATGGGAGCGGCGGCAGGTTTATTAAAAGCGGCAATACGATCTTTGAAGGACGCGGTGGGTTTTTCTGCAATTGCTGGAGGTGGAGCTTTAGATACCGGTTTTTCTGCAGGTTCTGGCACCTTAGATAGTTTGGGTGAAGATGGTGCAACTGGAACGGGGGCTGGAGCAGGAGTAGCTTTGACGGGGTTTGGAACAGGCGGAGGCAGAGATTCCGCAGCCTTTTGGTGAATTGACAGCTGCTTCAGTTCTGGCTCTGGACTTTCGTTGACTATCTGAGAGGAAGCCGGAGCAGGTGCGGGGATTGGGTCAGCAGAGGGAGCAGCAGCAACAGGAATGGAGTGTTCTGGTTCCTTTCTAGATTTTGATGGTCTTGCAGGTCTTGGGGGTGTAGCCGGCTCATATCTCTCTACAAAATTCCTTGGGAAAATGCCCTCTCTTTTGGAACCAGAATCATCCACGTATTCTCCAAAGTACCAGTCTTCATCCTCCTCCGCGATCACTTTGATGATCTGGTCGACGGAAAAATTAAGATCATCGTCGTGCTCAGATGTGTATTCATACACTGACTTGACCGTGAACGGAACACCAGACATTTTGGAGAGATGATTGCGACTCGCACAAGCCGCACTAAGATTGGTGGTGCGTGGAAAATGTGTAGAAAAGATCTCCGGGCTGGGGTTCTCGGAGGTTGGGTGGAGATAGTTTTAAGGTGGCCGGGGGGCTTCTCTCTCAGGCAGCCGATGACAAGCAACCACCACCAAAATCGAAGTTTCCGAAAGAGTAGGGGTTATTCGAGGCTGAGCTCTGTTGCCTGGGGTTAAATAGCGAGGAGTGAAACAGCAGTCGAACAGCAGAGTTCATGAACCAACAGCACACGTCAGCCGGGAGAACAAAAGTTAGTATTATCCTGGAGAAATAGGGACAAGCGGGGAGTTTCACTATGCAGAAATGGAACGAAGCAGGATAACACAGGCGAAGACAGGCAGGAGACTCAGCCAAAAACATGAATACAGGGGTGTCAGGATAATGATTATATCTAGAAGCCTCTCCCAAGTGCAAAGTGGAGGAGTGAGGTGTAGTTTGTAGTTAGTAGTGGGTTGAAAGTTCTTAGTAGTATTAACTAGTTGAAGTCGGTTGGATGTTGCGGGCTTGTGGCTGACAAAGGGCAGATGTGGCTGTTGACATTACGCCACTTCATACACCCGAATAATATTGAATTTCTTACCACATCATCAAAGAATTCTGAATACAAGTCAAGTTAAATACAACAACCAACACAAACAACGGACAGCAATATATAGTCTGGATTGATCGATCTGCTTGCCCTGGCTGCAAATGCTGCCACTCAATTGAGACTCCCTAACACAGCGCTCTCATTGCTGAAATACCCGGTCTGGTTGAAATTTGTATGGTTTCTGCTATCCAAATAGCGTATGCCAGCGTTAGCCCATCCTGTCCATAGGTAAATTGCCCGTTTTAGCTGATGACTGTTACTGATGGCTGTTAGCCATCAAGTTAACAAAATAAAAAAAGAAAAGAAAAGAAAAGGAAAAGAAATACACTGGGAATTACATCGGCTGCCCGCGTCGAAGCGAGCATGGCAAATATCAACCCCAACAATATTTCACCCAGAATATCATCCAACATGAAGTCTTCTCTCCCCTCAATACACGCAGCTTTCACCAGAGATACACCCCCTTCCACAAGCCCAAACTCCCGTACAACCAGGCCCACGACGACGACGACGACACCAGCAGCAAACCAGCGCAAACCAGCCCCAAACACCCGCCACCTAGCTATAGCTCTACACCACGCACACCAAATCCAAGCTCGCAAAGATACCGAATCCCTCATCCTCTCCCGCATAGAATACCTCCTCTCCTTCCCCAGCCACCCCCTAGCTCTTGCCTCCTCCCCGTCCCCTGATGATGTCAAAGCCTTCAAAGAAGCTCTCCTCCCCTTCCAACCATCCGACTACGACAATCTAATCCTTGAACGGAACATTGAGGGCCGCTGTGGCTATGTGCTCTGCTCCAATGAGCATAGAAGGGAGGACCCGAAGGCTAAATTTAGGGTTGTCTGGGGGAAGAAAGGGAGTGGGCCTGGTGGGCGGGGAAGGGAGATGAAGGTTGTCCCCAAGGAACAGATTGAGAAGTGGTGTTCGGATGAGTGTGCGGAGCGGGCTATGTATATTCGTGTGCAGCTGATTGAGCAACCGGCGTGGGAGAGGAGGCCTGGTAGTGCGGTGGAGATTTTGTTGTTGGAGGAAGGGAGGGCGAGGAGGGAGAGGGTAAGGGAAAGGGAAAGGGAAAGGGAAAGGGAGAGTTTGGGAAAAGAGTGCGGAGAGGGGAAGGGGAAAGAGAGGGAGAGGGAGAGGGAGAGTGAATTGGTGGATGAGGAGCGGGTAAGGGATACGGGTGATATTGATGAGGTTATGCGTAAACTTGTCATTAGTGATAAGAGCTTGGATCCGGAAGGGATTTTGCAGGGTATGGATCAGTTGGCTGTCTGCGAGACGGATATGCAGATGGAGGAAAGTAGTAGCCATATTGGTCAAGCTGCGCTTGCTATTGAGAGGGGTGATAACGCTCCGCGACCCGGGCTGGATGCTGGACGGGTTGGGGTGAATATCTTTGAGAAGCACCCGTGTACTGGTGGTATTGGTGCTGTCGAGGCGCCATCACCGCGAATGGAGGATTTACAAGGTGGCTCCATTGAGGGCTTTGAACCCGGGCAGCTTGGTACACCCAGGCCAGATGCAATGGATGGCATCGAGGAGGACAACGACATACTACCAACTATTTAGAGTATGCGTTTCTTTTTGGTTTACCTCCGATTTGACTACGGCGTTAACGTAAGAGCATACCGTGGCATAACAGTTGGTTTGTATTTTCGCGATAGGGACGACTCTAAATAGCGTTTACTGGGTTTCTACTTGATCAATGATCGCATCTAGATACTTGCATGAGATACATGCGCGTAAATGCAGTTCTATCAATTGTTTTGCCACCTACCTTCACTTTCACCAGCTGGGGATTTCCATCTCCATCAATCATTATATTATCGCATGAAAATGGCGGAAACGAAAACCAAGACCGACAAGGTCACTATTTGCCAACTCAAAGGAGGCAGGCACAGGGCAACTGTGTAAGGAAAACGAAGGAACAAATATTGGCAATCAAGCGTCATCCATGAGGAATCAGCGACACCTTGTCATGAGAATAAATACTCTTTCTATTCTTCCCCCCCCCCCCCCCCACCACATCACATTAACTAGCAACACGGAAAGCCGAAAGTTAAAACAAAAGCTGCACCATTTATTCTTTTCTTGGTTTGATCCGTCCGTCCCGCCCGTCCTCATATGGGTGAGATACAAGGTTAAAATAACGCCTTCCATTATTGCATTGCCAAAATTAAGTGAAAATGAAACAAGCAAGTTTAGCGGGCACCTCCAAAGCGACGAGGGCGGTTTTCGCTCTGCTGTTGGGTAACGGGGACGACGTTGACCTTGAGGGCATCGAACTACATATCCGAGAAAAAGTGAGAAAGTTGAGAAACGAACAACCCCACGCCAGTACAAAAGAAAACTTCTTGCAGAAAAATCGACTTACACCGAGGCTCTTGAGCAGATCCTTGGTATCAGCATCAACATCCAACTGTCCACTCTCGGTCTGCGAGACGTCCAAAGCGGAGATCTCGGGCACATATTGATCCTTGCGCTCACGCTCCTCCTCCTGCAGCTTGAAGGAGATACCACGGACGGGACCGCGCTGGATACGTTTCATCAGGTGTGTAGTATATCCAGCAATCTGAACGCATACTAATTAGAATCTCAAAATTCCTCTAGAATTCCTCGAGCTGGCCAACCCCCAGGTGAACTGTTGACAACGAACCTTGTTGCGCAGACGCTTGGAGGCAATGATAGCTATCTCATCACATATGCGCTTGTTGGTCTCAAAATCGAGGGTAAGCTTGGGATAGTACCGCTCGATGATGACCTTGGCGGATTTCTTGACGGTCTAATTTTTATGGGACGGGCCTGGTTAGCAAACCCAGTTCTTGTACTTTGTATCTTGGCTGTAAAAAATTGCATTTGCGGTTTTAATGCTTCCTTACCTTAGTCCGAACACGACCCATTTTGGCGGTTTGTTGGTGTGCTTGTTGGGTTCGAGAGAGTGAAGACGGCGACGTAGAGAGGAGGGACGAAAGAAAAGTGGTGGAGTTGGATTTCGCATTCCTTTTTTTCGGGTTGCGCCTATTCGCTTAGTTAATTGTGTGGAGCTCAGCCCTAGATCACGTGATATCAAATTTCCCCTGAATAACTCTCAAGATATCACCACGATCTATAAGAGCAGAAGTGATTAGACGGGTCAAAAAATTACATAACAAAATCAAAGTAATATACAGTTGCCCCGGATCCGCTGGTGGCCATCCACCCAACTTTACTAACAGGCCGACATGTGGCTTAAGCAAGGCTGAGCGGACGGGAAGCCCTGTTTTCCACTTGACAATTTTAGCAACGCTGCTTAAATTAATCAACAACGAAATTGAGCAAAATGATAGTATAGAAGACAACGTGTTCAGGGCAGGATTTTAGAAATGAGTATCACCAACCCAAGAGGAAGGCCACTGGAAAGTATTATATAGTTATATAGCTAAATAGAGAAAAGAAAATAACTCCAATTGCAAAGTAATTTACAGGGGATAATTCAGGATATGGTTCAACTTCATGCGATCTACATCCGCCATCCACCTCTCTTCTAATGTACAAGACAGCTGTATCAAAAGATCAAAAAGATCAAAAGAAGTCTGTTTAGACTCTCTTCTCCCGGATAATGTCGAACATTTTATGAACGTTGCCATCCCTTCCAGCCGCTGCACTGGAAGGCGAAGTTAACTCAGCATATGTCCGCTGAGGGCCATGCACGTAGTCCGCAAGCGGCTCAGCTGGTTCAGGAAGGGCTCCATACAGCGCTTTGGGCGTATCCGCCGCCCGATTGGTAGAAAGAGAAATCTTGCCTTCAGAAGTGATGGATGCACTTACAGGATGGACCCAGTATTTCGACCCTCCTGGGATATCAGGATCAAAGTCCGAAATACCTCCAGGTCCATTTTGCTCTCTGAACGCGTGGGAGTTGACGTCCTCTGCCACTATACCTCCTACAGCAACGACGGCTTTATAGGCAGTTCCCCTGTATCGGCGCTTGGGCCTTAGGATACGCGCTTGGAATGGTCGGGAAAATTTTTGTGGACCAACAACCGGGTGGTTGTCGATTTGTGCACCTGTTCGTAGGTAAGATAATCCGGCTGAAGGGTGGGTCTTGGGAGGTCCCTGGCGGCCATACACCGAGGAAGATGCTTCGGAGGGTGCAGAACTCCAGCTGCTGAGATGGATACGGTGATTCGGTTTCTGAGGAGCGGGAGGAAGATCCAAAAACTTGGAGATAATCGGCCCTAGTGCCGTAGGGTCGGCTCTCAGGCTTCTCAGGGCTGTATAGAACTCCTCGTTGCTGATCTCTTGGGGTTTCTGTAAATCATCTAGGTTCTTTCCTTCCTCTCGGGCTTTGCGTCTTGCTTCGGCCAATTTTCCCTCTGCAACCAGTTTCCGAAGCTTCATCATAAATTCTGGCTTCCGGCGACGGACAGAGGCCAGATACCTATCGAATTCAATATTTGTTTGGCCGGCTAACCAGGGTCCTCTGAATCTGAATCGTTTTGAATCAGGAGATTCTGATTTGATACTCTCATGTGTATTATCGATTTTGCTTTCGAAGACACTCTCCCGTCTCCCACCGCCCATCTGTGCCGCAACTCCAGTGTCTTTAGGCAGCACGATTGGAAGGTTGAGTTCCTGCCACTTCGCTAGGGTCTTGATGTGATCTCCAGCCGACTCGAAATCCGTGATATGCTCGAACGTGTCGAGCGCATTGATGCGGACAACGGGGGTTGATGAGCTCTGTATCGTGGACTTTGCCGGCAGCGGTCGCTTGAGGCCCCAATCGCCCCTTGCTAATGAAGAATCCGGGGTTACAATTGCTGCACGGATAGGATAAGGAAGGGTGGCTGTATCGGATTCGGCTATCGGGCCAGAGGATACGGCTTGTGGTGGCGGAGCGAGTGTTGGCGGGAGTGCAAATAGGCGAGATTTGCGAAGCAAATTCGATGTTGGGGAGAACCTAGCTGCCATTGTTGTTGTCCTCAGTGCTTTTCGAAACCTGCCAACAGTAACAGGTAGTTCTGTCTACTACCCCCAAAATGCAAAATCCAAGCGAAGGATGTTTAGGGATGGGTGAAGATTTTCTTACGGTTGCCTACACAAACCACAAGCGCAGAGTTTATCGCAATATTTTGACACCAAACTGGACGTGGATAATATTATTGCTGCTGTTGCTTTATTTTTATTGCTTCCCAGAAATTACCAACATGGGATATGGTGAATTTAAAGGAGCTCAAAGGGTTTATTTATTGTCCCTTTTCAAAAATGTCAACCACGAGAGTCCCAGTGTAAGGTAGTCACTCACATGTATCTCACTCAAGCGTGTAATCCCCCAGGCAATTTCTCTGCAAATCTATATCTGATATACATTAAGACTAAGTCTGCACAACAGGTTTTTCTAATTCCAGAAAGAAACATGAAGGGGGATTCCAAGATAGACTCTATTAACCGTCTCTGTCGGTTTCTCTATAGAGGTTAGAGTAGACGCAGACATTTTGGAAGATACATATTATCTTTGGTCAGCTCTCATATTTTAAGTTAGAATCTGGACAGGAGTCCAAGCGTCTACAGATGATTAACTGGGCAGGGATCTTCAGGGTCTTGAAGATACCTAGTCCTTAACCCCGCCTTCTACTCTCCTCGGTGGCTTTACGTCCATCATACTAACAATCTAGTTATTCTCGAGCCAAGATCATACCAGGCTCGAAAGATACAAAAGGTTATCTGATCGGTGCAGAGAAAGATGTGCTTCTTACCTCAACCTGCTTTCAAGTTACTGGAACTAAGGCTTTAGTGAGCGATGGTCGTACGTGAATATTCTGAGCCAGGAATCTTTTCTGTAGTTAGTTGAAAGAAAAGTTCTTCATTGCGCCCTGAGCTAACATCCCATTTCTTTACTCGTCTAAAAGTGAGGCACAATTAAGCGTGCTCTTTTTGCCAGGTGGTTTATGATCTCTTACTGGCTCCTGATTGCCAGTTGAACTTTGGGGTGGGGGGGGGGGGGGGGGGAAGCAAGCGACGCGAACTGTGCCTCTCCTCCAGATGAGGATATAACTGCTGCTTACCTAGGTACATACTCAATGTGCCCTTGATCCTTTGATCTTCTGATACCTTGTCCTATGCTTCTTTTCATAACTTTCGCTTACCCCGAGTTGCTTTTCGGGTTAGACGAGAGCACTTTTTGAAATGCCGCTGGCAAAGCTCGAATGGTTTGATGACATTCTTGATCATTTCACCGCGCCACGGCTGACTCAGATTTGAACCTTCTATGAAACACCACCTGACAGCCGAGACGCCATACTCCATCTCCCTCGACACTGTTAAACCGTTGCAATGCAGCCATGAGATCGAAGGCTTGCTTCGAATGCTCATCTCCAGCGGGATACTTTCTCCGTATCCAAGCCTTCTGTCATAGTAGCAGGACAAGAATTCCCTGGGAGCAGAAATTGCAGCCGTTAAATTCCATGGTTGGTGCAGATGGGAGATTGAGTGGGAAATCTTGACGAATGAAAATTTCTGCATACGGGATGCTGAATCCGTCCTCAGATGGAAAGTACAGTACGTCCATCTTGGTAAGTCCACTTCGAAACCATGGAGTGAGCGGTAGCCGTGAGACGGATGAGGGGAGGAGTAATGCAATAAAATACCTTTTCTCTACTTCCGGTCTTTGATATCAGTGGTCAAAAGATGGTCTAGTGTCAAAGGGACGCCGCCATCATTGGGCTTCTTCCACTTTCTGAAGGGATGTATGTGAAACTTTTCATCATGCCCGATGATTCCTAATTTTGGGCATAATGGTGCTCGGGGCTGTGAATACTACTTTCTTTCGCGTTGCTGGGATAAATGGTACCGAATAACTGGCAACGACCGTACATGACGTTGGTTGTGGCTGGTTGGGGCGCTTAGTAGACTTCTGCGTATAAACGCGATCGACATTGGTCCACGCCGCAGCTCCCTCCAAGGACCAGGAAGGACTGCTTTGATTGGAGGGCGGCATAAACATGAGAATAACTTTGAAGTATTTATCTATAGCGTCCTATGTTCGAGCCGAAGGCTGATGAATGGTGGAATTGGCAGGAACATCTCCACACGTCATGGAAGGCTTTGAGAATAATATATCACATTTCTTCCAGGCCTTTTTGAACGCGTCCTCTAAGTTGGGAGTCTTCACAGTGTCCCTCTGGAATGCGCTCTGAGGTGCGGAAAACTTGTCACAACTTGTCACAATAGTCAAGTAGTTTCTCCAGGCGCTCGTTGTACTCCTTAAGCTGGTTGAAGAACTCATTCCTAATAGGTTGTCCCAAACTGAACTTCAATCGGAACATTTTTTACTCAACTTCCGATTTGACAGAAGTCATCGAAGCATATTTTTCCACTGGTTGGGACATCCTGGTCGCTTCGGCTGCTTTGTGCTAGGTAGGGCAGGCTTGTTTTGGAGTGTGGCATCATCAAATGAAAGCCCTTTCCTAAACTCTAGTGCTTTTTCATTCATCTTTCCAATGACATCCATGTACATGCTGTATGATTCCTAGAGCGGCTCCTACAATTTACTCTGCAAGGTTGTATCACTCCATTCTTTCGCACCGGGATTACAAGCTGGTTGAGGTTGAGAAGATATATGAGCGCACATTACAAGGAATGGAGAATTCGCGACGACCAAATTGTCCAACTACTCTTACTGCTGTCTATGCCCTTATGGATCTCTATAGAGATATGGGGAGGATGGAGTAAGCTGAGGAGATGTACCGGAAAGCACGAAAAGCTATAAATCAAATCCAACTGGCCTCGAATTCATTGCGGTTCATACACCAAAATATCACTTGGATGAAGAAGGCGAAGAGAAGTTGTATCAGAAAGAACTGAAAGAATAAGAGAAGACATGGGTATCAAATGACTCTTCTACATCTTGTATGTTGTTAACCGACTTGAGATTTCTTGGAAATGGAGTATGAGAAGGATCGCATCAAGCTGAACATGAAAGCAGTAGATGAAAAGAATAAGGGTGAAAACGAAAATGATTGCTACGGATAACTAACCACAGAGATCAGAAGCAGACTTTCTCAATATTTCTCCAACCCAGTGGAAACTCATAAGACCATCTTATCTTAATCGATATCTAAATTGCCTAATGCTTTCCTGAACTTTAGCACTAGCACTAGTAAGAAAATCACACTCAGCTACTCGAATATGCAGCAATTAATCAGTTTGGTAAAAGGACTGTTATAACTAGTTATACGCAACACCGGCAGAGCAATTAACTACCTAACTGAAAGTATTGCGAATAGAAATGGACTGTAATCCATTCTTAATGCTTCTGACAGGATATAGAATATCTCGTTAAGACCAGTTAACTGGAGAAACTCGGTTACGATCTCATAACTCTACTTGCAAGGTTCCGGTGGGCAGCCCGCAGATGCCCAGAGAATCCAGCAGTCACGGGATTTAAGCCTCACCAAAATTCCAACCAAGACAAGAACTACCACAACGACCAACCTCCCATCTCCCATTGTAGAGTGCAATATACATCGATGAATATTCACCTATATCCAGCTTCCATGAGGCGGTTAACACATGCTGCCTCCACAAACTGATCGCCCGTCATGGCGCAGGTACCTTCGGGAACAGACGCAACCCAGCGGATTTTCCATGACCTTAAGTCCAAGCATGAAGAAACACGCTCCCGTGCTTCCTTCGAGCTCCATGAGAATGTTGCCGCTGCCTCTAGAGGTACTGTTCAACCCGTTCACCCACTCTTCAATTCGGGTTGAAGCGATGACATGTGCTAACATCTATTGCACCATTTCTAGAGCTACCACCGGACAAGTTCATCGAATACTACAATGCGGTATCCCAGCGTATCGCTCAATTTGTTGTTACTGGCAATGACGTAAACGAGAAGATCGGTGGCCTCCTGGCCCTCGACAGGTTGATAGATTTTGATGGCGTAGATGCTGCTCAAAAAACGACACGATTTGCAAGCTATCTGCGGAGTGCACTTCGCAGCAACGACAGCACCGTCCTAGTCTATGCTGCGCGTTCACTTGGCCGTCTGGCAAAACCCGGCGGTGCATTGACGGCAGAATTGGTAGAAAGCGAAATACAATCTGCTATGGAATGGCTGCAGTCAGAAAGGCAGGAAAACAGGCGTTTTGCTGCTGTTCTAGTGATCCGGGAACTTGCGAAGGGATCCCCCACTTTGCTCTACGGCTTTGTGCCGCAGATATTCGAGCTTATCTGGGTGGCACTGCGTGACCAAAAGGTTCTGATTAGAGAGACATCTGCTCAGGCCGTTAGCGAATGCTTCGAAATTCTGGCTGCAAGAGATTTCCAAGTCCGTCAGCAGTGGTTTGGTCGGATATATGAAGAATGTTTGCTAGGACTGAGATCAAGCAATGTAGATTGGATTCACGGCTCGCTTCTGACCTTGAGGGAGCTCCTGTTGAAGGGCGCTATGTTCATGAACGAGCATTACCGAAATGCCTGTGAAATTGTCCTTCGCCTCAAGGATCACCGTGAGCCGAAGATTCGAATACAAATTGTCCTTACCATCCCGATTCTCGCATCTTATGCACCTCTAGAATTCACCAACATATATTTACACAGATTTATGATATATCTACAGGCACAGCTAAAGAGGGAGAAGGAGAGAAATGCTGCCTTCATTGCCATCGGAAAAATCGCGAATGCCGTTGGAAATTCTATTGCACAGTTTCTTGATGGGATTATTGTCTATATCCGGGAAGGACTGACAATGAAAGCGTGAGAAACCCAAAAGATCTCATTCTGTGATTGATAAAAGGCTAACTCCGCTGCATTTCTTTAGTCGTAACCGTGCTGCGGTCGATGAAGGTCCGATGTTTGAGTGCATAAGCATGCTGTCTTTAGCTGTTGGACAAACCCTCAGCAAATACATGGAAGCCTTATTGGATCCAATCTTTGCATGCGGTCTGAGCGAATCTCTCACACAGGCTTTGGTAGATATGGCGCATTATATCCCTCCCATTAAGGCAACGATTCAAGAAAAACTGCTTGATATGTTAAGCATAGTCCTATGTGGAACCCCATTTAGGCCCCTTGGGTGCCCTGAAAACCGCCCTCCCCCAATGCCCTCCTTTGCAAAAGATTATGGACCTTTCCTGCAAGAACCAACTGATAGCGAAATTGCTCTTGCATTACATACGCTCGGCAGTTTTGATTTCTCTGGTAAGTTCATATTCCTTTTTTATCTTTCTCTAAAATTTACTGGCTTATTTGCTGATTTTCCTAGGGCATATTTTAAACGAATTTGTCCGCGACGTTGCTATTACATTTGTCAATAATGACAACCCGGAAATCCGTAAAGCGTCAGCCTTAACATGTTGTCAACTATTCGTCAGCGACCCAATTCTTAATCAAAAGAGCAGCCACTCCATCCAGGTAGTTGGTGAGGTTGTCGACACTCTCCTCACTGTTGGTGTCGGAGACCCTGATCCAGATATTCGACGAATTGTCCTGGAGTCCTTGGATAAGAAATTTGACAGTCACTTGGCCAAACCTGAAAGTGTTCGATGCCTTTTCCTGGCCGTGAACGATGAAGTATTTCCCGTTCGGGAAGCCGCAATTAGTATCATCGGCCGCCTGTCCGGCGTCAATCCAGCATACGTTTTCCCTCCGTTAAGAAAACTGCTGGTGAACCTGTTGACTGGACTTAGCTTTGCTACCACATCCCGACAAAAGGAAGAAAGCGCCCAGCTAATTAGCCTGTTCGTTGCGAATGCTACGAAGCTTGTTCGATCGTATGTTGACCCTATGGTGACTGCTCTATTTCCGAAAACAACAGATCCCAATCCAGGAGTGGCGGCGACAACTTTGAAGGCCATCGGAGAGCTTGCAACAGTTGGGGGAGAGGATATGAGGCAATATTTACCGCAACTCATGCCCATTATCCTGGATGCACTTCAGGATCTATCGTGCCAATCCAAAAGAGAAGCAGCGCTACGAACCCTGGGGCAGCTTGCAAGTAACGCAGGATATGTCATCGAGCCCTACCTTGAATATCCCCACCTTCTTGCTGTTCTTATCAATATTGTTAAAACTGAACAAACTGGGTCTCTTAGGAAAGAGACCATAAAGCTGCTAGGTATTATCGGTGCTTTGGATCCGTATAAACACCAGCAAATAAGTGAATCGGTACCAGATATACATCATATCAATGAAGTCCAGCGGGTATCAGACGTGTCCCTTATTATGCAAGGCCTGACGCCCTCTAACGAAGAGTACTATCCCACCATTGTTATCAACACCCTGCTCCAAAATATTCTCAACGAGAGTTCTCTCGCCCAATATCACTCAGCTGTTATCGATGCTATTGTGACGATATTCAAGACCCTGGGATTGAAGTGTGTTCCGTTCTTGGGGCAAATTATCCCTGCCTTCGTATTAGTTATTAGGAGTACTCCGACTAGTCGTCTTGAATCTTACTTCAACCAACTAGCAATCCTAGTGACCATCGTGAGGCAACACATCCGTGCCTTCCTGCCAGAAATAATCGAGGTCATTCGTGAATTCTGGGATTCCTCTTACCAAGTCCAAGCGACGATATTGTCACTTATCGAGGCAATTGCAAAGTCACTGGAGGGGGAATTCAAGAAATACTTGGCTGGCCTGATCCCACTTATGCTTGACACGTTAGATAAGGATATCACACCAAGACGTCAACCCTCAGAAAGAATTTTGCACACATTTCTTATATTCGGCTCTAGTGGAGAGGAATACATGCATTTGATCGCCCCGGCTATTGTTCGCTTATTTGATAAAAGCCAGAGTCCCTCCGGAATTCGAAAGTCCGCCATTGAAACTCTGGGGAAACTCTCTCGCCAGGTTAACGTATCTGACTTCTCGTCTCTTATGATACATCCACTGTCAAGGGTGATCGCAGGCACCGATCGTACCCTTCGGCAGGCGGCGCTGGATTGTGTCTGCACGCTCATATTCCAACTCGGCCAGGACTTCAACAACTATATCCAGCTTATCAACAAAACCATTTCAGCCCACCAAATTAGTCATCACAATTATCAAATTCTAGTTTCGAAACTACAGAAAGGAGATCCTTTGCCTCAGGATCTGAACCCGGATGAGCACTATAGCACCCTTGGCGATGATTCTACGTTCGCTGATGTCGGCCAGAAGAAGATTCTAGTTAATCAGCAGCATTTGAAGAATGCATGGGACGCGTCTCAAAAATCGACACGAGAGGATTGGCAAGAGTGGATTCGACGATTCAGTGTTGAACTACTTAAGGAATCTCCATCTCACGCTCTTCGGGCGTGCGCCAGTTTAGCCGGAATATACCAGCCTCTTGCGAAAGATCTTTTCAATGCCGCTTTTGTCTCGTGCTGGACGGAACTGTATGACCAATACCAGGAAGAGCTCGTTCGTTCAATAGACATGGCCCTTACCTCACAGAATATTCCCCCCGAGATCTTACAGATCCTCCTCAATCTTGCAGAGTTTATGGAACATGACGACAAGGCGCTTCATATCGATATTCGAACCCTTGGAAAATATGCTGGTAAATGTCACGCATTTGCTAAAGCTCTTCATTATAAGGAATTGGAATTCGAACAAGACCAAAATTCCGGCGCTGTGGAAGCCTTAATCAGCATCAATAATCAACTCCAGCAATCAGATGCTGCTATTGGAATACTTCGGAAGGCTCAGGCTTACAGAGATGTTGAGCTAAAGGAAACATGGTTTGTCAAATTGCAGCGCTGGGAAGAAGCTCTTGCTGCGTATAAGAGGCGCGAGCTGATCGACCCAGATTCATTCGATGTCACAATGGGAAAGATGAGGTGTTTGCATGCCTTAGGTGAATGGAAAATGCTCTCCGATCTTGCTCAGGAAAAGTGGAACCACGCCTCCAACGAACATCGAAAGGCGATGGCGCCTCTTGCAGCGGGGGCGGCATGGGGTCGTGGTCAATGGGAACTTATGGATTCGTATATTAGCGTGATGAAAGAACAAACCCCGGACCGATCATTCTTTGGCGCCATACTTGCTATCCATAACCGCAAGTTCGACGAAGCGGCAATGTTCATTGAAAAAGCGCGAAATGGCCTAGATACCGAGCTGTCTGCCTTACTGGGAGAGTCTTATAACCGTGCCTACAATGTCGTTGTCCGTGTCCAAATGCTTGCAGAACTTGAGGAAATCATCATATATAAGCAGAATGATGACGATCCCGAAAAGCAAGAAGCTATGAAAGAAACATGGAATAAACGACTCCTAGGTTGTCAGCAAAATGTTGAGGTATGGCAGCGAATGCTGAAAGTCAGAGCCTTGGTTATATCCCCTCGCGAAAATCTCGATATGTGGATAAAATTTGCAAACTTGTGTCGTAAATCAAATCGCATGGGTCTTGCAGACCGCTCTCTCAGCTCATTAGAAGGTGGCGAACTCGGGACACCTCCAGAGGTTGCTTATGCTCGACTGAAGTATGAATGGGCTGCTGGACGCCAAAAGGAGGCACTTCAGATGCTAAGAGACTTTACTATTGGGTTGACAGAAGAATTCGCTAGATACAATGCTGCCCTTGTTGCTCATAGCGAGCATGCGCCTGCGGACAGACCTGGTCTCGTTAATGGTATTAGTGATCATCCGGAATTAGCTCTCACACGCCAGCATATTGGTGACGTAGGTAAGTTCCGACGATTACTCGCTAAAAGTCATCTTAAACAAGGCGAATGGCAAACAGCGCTGCAGAGAGGTGATTGGACTTCCGAGGGTGTACGTGATGTTTTGAACTCGTATTCAGCGGCAACACAATATAACCGCGATTCGTACAAAGCATGGCATGCCTGGGCGCTGGCAAATTTTGAAGTTGTGAACGCGTTGAGCACTCAGACGAATCGGGAAACGGTTGTTCCCCATCACATTGTTCTCGAACATGTCATTCCCGCCATTCGAGGATTCTTCCGCTCCATCGCTTTATCGTCCACCAGTTCATTGCAAGATACTCTGAGGCTTCTCACGCTCTGGTTCACCCATGGTGGTGATGCCGAAGTTAGCGGCGTCGTATCTGAAGGGTTCTCTTCAGTTATTGTTGATACGTGGCTCGAGGTTACTCCACAACTTATTGCACGCATCAACCAACCAAATGCCCGAGTCCGTGGAGCTGTCCATCGATTACTCGCAGAAGTCGGAAAAGCTCACCCACAAGCTCTGGTTTATCCATTGACTGTTGCAACGATGTCAAACGTCGTCAGACGATCTCAATCAGCCTCTCATATTATGGACAGCATGAGGCAGCATAGCCCGCGACTGGTTGAACAGGCAGAAATCGTCAGCCACGAATTGATTCGTGTCGCAGTCCTCTGGCATGAGCTTTGGCATGAGGGTTTGGAGGAAGCATCTCGATTATATTTTGGAGATCACAATGTCGAAGGCATGTTCGCGACATTAGCTCCTTTGCATGACATGCTTGACAAAGGTGCTGAGACGCTTAGAGAAGTGTCCTTTGCCCAAGCATTTGGCCGTGACCTTGCTGAGGCCAAGCATTTCTGTCTTCTCTACCGCGACTCAGGAGTAATAGGTGACCTCAACCAAGCGTGGGATCTCTACTACACTGTCTTCCGAAAGATTGCGCGACAACTGCCCCAACTGCAGTCGCTTGACTTGAAGTACGTCTCTCCCAAATTAAAAGACGCTGTCGATCTCGAACTGGCTGTTCCTGGCACCTATCAAAGTGGCAAGCCCGTCATCAGAATCATGAGCTTTGATCCAGTGTCCATTGTTTTGCAGACGAAGAAGCGACCACGCAAGATGACATTGAAAGGTAGCGACGGAAATTCTTATATGTATGCTCTTAAGGGGCACGAAGATATCCGTCAGGATGAGCGCGTTATGCAACTTTTCGGACTAGTTAATACGCTCCTTGATCATGATAGTGAGAGTTTCAAGCGTCATTTGACAATTCAACGTTTCCCTGCTATTCCGTTATCACAGAACTCCGGTCTAATTGGCTGGGTATCAAACACGGATACATTGCATGCTTTAATCAAAGAGTACCGTGAAAGTCGCCGAATTTTGCTTAATATTGAGCATCGTATCATGCTTCAGATGGCACCTGATTATGACAACTTAACCCTCATGCAAAAAGTTGAAGTATTCGGATATGCCATGGACAACACAACCGGAAAAGATCTGTATCGCGTCCTTTGGCTTAAGAGCAAGAGCTCTGAATCGTGGCTAGAGAGACGAACAAACTACACCAGATCCCTTGGTGTTATGTCAATGGTTGGATATATCCTTGGCCTGGGTGATCGCCATCCATCAAATCTTCTACTTGAGCGGATTACCGGCAAAATCGTGCATATTGATTTCGGTGACTGCTTTGAAATCGCCATGCATCGTGAAAAATACCCTGAACGCGTTCCATTCCGTCTTACACGAATGCTCACGTTCGCTATGGAGGTTAGCAACATTGAGGGCAGTTATCACATAACATGTGAGGCTGTAATGCGGGTGATCCGAGAAAATAAGGAGTCATTGATGGCCGTGTTAGAAGCCGTAAGTGCTCCACTGGAAACTCTCTTCATCACTTATGATAAAAGATATAGATTGCTAACATCCATCTCTAGTTCATCCACGATCCACTCATAAACTGGCGCCTGGGTGCTCGAGAATCACCTGCGCGTCCGTCATTCGCTGCTGACCGCCGCCAGTCCGTTGTCGAGGAAATAAACATGGACCATCCAGTGCAACCAAGCAATTTCTCCCGTCGACGCCCATCCATTCTTGAAGGTGGTATTCTAGATGCGCAACAGGGTGTTCCCAACGAAGCCCGAGAAGTACAGAATGCCCGAGCGCTCCAGGTCCTTTCACGGGTCAAGGAAAAGTTGACAGGCCGCGATTTTAAGTCAACGGAGGAGCTCAATGTCTCGGACCAGGTGGACAAATTGCTGGTCCAAGCTACGAGCGTGGAGAATCTGTGTCAGCATTATATTGGATGGTGTAGTTTTTGGTGATTATTCCTATCTCTTGATATGCATGTAGACATGTAGATGTATGGTGGGTTGGAAACTCGCAGTTCCCTATTTTTCTTCCTGATCTCACTATCTTCTCTCTCTCATGGGTATGTCTGGCAAGTTATTCGTTTCTTCCCATCATATCTGTCTCATCATGCTTATCTGCCAATGTCAGTTGATGGTGTACGCATATCTAGCCAACCTTTGTTTTCTAAAGTCCACCTTGACCCCTCATTCTAGTTATCCCAATAATGATGATACCCCCTTTTCTAGTTCCATACAGCGATAGCTAGCTTCCGTTAGCCTTTTGTATTCTCTGATTATTATATGACATACTTGCTAATTTTACTTGGTTAGCAGCTGAGCTGTATCATGTTAATGAAATTAAGCCAAGGAAAAAGTGGATTTAACGATATGAGCAGCTATACAGGGGTTTAACGCCAGCTTCTAAGCAGAACCTCCCGTATAATCCAACAGGAAGAGCGAGTTTTTATTCATTTGTCACCTCAAAAGAACTGAGGATGCATGCTTGTTACAGATGTAGATTGTAGAACAAACGGGGAACACACTCCATGTAAAGGCGCATATTGAACAATAATTTCTAAAAATACCATAATAGCAAGAACATAAATGGAATAGAACTGGGCAGAAGTGGCGATGCGAATGGTGAAAAGGAAACACAGCAAAATGAACAGAAAGATAAATGATATATTGAAAAAAAAAAAATTAAGAGCACACAGCAAACAGGAAAATATCGCGACATGAAATGATATACCAATCCCCTCCCTCCTCACCCCAATATCATTCCACACCAGTCTTCTTCCCTTTCTTTCTCGAACCACCAATCTCGACGGGGTCCACAAACCAGCCGCCCCGCAACCATGCAAGAACCTTCCGGACACCCGCCTCGTCGACCGCACTAGGATTCTTCTCTAATAACACCCCAATAAGCGCCCACGACGCAACGAAGACGAACAAATCACCTCCTTTGCAGCCACGCCACAACCCCCGCTTCGTCCCAGTTCTCCAAGCAGAATCAACAGCAACACGGAAGAAATAGAGGAACATCGACCGATTGCCCTCGCCTGCCAAGAAGGCAAATGGCAAACCACCCAGGGCACCACTAAGGTAGAAACGTTGCGTTGGTAACAAGGAACGGGGAAAGAGTGAGTTGAAAAGACACACGCTGCCCCAGGCAGATCCCAAGGCGGCGGAGAGGACGGCAGTTCTAGATAGGATTTTTTCACAGATGACGTTGGTGGATAGGATAGGATGGGCGAGGAAGGTGCGGAATTTCAGGAGGGCCAGGGCTAGGTAGACTTTTGTGAGGAAGCGGGCGAGGAGAGGGACTGAGAGGAGGTTTTGGTGGAGGGAGGCTGTTAAGCAGGACGGGGATTTGGGGTGGAGGAGGGCGCAGGATAAGGAGGGGATGGAAGGGTGGGCCGGGGAGGTTATGGCGGATATGGATTTGAGGGACTCAGGTAGGACTTTTGGGTTCGAGGGATGGAGGATTGGGGAGATAAAGGCGCTATATGAGAATAGGATTAGAGAAAGAATTGCCAAGATTGAAGTGGTGGGTACAGATATGGTTATACATATATAACATACGGCCACTTTAGTTGAGATATTTTTGCCAGTGCATCCACAGATTCGTTTTGGTTTGGCCAATGACGGCTAGCGGGGTAGTTGTCTGGGCGTTGATGGATATGTCCAGGGGAAAACTTTAGAATAAAGTCACCAAACCACTGGATACAGTTAGTTTTATCATTGTTTTCTCTTTAAAATAGTCGCGTTGAGCGCTGGATTCCGACATACCTTCGGCTCGGTATCTCGATCAAATACAAATGCATGGAACAATTGTGCAAAGGAAACCGGCATCACCAGCCAACTCCCAAACCACCACGGCCGATTCTTGAACCACCCTTGCGCCTCTAACTCATTAAACAAAAATTCCAAGCTCCGGGTTGACATGTAAATTGCCAGGGTGAGACGGAGCCGGCTTTGGGGGAAAGCACCAAGTGCAAAGCCGGCCAAACTGGCGCCGATTGCGGGAGCATATTTCGATGTCAAGACTATAGAAACTCGAGGATTACGGGCGCGGAACGGACGCGCATCGTCTGTACGCAAGTTTGCGCGCAATCGAAGAAAAAATCGGTGTAGGAAACGGTGTAGAAGGAGGGTAAGAGATAGCGCACAAGATAAGCGAAATGCCGGAGACTGGTGGAAGGGAAGTTTTGGGGGTTTACTATCGATTTAGGGCAGAATGTTAGTGGGTTATCAGTCTGCCTTTCAGTTCCCCGTTGAAGACTGATTTGGGGAATGTGGCTTACGGGGCATTTGGGTTGTTTCTAGACGCCAGCTTTTGTGTGATATATTCGAGCAGCTTCATGCCTCCCCCGGCGGCGAAGAAAACGCGTAGCGAGGCGCGGAGGGCGGCTTCATTGTATTTGTCTTGGGATTTAACAATTTCCCTGAATGTGGAAGGTTGTAACGCTCTATTCTGAACCGCGGAAGGGAGTCGTTTTATGAGGTGCTCATGGAGAGATTTATACTCGGACGCGGAGAGTGATAAGCGGAGGACGTTGCGAATGATGGGATGAATGGATCTGGACGAGCTTGGCTGAGGCGCAGGTTCCGGGTGGGACGCCATTATTGAAGTATCTGTAGGATCTATGCTACTATATGATAAGCATGATCATGCTTGGTGCCTGTGGCGGGAATCCGGAAAATGTGTGAATATTTACGCTATGTGCAGAGAGTTTGATGTTGTTAATCTGGGGTTGAACTTTTAAGCTCAGCTGAGCCTCGGCTGACGCTGTCTTGGCGTCTGTGGGGCTGTTACTATCTATCAATTAGGGAAGATCTAGTTATACAAACAAATAATCAAAAAAAAAAAAAAAAAAAAGGGATAAAGAGATCTGCCAAGTATTTATGGCTGTACCTAAAGATTATACGGATATCCCATAGCTAATATCTCCTAATATTATATCTCCGCCAGTTCTCATTTCATTCTCATTTCCATACATATTTCATCGCACCGCGTCACCAGCCCAGAAAATCACATAAAGCGTGTGAAGGTAATCTTTTATATTTCCCATAAAAAGATATGGACATACGATACCCTATCTCTGCGGGTAGTGGGTTATGCTTAAGATTCAACTTTCTGCCGGAGCCACCTGGCCAGACATTTCCATTACTATATTGGTTGGCTACACAAAACCACGGGTTGTATGTAGTTTTAACTCCATAGTTAGACGGCATCCCAATTCGGGGCTAGGTCACCGTGAATAGGGTAATCAGCCTTCGCTTATTATCGGTATAACTGAGGACCACGCGCTTAATCTATTGATCCACAACTACTTCTTTGTGAAAGAAATAGCTCGCTAACTCCGGCGATTAGTATTAGCTGTTTCATGCCCAATGTTCCTTTTGTACTCCCTTTCGGATTTGTAGACATATGTGTTAGGCTAGGGACCGTGGGAATTAGATGAGATAAAATAGGACAACCGGAGGCATTAGAGTCTAGATGTGGTTGAACTTACCCATGTGATATGTTCACAGAAGTGCTTTGAATATTCATTTCGTAGTGGCATAGTCGACAAGAACGCCCAATAAGCTCTTTGCAGAGGCTAGTCGAAACGTTCGGAAACTGCTAGACAACAAACACCGGGACTTGGATCGTATAAGTCCCATATGTCGGGGAGGGGACCTGGGTGTATTGAATATGGGGATATATTAAGCCTTTTCGAGGGAAAAATACATCACTTCCCTTGTTTTTGCACGCCGCCACTACGGTTGGCATTGTGGAGGGGGCAGGAGGAAATAATCCTAGTGTAGAAAAATAAATAATTCGGCTATGAATCATTCGGTATGGAATCCCAGTAAGTTAAATCTGTCATCCAATCATTCAACATCCAATTCCCCACCGGGTCAATCAGTCTACTGGTGGAAAATGAAAGGCCTGGGGGATCCATCGAGAGTGTCCGTGAATCGTCGCTTGTCATATAGCCAGGCTCACTCCCAGATAGAGGCTGTGTCGCTGAAGGAAAAGGAGTGGTAGGAGAGTTCTTTGAATCGTGTAAACTGACCAGCCCGGTAACAGGAAAATCATCTGCGTTCATATCATGTTCTCTATTTTCATTTTGCGTACTGGCTGCAGCAGCGAGTGGTGGTGGCGATTCCTCTGACATCGTATTCTTTCGCTGAGAGCCGTGTCTAAGCCCATACACAAGGTCCCATTTCGAGCAGAGGTCGGGCCCGAAGAAATTGAAGAATTGAAACTGTCGTTCCGAGACAGATATCTCGAATGAGGGACGCTGCGATTGCTGCTTTTGGATAGCCGCTGTAACTCCTCTCACAACTCTCTGGGCTCCAAGTGCTGACGGGAACCTATGAGCAAATTCATCCAACACCTGATTTATAACATCAAACTCTTTTTCGGTTTTGGCCCATAGTAGCGGATAGTTATGACAAGCTACTTCGGCAAGGGCAGCGGCGAGTAGATGGAATATGAATACAGGGGCTAAAAGGGGTACTTCTCCTCGTGCTAAAAAGTCCTCGTATATGCCCACCACAAAAGAAGAAGACAAAACCGGAGCCACAGCTGGAGGAGTATCCATAACAGTGGGTCGGAAAAGTATCGAAAGCGCCGTGAAATAAGGGATATGTAATTGCCGCGCCTTGAAATTATACGGACGGAGCTGACCCGTTTTCCGGTCATGCAAATGGAATTGGGGTGGGAGCTCGCTCATCCAACGGAAAAGCCTGTGCTCAATAGACGTACGGCTTGAACGACCAAGAGTACCACGAAAAGAATGCTCCGTCAGATCACCAAGGATGGAAGATATTTCTACGTAGGTTATGAAGAGACGTGCATCCTCTTGGTTACCAGGGAAATCCTCGAGTGTTGGTGGACGAACGTCGAAATCCTTTTTAGAAATGGCTCTTGGGCGGCCATGGCTTGCCGATATCATGCAATCCCGGGTCTAACACACGTTAGTTTCTTCTTTCTTTAAAATAAAAAAGAATTAAAAAAAGAATAAAGAATAAAGAATAAGCTCCTGATATGTAGGAAAGCGGGATAGCATACAAAAAGTGTCCACCATAGCCTTCGACGGAAACCGACATTCGGCTGACTAGGCGAGGGATCACGATGAAGCCCGATCTGGTGAGCCAGAGCAACGCCCATGTGAAGCCAAAACGTGCTTGCATCTCGAGAGATATGTTCAGCACCGCTCGGGTTCCACCACTGTAAAAGGCATATAGCTTGAATAACGACCAGCGGATCCTTTTCGAAATCAGAGTAATATAAGGCCTTTGCACGCCGATAAAATTCCTCTCCAACACTCTGAGCCTGCGGCGCTGTAGACACTTTGCTACCGGCAACAAATATAGCTTGTAAAAGCAGCATAGACGTTTCGGACTGATGATCATCCCGCTCAATGGCTATGTTGTCCACTATGGGCATCCATGGGTGGCATCTTTCGAGAAAATTCGCAATCAAACTGTCCCGTACGGAACGAGGAGGGAGATCAAAAGCTCGAAGTTCATTAAGGAACCTTTGATACGGTTCTGAGGGGTGGTCATCACGCACCACGCGGTACTTCCGCGCATCTTCTTCGTCAATTGGCACAATACTAGAAATATACTCGCTTCTGCCAAGATAACTACCAGACGGACTTGCATAGCTTGATTCACTTGGCTTGGGTAGTCCTGGTGAACCAGTAGAGTCAATCCCCGTTACTCGAGAAGGAGATTTAGACGGGTAGATAGTGGCCAGCGGCGCTATGGATACTCTTTCAGAACGACGATACTCCGAAGACTCTACCTTCCGGCGTCGCTTTCGAATATGTGGCCTAGTTGTAGAATCAGCAAATGGGTAGAGAAACATATTCCTTATCTAGTTAAATACACGCACTTGCATTCATGATTCACAGTCCGACAATTTGAGCAAGGCCCATTAGCCGTCGCTAAATCACAACGAATCTAGGAAAATTCAGCATCACCCTGAGCCAGGTGGAATAGACATTATCATATCATATTTATTACCTTGCGATTGTGACAACTTGTGCAAGCTTTGGCCCCCTGCCGTTCGCGAGACGCACTATGCAAAGCTTCATCATCGCTTGTCATCGAGAATCACCTCTCTTTCTCCTCGTCCGATATATCTTTTGTGTATATATACTCTGACCAGCCAAGGAACGTCGACGCAGATCTTAGATCCTCGGAATATTATTCTTCTTCGACGGGGTGTGAAACAAACCTTGGAACTTCGGGGAGCTAGATAGTTGCAGATCACGTGGTAGTTCTCGCCGTTGAGCGGAGAAAATCCTCTGTTCTTCTGTTCAGATAAAATCGAATAGAAACATCATCTGGGGGAATTGAACACCTCCCTCGACCTCGTAGTCGTTTGGTGGAACGGTTTTATCTCATTGTTCTGTTGTTGGAGCGTTGGTCACTACAAATATGTTAGTTATACGTTTTTGTCCGTAACTAGTTAACTATTTTTTGGCCGCATCTTAAGCATTGAGTTAACTCACTTAAGAGTTTGTTATTTCCGAGATGACTCACTAGGCCAAAACCCCGCTACCTAATGAAAGGTACAGAAAAGAGCCTTTTTCTCGAACAGATCTCATCATCCTCTGTTTATTCACTCTTTCCTCCATGTTGAGCAAATACTAGAGAAGCAAGAGTCCAATGTCCACTCAGGTCTCACTTCGTCTGAAATATCTCCAGATTTAAGGACAACTGAATCATGGCGAATGCCATGAATGCAGAAGCGCTCAGAGCTTGG
Organism: Paracoccidioides lutzii; assembly: GCF_000150705.2. Taxonomy (NCBI): domain Eukaryota; kingdom Fungi; phylum Ascomycota; class Eurotiomycetes; order Onygenales; family Ajellomycetaceae; genus Paracoccidioides; species Paracoccidioides lutzii. Next base: position 297,749 of record NW_015440949.1, on the reverse strand, counting down.
GAGAAAAATGCAGCCTATTGGGACAAAGTAATGGGTGCTGATGGTAATGACTATTACAAAGCAGTCGAACTCCCCGTCCTCGAGCGCATGGCAGCCGTGAAACCCGGCGATATGGCGTTAGATCTTGCAACCGGAAATGGGCTTGTGGCGCGCTGGCTGGCATACCGCGGCGCTCGTGTTATTGCGACAGACGGGAGCCAGGCCATGCTGGACCATGCCAAACGTAGGGGCGTGGATACCGATGGAATCCATATCGTCTCGATATCGTATCAGGTTTTGGATGCCACTAGCCCGGAAGCGTTTGAGAAGTTAATCGAGCAGGAGACGGTGGATGTAGGGCTTTACTGGCATCTTCATATCGTCCTCGTTTTTCTTCTCTCCTGCACATTTCTCTTTTATCAGGTGATAGGAGGAAGCGAGCTGACATCAAGTCTGCTCTATGTCTCTACAAGGGTAGGAGGGCACGTTCGATGTCGTGACAATGAACATGGCCATCATGGATATCGGTACACTTGAACCCTTGGCTGCTGCCCTCCCGAAGTTACTGAAAAAGAATACGGGACGGTAAGTGCCAATTTTGTCTCCCTAGCTACGTGTCTAAGATCTTTGAGCAACAACTTTGACAAAGAAAGGAACCCTTGATTTTTGTTCATCTCCCCCTTGTACTTTGCATAATATATATGTGACTCGAGCTGCCAGCTTCGTTGCGACTCTCCTCCATCCATTTATCACAGCTGGAGCCACACGAGTGATCGAGTATGGAGACAGCATCGAAACAGGGCGTGAGGAAGAACGCGTCAGCATTAAGCTGACCAGATATCTCCATGCTGCTCCTCCGGTCAAAGCAGAAGCTCTGAAAGGGCAGCCTTCTCATCAGGTACATATATCACAACGAGAATTGCGATATGAAGCCAGTCTATCACATTTGCTGGATGCCTGATGGATTTGCTAATTATTTGCGAACCAATCCTTGGATTAAAAATTAAAAAAGTTTACCTTCCACTGTCCTATATACGAAGTGTTGGCCCCTTTCCTCCGCTCCGGTCTAGTTCTCGACGCGCTCGAGGAGCCAACCTTCGACGAAGAATACAACGCTAGAACCCCCGTTGACCCCAGGTCCTTGCGGTATATCATCCAGATTCCCAAAATCTTTGCGTTCCGGATGAGGATCGTCGGGCATTGATTCATCGTTCCTTTACTGTGCGGTAGAATGGATATTTCAGGAGCTCACAGACAGATTGAAATTGTCCTCCTCTCGCTTTTCACATTTAATTCTTTTTGTTTCGAGAACTGTAGCTGAAGTCAAGGTTGACCTAAATAAGCTATCAATGCCCAATTAGAGAGAAATATGGTCTTCTAACTTTAGTTACACAATACGTTAAATTGACGTTTCTCCACCCCTGAAAAGCAACCCAAAAACCAACTAAAGGGGATATAGATCGCCTTGGCTATTTTCCTCCAACATCCTTTTTGATTCTCAGCTATCAACTCGGCCCCTATCAGCAGACTTTTGTTGTTCTACTTCAAACCTGTCCTACCACCCACTGGACAAAAGTTATAACGTTTCTGCTTGTATCACAAGATTATCAGGAAGAGAGAACAGGACAATAGAAAACTTGGGGGAGATTAGATAGATACACTGGGATGGAGGTGACACAGCAAGAATGCAAAATTCTTTACAGAAAGCCTATATTTAGATCCCTCAACTGGTTACGCACCGCTGTAGCGTCAAAGAGCGGCGAAAAGAAGATGTACAGAAGCCGTTCTGAAAATTCTTCTATTATTCCATTTCTGAACAGAGAATAATAATGGTAACAGGGTGGGAAAGTGAAGATGGAGCAGGGGGGCAAACCCATTGGTGTGTATAAGTTATCTAATAAGGATGTAGATGGGACGCGCCGAATGGCAGGGAGCAAAAATGGCAGCATAAAGAAACACTCACTAAACATTTCCAAAAGAGAGTATCAATCTCCTGACAATATTAGAGGACACATGCAAACTACCACCTGATAACCTTCTGAGGGAAGAACTCGTCAATGAGATCGAGATAATACGGCTAACTCCTGAGTTAGAAACCTGAAACCGTCTACCCAAACCTCTCCGCCCCCCAACCCCCACCCCCAAAAAAAGACTCCCAAAATCTGATTTCGGGAATTGCTTACCTTCAATTCCTCTACGTTGGGACTAGCATCATTCTTGCTATAGAGGTCATAAGGGTTAAAAGCCTGAACAGCCTTCAGCATGTCCTTATCATGCTCATTCATAAATTCCATATAGGCACCCGAGGTATGCCACGCATAAAATGAATGGTAACGGATAATCGCTAGCGCTTCAGGCGGGAGAAGCGATTGGTCCTTGACAATATGGTAGAGATACTCATCGTGTCCCCATGAGAGCATGACATTATCCAAACCGCAACCCGGACTATATATGCCGTATTTCGTCCCGTAAATCTCGTGGCCGTAGTCGGGGTTCTTCTTGAAGGACTCGGACGAGTAGACAACCCTATCATCAAAAGCACAGCCAACGGGGAAAGTGTCACCCACCACATCCCACTGGCCCTGTGCACCGAAGAAATAGAGCAGCTTGCCCAAGTCGTGGATGAGACCGGTCAACTGCATCCACCGCGGCTTGCCATCACGGCGGATGGCCTCAGCGGTCTGTAGGAGGTGCTCAATCTGTGTGAGGGTGGTGTCTGGGTCAGAGTCATCAATGAGTGTGTTAAGCTTCTCCATGGCTTCCCAGACACCCATATAGGCGCGTGTCTTTGAGTGGAATTCGTTGCGGGCCTTGAGGTTGAAATCAACTGTCTGTTTCTCATGCTGCTCGAAATAGAACTTTTTCACTTTCTCCCAGACAATTTCGTATTGACGGAATTGGGATTTGTCTTTGTCCTTGTCAAACTCGGACTTATCATACAGTCCCCTCTCCTTCTTGAGGGTGGCTTTGAGCACGTTGACTTCGTCAATGTTATCAGATAACTCTTCAAGAGCGCGGCCATCCCTTCTCTTGGCTGGCGAAAGAGCAGCATCTGGTGCCTTCATGTTGTAAATGTGCAAACAAAATTGACCTGCCCTTTTATCTCAAAAAAGCACACCGGGGAGAAATTTGACAAGAATACGGGAAGGAAATGTGGGAAAAAGTCTTTTCTCTCACGACATCGAACCATGCCCACTTGATTTATTAAGGAAGAAATCAGACAAAAAAAGTAGACGGAATCTCTCCGGGAAAAATATATATGAAAAAAGAAAACGAAGCCAAAATCTAGTTGCTCCCTTTGCCCATTGATAGGTGTGAACCAGCTCTGATACTAAGAATATTACTGATGAACTCCAACTGAGTTTATGATTCATCTGGCCCCACCATTGTCATCAAGAAGCAAAAAGCAGAATGCCGTCCAATGATCCAAAAAAAAAAGAGAGACAGCAGGTTTCTCTCTTCAGTTTTCTATCTTCAGTTTTCTCTCTTCACAATATTCCATACGCATTTGATATTTTTAACAGAGGTAGTCCCTGATGTTAAGAAGCTGCATCATAATCCGGTCAAAACCCCACACTCTATAATTAGCCAGGGGTTATTCTTCTGGTTTCAAGCGGAAAAGATTCCCCTTTATTCAACGAGGGTGCATGGCGTCCATGGTGTGCACCTGAGTTAAAACATGATCACCGGGGCTCCATTCCAGAAACATATACCCCAACAAAACCAAAAAAAGAAGCTGTTAAGGTTGCGATGCATTTTGTGGATTAATGTGATGTCAGATGTAGGAACCTTTTGTTAGTTCAAGCTGCGGTTATTGATATTAGTCTCGAAAAGATGGAATAGAATGGTATTTGCCGTCGACCATGCTATTTGGGTAACTAAAATCAACCACGAGAGTATGACTGTTCGGTTCTCCTGGCGCTCAATTGAGTTCGTTTTCTATCAATGCTGAGATGGGATGATTCAAGTCTGGAAAGGCAACAGGCGATGAGTAAGTTTATCAAAAAATGCAGCCCTCACTGAAGAGGGGATGGGAGAATTTTTAAATAAAGGTAGGTAATTCGTTATCAACGGACATTGGTGCGGACTAAATAGTTGCGTTACGGAAAATGAAGAATTGGATGGCTTATATAAGCCATCGAGGACGGACCCACCGAGCGGCGGATTCTCTCCGAAAATAATCAAATATTCAACTCAACTATCTTCCAACACATCATTTCTTTAACATTTTTTCTTCAAAATGTCCTTATTTCAAGAATCTCACATACAGTTGGCCATTGCTTCATGTAAATTACAAAAAAATATATCAAAGATGAAAGCTTCAAAGATTTACGAGGTTTTTTGAAATTATCATTTGCAAATGACTTATTGACATTAAATTACACTCAGATATATATATAAATGATTACAAATTAATAGAGATTGAAGAGGAAATCTTTCTCAAGCAATTATTGAATGCAGACAAGTGAGGCTTTTCAATTGACCAGAGTTCCTATGTGAAATGATGCAGATTTTACCTTAAATACATACTTTTGATTTTCATCATCACTCTTGAAGTTAATTGAATATTTAGATTCATTCAACATCATTCGCAATTATATGCATATTATAATCACTGTATATTCTATCAACAGATGAAGTAGAAGAGTCTAAAGATTATAAAATAATGATTAGAAATAATATATGAAATTATTCAAGAACATGAAATTTATAAAGATAATATTTGAAACTTTGATGAGATTGACTTTGCAATAGAGCTTTGTATAACCTTTATAAAGTCATTATTATAGCTGAGTACAGTAAGAGGTCATGTACAGTTATCCCAGGAGAATTATGAATGAATTATGATTATTGAATATATAGAATCAAAAAAGTATTCTATTCTTCATCATCATCAAGAAATCAAGATTCTACAAGTAATGAATGAGCAAAAGGCAAAGAAAAAAACACAAAGACATGCTAATCTAGGTCAGGACACTATTCTATTTATACAGGAAGGTCATGGGCGTGTTCAGCAGCTTGATATGCAGGTTGAAGCTCAGATTGAAACTATCTCACCAGCGAGCTCCACCGCACTCGCAGTAGCTGTGGGACTATTGAACATACTATACACAGTTGCCCTAATAAATAGCTATATATTCAACTATTAAATAGTCTTAATTTATTAATATTTTAAATATTTAACTGTGTTGGTTATTGAATATGTTGAATATTTGATGATTTTCAGAGAGAATCTGTCGGTCGGTGAAGTACGTTGTTAACTAATCCAGGGCAAATAAAATCATTGGACTGTCTGGGAATCGAACCCAGGACCACCCCCATGCTAAGGGGGTATTATACCACTAAACCAACAGCCCAGCGACTTATGTTAGGAGGAACGGTTTTAGGGGTGCTAAGTGTGTGTCTCTCCTTAACATTCATTGTGGTTGAAAATCCCTAAAAGTTCATTTTGACTTGCGAGTTACCATTGTCCGATTCATATTTTCCCAGCACAGATACAAGTCGGAAAATCCCGGGCGGGAAAAAGGATCAAAATGATGAGAGATGAAGACCCCAAGGAGAAATATAACAAAACTAAATTCCATTTCTTATTGCTACTGAAAATGTTCATAAATACCGGCAGCGTAACAAACAACATGGAGAAAACTGGACAGCGCTGTAATGGTAAGGGACCACGGGGATACTGTAGAGGTTGCATGAAAAGCTTTAGGACAAAACTATTGGGCAATTTATCATGGATATCGCTTGAGTGGTAAGGGTCGAGAGGGATGCTGTAAAAAGGGGGAATGAAAATCAGTGGGGCAAAGATTTCGTAATTGTGCAATCACAAGCGCCCTGGTAAACGGACGGACTTGAAATAACAAAAACTTTGTCCCTAGGGGGAGGGGATTATTTATCATCGCTATGGAAAAGTATTAAACTTGAATCTTAAAAAGGATAAAAGGGGAAAATTTTCGGGTTGCAGAGTAATTGGCAGTTTTCAAAGACATTGAAAAAGGGTATCAAGGTAAGCTAAGTAAAGTCAGGAATCAATAACTCTCCCGTTCGGTTAGACATGCAGCTCAACAGCAGAGTCACAACAAAACACTTTTCGAAACGACAAAGTAACTGAAGTCAACAGCCAGAGGTGCTAAACCGTTGGATATTATTAAACCTGGGAAAATCCAGAGCAGGAAGCTATCCAAAACAGTCCCATTAACCCGGCATAACCTCCAGTATTTCAGTCCCATTAAATCACCCCAATGGTCGCAAAACACCGTTCGAACATCAGAGTAGCAGCAGAAGAAACATCAGAGGTGGAAACCCGCCTGTCGTGATTAAGGTTGGGAAAATGGAGGGCAGGAAGCTCTCCAAAGGGTCTCGTTCCTCGGCATGATCTCCATTACTTCTGGCACTTCAATCCCTACCCAAGTTTTGACGATCGACAGAGCAGTTTCTGGGCTGCCGGTGACGGTGATAACCTTTTCGCGCCAACCGATTGGATCAGTTTCCAACACCACCAGTTCAGGCTGGTCGTTCTTGCTTATGATAGCCCTCACAATGCGAATTCGTCGTCTCTCACGCTCAAAAACGATGTCCTCAGCAACATTCATTGTCAGAACACCTTTGACCCTCATGGCATTGAATAACCTCTTCAAAACCTTGAAGGGAAGGGTCAAAAATATCGCTGACAGGATCTTCTCCTCAGTGCTAAACAAGTGGTCGTTGGCCTCAGCAAAACTCCCAAACATCACTGCAGAAACTTCCCTGACACCGAACTTGGAAAGTGAAGCACCTGCAAATCTGTCCGGCAACTCGCTGGAGTGTGCGTGAAAGTCGAGTTGAAACTCATTAGGGAAGTTTCCAACAATGAAAGCAAGCGCTTCATCAAGAAGCTGGCGGGCACAAACATCCTTGAGTTCCTGGTTTAGGCTATAAGATGGCTTATAGGCGTCGTCTGTCATGTTGGCATCCGTCATTGCGCCCTCTTCGTTGGTATTTGGTAGAGAGGTAGTCCCACGGGAGAGAGCAGTGCCGATATACACCGATCGCTGTTCAGCCTCGACGCCAGTACCTGCCGTAATCATAAAATGGGATACGGCAGTTCCGAAATGGAGAATGACTTCTAAATTATCCCAACAGATTTCATTTTTGGCGAGACGCATACCACGGCGAAGTATTTTGCTCTCTGCCAAAAAAGCAGCCGATGCAATGTAGCATAGAGCAACATTCATTTTTTCGACGCCGGCGGAGTTGAGATCACGGCGATGGTATCCAACAGAAACCATGAGATTGTTATCGAGGCGATCTGGGCCCAACAACATGGTTCCGTACAAATGCTGCAGTGCTTTGGCAAACGCAAAGGGGTGCATGAAGCAACCGGCAGCAAAGACATGTATCTCTCTCTGATTTACACCAACAGTCGCGACTTTCATAAGTTCCTTCAGGTGTGGGCTCCTGGAGGCAATCATTGAGTGTAGAGGGAAAGACACGGGTAAACCACCTCCAGCGGAGAAATTCAGTACCAGGCAAAAATCCGCATAGTTTCCAGATTTGAATGCTTCGATAATGTAGCTTGAAACTGGCTCTAATTCTTCGCGGGAAACCTGGGAGATATGGTTAAGTCCAGGATGAACAATTGCTCGAGCAATCGGCCACTGGTGTTCTTGCTCGCTTCCTCTCTGTCTATTGGGAGCGAAGTTGCTGTTCTCGTGACGATTGCGATTCTCGTCGACCACGGGCCCGTCGGAAGGCGCAATGGGTTGATATGCCGCCACCATAGTTATATACGTTGGAATAAGCGGATAATATCCATAATTAGGGTACGGATAATAGGCCGCGGGGTTCTGTGAATGACTGTATTCATCATCCAATCTAGGAGCCGGTGCATCCAGTGGCATGTTTGTGCCTTGCCAACTCAGGTGAGGCTGGCGCTGAGGAGCTTCATAATGTGGTGAAAAAGGCGCATTCTGTTGTAACTGTTCGTGATAGCCTGTGGATGGCTCAGAAGTGGCCGAAGGAGCAGAACCGAAGTTATTGGCTCCAAAATATATCCCATGACTTTCAAATCCATAAGTTTCAAAATCGTTGGTGTGGGGCATTGATCCAGCTGGAGATACCACTTCATTTTCACCCATTGCCGTTGGCATGTTTGCGAGGCCGGGCCCGCCTGTGCCAAAAGACCACGAAAGCTGATTTAGATTGTTGGATTCAAAACCTGCCGGTTCAGGCATATACTCTAGAATTGAAAAATTTCTTGTTAGTCATTGGAACCTGCCGATGAGCACGCGTTGTATTAGAGCCAGCTCCGCAATATTGATATAAACATACCAGCATTACCAGATCCATGGATGGCGAAACCTCTCTGCATCGCATGCCATTGAATTGTGGAAAACGGGTTGATATTACGGACTATGAAAGGTGCATGGTTGTTCCCCTGAGGCTGCGGGCGGCTTAGGTCGATGAGAGCTCTAGCGGCTATATCCCTATCATTCACCTCCATAGAAACTTCTAACTCCATTAACTTCCTTTTTTCGGCCTCTTGCTTCTTGGCCTTCTTTTTCTTCCTATATTCCTTACCTTTCTTCCTTCCACGTCCTGGTTTCCTGGCTGATTTTTCAGTATCAGTCTGGGCTGGTTTCCCAACTATTGCCACAGTTTCGATGACAGGAATCCCGGGCTGCTCAGAGTTCATATCGAAAACAGGACCAAAATTGAACGAACGTCGTGGTAGCAGCTCTATGGACTCTCCATCCAACTCACGTTCCATATCCCTTTGTCAACGGGCGCGTCGCAATGCGACCAGAAAAAGCAAAGAAACTGATAGGAGAGAACAGTGCCAGTTGGAGAATTCTGGACGATTTCGAAATGAAAGAGAAAGTAAAGTTCCACTCACCAGCTCTCTGCTGAACCTAATGAGCTGCAAGATTGAATGGAATAAGGTATAAGAGGAGAAATATACCTCTTCCAAAAGAACCACGAGAATGAAACAAGGAGTGAAGCCTACAGAGAAAAAGCTGTAGGAACTATTTCAAAAGAGAGCAGGAAAGACAAAATGTCTAAGCTAATCCAATGAAACAGAATAAGACGAAAAGACGCTGAAAAGATTCCAAGTCTTGAAGGATATAGTTTATCCTTGTAGAAAGTGGCTCTTGTAGTGTGTGCATGTAGAAGAGAAAGAAAAAGAGGAAGAAGAGAAGCTGTCATGAGGTTGCGTTTCTTTGTTTGCAGTCAGATGTGTTGTTGTGTTGTGTTGATCTGGGTGTGTCTCCCAGGGGATTTGCCCAATGGGGATGCACAGGCCCAGCCAGGCGACGCAGATATTCCGCCGTTGTCCCAGATTATATATTGTATATTGATATGTATCGGAATGGAGAAGCGTAATATAAAAGTCCAGAATCAGAGGAAGCGAAGGCAGAGGTTAAGGAAAGAAAGGGTTTAATTCCCGTGTCTCTCGCCTATCAAAAATGACAAGGACCGGTTCGCTCGCCTCCTTGCTTGGCTAGGTTGGATATTCGAGGATTTTGAATTCGCCAATAGCGTCTAGAAACTACAAGTGTATGCTGAAACGCAATAAAATGGATATGGAAGACAAAAAGCAGAATGGATGGTAACTGATATCCACAGATGAAGGGAGGACCATTGTGAATTCGCCATGAAGTAGATACGGGACCGGTCAACATCAATAGCATAGACTCATCTATTCGTCAAATACACATGAATATGTGGATAGATGAGGGATATAGTGCCTGGACGTGAATGTCTTTCACCGGTCACGCTGCTTCGCTCTCGATTCTAAAATGGAAAATGAAAATCAAAATGAAAAATGAAAAATGAAAGATTTTGCATTATCTTCTTCATTTTATCAAGATCGGGGTCTGGTTGGCACATGGGAGCTTGAAAAGGTATATCAAAAACAGACACGCAAAAAATAGGGGGAATCCAGGGGCTAGATTGAGGGTTGTATGTGCTTCACATGCATAGGTACATACATACATCTATCCAACGACATACACACCAATCGGGTAGTATAACCTGCAAACAAAAGGGAGGTGTTAAAGTCACATGCATGAACCAATTGCAGGCATTTTTGATCTTCTAAAATAACCAGAAGAAAGCCAAATATCATACAGCGAAACCCAAGGGTGTATAGATGGCACATTGGAAACAGAAAAAAAAGGAGGGGATTGTTCAGTATTGTACGCAAGCTGGAAAGAAGAAAACAAATAAAATAAAGTATCCAGAGGGTCCATGCCCTCCCCCCCCCCCCCCAAAAAAAAAAAAAAAAAAAACCTTCCATCAATACAACAGGTGGAAATGAAGGAAAGTTGAAAAAAAGAGAAACAGAAAGATAAAAGAAGCAGAGAAACGCCTGTACACTCGGCACGTGTTTTGTAGCTATGGAAAAAAAAAAAAAAAAAAAAAGGAACCACAACTAAGGGGGAAAACAAAATCTTCTTAGAAGTGGAAAAAGCCTGAAAAAAGAAGAAGTTAAAAAGAAATAAAAATCACGGATAATGATATCAAAACATGCCTCCCTCCATGGGTACCTTCCTAGGAAATTGCGGCAACGCCGGCGAGCTAGAATTCATCAACTGTTGTCTCGCCTTGGCATTCAGATTGCCACCCTCACTCGATATCTTCCGCAGCCTCTGCCGTGGCCGGGGTGGCCTCTTCTCTTCATCTGAAAATATGCTCTGTTCGATGTTGGGCGTTGTCGGATTCGAATGCGGCATTGGCGACTGGTCATGCCTATGATAATCAGAGCCCTTAAACGCGCTGAGGAATGTCTGTGTTGTTGTCTGCCGTCTTCTACGCGGGTTCATGGGTGGAATTGGTGGGGTTGTGGAGCCGTTGCTTAGGCTTGCGCCTGGGGGTAGACCGACTGTGGGTACATTGGAAGTGGAAGAGACGAATTTTGGTTCAGAGATTATAGATTTATCAATGATCCTTCTGTGTGCACTAAGCCCTTGGATTCGTTGACTGTTGAGATTACTCATGGGAGGGACGAGGGTTGGCGTGGGCATGGAAGATAGGTTTGGTGATGTTTCGTATAGGGGGGGTGTGGTGTTGGCGGAGTAAGGGGTTATTGGAGATGGTCGTGGGGGATTACCGATAATATTGGCTTGGTTAATTTGAACAGGTATTGGTGGGGTTGGGTCGAAGTGGCTCTGCACGGCTGAGCGGCTATTGCTCCGAAACCTGCCAGAGGCTACGAACGCAGCTCGCTCTGAAGACATATGATCAACGACCTCTTCGGAGGGTCGAGATGAAGAAGGAACGGATGTTGGTGCCCACGGAGACTTGGATTCTTCGGCTGAAAAATCGTTTTTTATGGAGCAATTTTCACCTACAGGTCCCAGATCATCACGATATCGAGGTTGGCTTTTCGAGCGGCCTGAAACGTCTGAACCAGATCGACCTCTACGCGAGCTCGCATGCGATGAAGGAGATGGTTCGCCATGGAACGACTCCCCGGAACCGTCTTGGCTCCCTCTCTGCATCGTAGATACCTGCGGCTGCCGGGGTCGAGCGTGATTACGAGATCCAAAAAGGGGGGAACCTGAACGAGACTCTCTCCCACGTTCACAGAATCTATCCTCATCGTCCCGGATTGTTTCGTTTAAAAGAAGGCTTGGCGAGGATACGCTGTGAGCATTGTCCACACCAAGCATTTTCATAGCCTTGGTCTGGGGTACGTCGTGTCGACCAGCCATGGGGTTTCTGCCAGTCTTGTTCTTCAGCATCGAAAACGCATTACCGTGTTTCTGAATTGATGAGCCGTAATCCGGGAAACGGTGGCCAAGTGTCGGGCTTCTTGACCCGCTTTCGCTCTCCACAAAGCTTCTTAATTTTTCGCGTACCTTTCGTCGCCGTTCAGCGAGCTCGTTGGCAAGTTCTTCCCGCTCCTTCTGTGTATCCGAGCTACCATCCCTTTGATGACCGTGTTTGGGCCCATCTTGCCATGGTGGGCTCTCAGAAGTCGATTCTGTGGGCGATTTTATGCGCATGTCACCCAAACCATGTCTGTCCGGCTTCTGTTGTGGTGAGCTATGTCCCTGACTTCGCAGAGCAGTTGCTTGCCCAAGAATTTGCTTCGCTCTCATAGACATAGACGACAAATCTGGAAGTCCGGGTTGATTAGCGGCTTTCTTCTCCGGACTTTCAGGTTTGCACAGGTCGTCATATTCCCAGGGGTTACTGTGCACGCTGGAAGCATGGTTGGCGTCTCTGGCCGCTCGAGCAGAGGGATTGACTTCCCGAGTGGCTTCCAGGATATTAAGTGGAAGGCCCGGGGAAGGCGGACAGTTCATCGAGGTGTCACTATCATGGCGAAGATGGGTGCGAACCAGTCCGCTCAAACCCAGCCCAGATGGACCAAGTGTAGGGGAATCAGGGGTTTCGCCGATAGGCTCCTCCGGGCTTTCATTCTCGTCTATAGTGTTAAGGTCACGGGTTTCGGAATATTGTAGCTCCGAAGTATCGCAGTGAGAACCTTGGGTAAGTGAACTTTGGGCGTTCGAGTCACCGGAGTCAGTGCTAGATCTGACCGCTGGATGTATGTTATCATTTTCAAGTACGTTGTTCAGTGATGGCTCTGCTCCATCCTCACTTCCATGATCACTAGCGCTTGGGAATGTGCCCTTGATCAGTCGTGGAGGTGATGGTTTGCGGCTACTGCTTGCAGGAGTAGTGGATATCTCCCTGGTGCGTTCACCCTCATCTTGGGGACCATTGAACTGTGATACTAGGGAATCAACTTTTGAACGGTAGCTGGCATTGGAAACTTGGGGCGAACGTCCAGTGGTCTCCAAATCAGGCACACGAGGTGGTGGCTGTGATGGTGGGGAACAGCGGCGCAATGTGGGGGTGTCTCTGCCCCCATACATTTGAAGTTGCCGCTGCGAGAATTTAATTTCGTCATATTGGGCAGCTGGCTTATTGAACAGCCCCATACCCGTGGCCTTTCCACGGTCCTCAGGATGAAGGGCGGCCTCTAACGACGTTTGCTCCTCTGATTCGCTAAGTGGGGGGCTCAATGGGGGTAAGCTGGCAAACCCCAGATTTGCAATGGGAGGATTCTCTAGCTCATGTTTGCTGGCAGAATCAATTGGTGTCATAATGGGTTTGGAAGCATATGGGGGTGGGCTTGAAGGGCCGGGAACTAAAGAAGTGTACACCGGAGGCTGGTGTTGAAATTTATCATTTAAAACCGATGAGCTCTTTGACAAAGATCGGCTTATTAGTAAATTGTCATTGGCAGGAGCTCGCTGGCGGCTGAGGCTTTCAAGTCTTGTAAAGGCGGAGGGTTGTTGGGTGTTGACCTCAATGCCTTGGCCGTACCTTCGTGTCTTGGTTGGATTGCGTTCGACTCCTGTTGTTGTTGATGATATGGGGTTAGGGGCAACCGTGGATTTGGGCGAGGGAGAGGCAATCGTCCCTTGACCAGAGTTGCGACGAGCGGAATCAACCGATGTGTTCGAAGTGGATGTGCGATTTCCTGATGGCCGTGAGGCTAACGAGCCGTCATCTTCCGTGTCCTGCTTGTTCTGCTGGATATCAAACTCAAGCTCCGACTGCTGTTCCTTCTCCTTCGCCCTCAGCTTTTGGAAAGCAGATAATGTGACATCGTTTTCATAGACTGGTTTCCCTCCCATTCCACCCCCAACCCCCGAAGCTTCTGAGACAGATCCACTCCTAGGCGTCGACGTAGAAACGGGGATTTTATAAACCTTTTGCCGCCCACCAAACAAATTGTTACCTTCACCTGGCCTTGCTCTGCTCATAACGCTGCCACCGGGAGAAAAATCATCATCAGTAGCATAGCCTCCTTCCCCGGAAGCGTACGATCCGCGACCAATGGCAAAGGATGGTCTAGCTGAGCTACCATGGACTGAAGATATCTCAGCAATGTCGAAGAGAGGATTATTAACTTGGCCAAACACATTGAGTCTCGATGCTCTCTTCGGCGCCAGGACACTGTCGTCATTAGCCTTTCCGATTTTAGAGTTTGGGTCATCCTGCTCCCGCAGCATGCTAAATCGTGCGGATAAGTTTGGCATCAGGAGACTTGTTCTGAAATCGTCTGACGATGGAAGGGCTGAGGAGAGGTCCAGCTCAGACTTGGACTCGATTATGGGTTTTTTGGCTCGTTTGAACGGTTTGGCCGTGAACAGCGGGAGCGGTTGGGCATCTTTGTCCTCAGGGGCATCTTTGGTCTTCTTACGGTGGGTTCTGAATCGATTCATATTGAAGGATATTTTGTGTGTGTGTGTGTGTGTGTGTGTGTGTGTGTGTGTGTGTGTCTTAGTAAGATCAAATGGGGGGTGCCTGTCAAAGGCAAAATTCGATGACGGTTGAAATCAATCAATAAAGAAAGGAAGAAAAAGGAGTGGTAGGATAGACTGGATAGATAACGAATGTGTTCCTCAATGTGTTGTGACCCCAACGTTTACAGCTGGCGGTAGAGGTGAGTTGCAGGGGTGGTTGGAAAAAGGAGGACCATCAACAACAGAGTTCCTGACTCAAGAGAAGTTCAACAACACTTCATAGAAGCCTGCGGGAACGTGAAACAGTCGATTGTCAGTTCAGGAGCCATGAGAGACAGGACAAATTGGACGAGGGTATCAGGGGTATCCAGGTGTAAGAGGCTCAATCTATCGATCAACTGATCAATCGATCAATCGATCCCTCAATCAATCCATGAATATGCATGGAATGAATGATCGGACGGGTTATGGGGGAGTAAAATCGTAACAATGTATGGTATGTGGAAGGAAAGAATGGGCATACGCACATGTAATAAGGTATGTACCAGCACCTGATTCGAAAAATGCGACCAGTGCAATCTTCATGCCTCGAAAATGGCCCCGATCTGTCCGGCACAGAAGGAAAAGAAGCAAAGTGGGTAGTGTGGTTGCGGCGTCCCACCCCTCAAGCTGATGATGATGCCCTTGGGACAATAAACACCCTTGGTTTTTCAGTCCACCTTCGGCGAGATATGACGACAAGCTATCTCGATTGAGTATTGGGTTGAACGAAGTTTAAGACAGACTAAGTCGCAACCTGGTCGAGTTTTGGATATAGGAATATGAAAAATGGAGAAAGGGGACGAAAAAGGGGGCGGCGAAAAGAAAGAATGGCGAGTTGTTGGAGGTAAAAGTCGATCGAGAAGCAGACCGGCGATGGTTATGAGTGTCTCTGCAGGTTCCCCCTCAAAGTAGGACAGGAGAGGTCACAAAAGTCCGTCGATATTTAAATTGGAAGTGGGAATTAAAAGAAAGCCTGGCCACGGGAATGTCGAATGGCAGTTGAGAAAGCATAACGGCAGGGTCTTACTCGTCGTTCCTCTCTGGTGTTTAGGTGTTTGATGGATGAATTGCGAAGAAGAAAAGAAAGAAGGAAAGAAAGAAGAAAAAAGAAAAGAAAAAAAAAAAAAGAAAAAAAAAAAAAGGATAAGGATTGGGGGATTGGGGGATCGGGGGATTTGATACAAGTCAATTCAGTCGCTTGGCCAAGTCGGGGAAAAGAAAAGAAAAAATAATATAAAATAAATAAAATAATATACTCCTCGGGACTTGGAACCTGGAACTGGCATCGACGATAGAAGCACAGAAGAGTGATAATTCAGAATACCGATTTTATCAAGAATCCATGAAATTTCCAGCAATTCGGGATACAAATAAGTACCCTAACTACTACTGTATATGTAGGACTCCTTGATGCAGTGCTGCGTAGGGGCCTCGATCGCCTTCCTGGCTAGTCAAAAAAGATTAATTACAACCATTTTCTTTTATGATTTTCCCCTCTTCAACATGTCTTTTTGTTCCCTTTTTGTTCTTTTTTGAACAAGTCTCCGCCCGCCAGGGATGATGTGAAAATTTCCCCTGTAATTTTGCCCCAATGGCTGGGGCTTTATTTACCGCCGTTTGCTTTAGTCTCCTGTGGCTAACTCCGGAGGTGGTAAAGTCTGCCAGCCAAGGGCCAGGAACAAACGAGAGAGTTTTGTCCCTTGTAAAAATGAGTTACCAGCGGAAACATTATTTCTCAAGGTCAAGTAAATTTTATTGAAAGGAAGGACGGGGTATATGGGGACAATATTAAAAGAAACACTACCCACCTGAATATGCTAATTAATGTATGCACGGTGCATACTATACTATCTATGTCTGGGTTGATTCTTTATCCGGGAGCCTCCTCATCTGTCAGTCTCCTATTCTCTTGCAGCACTGCATACACAACCCTCGCAAAATCGCAGCTTCGCAGCTTTGCAGTGCACAAAACCAACGAGCGAGAGCCACGCCACCGAAGAAGCTCCGAAAGTCCCAAACCCAATCACTGCAGGCAGAACTGGGCGGGCGAATGGCGCACAGAATCATCGTTCTCCCGAGGTCATCGTTTGTTTAATTCGTGAACCCTGCTCGCCAGGTGCAGCCCTCGGGCCTTTGCACGGGAAATCTATCATATAATTACAAAGGAAACAAAATTTGTTTCATGATTTCACACCGTAGGTTAGGATACTGCTAAGGAATTATTAACTGGGCTGCTGCGAAGCCGTTGTTGGTGGACCTGTTTTAACTTATCAGACATTGCTGTGTAGTTAACAAGTAATCTGCATACAAATATTTATAAATGTATATATGTAGAATCAGAACATTCTTAATTGTCAATCGACTATCTCAATATAACTCAATTTAATAAGAAAATTAATATAGAAAAAAAAATAAAGAAAAGACATCATTCAACCATACAGAAATCGATCAAATTATAAATATAGTGAGCATAGTGAGGTCAGATGAAAGAATTTGATGTTTGAAATTCAAAGATTAACCAGAAGATTAAGCATCATATGGTGATGGCTAGTCTGCTTCATATAACTCCCGTACGCTTGGTCCTTGGCCCTCGGGAAGTTGGAGTAGATGACAGGATGTTCGGATAGGCAGACACTTCTGTTTCAAGGTGAACCAACGCTAGAAAGCCATCAGTTTTGCGATCTGGCAGCCCTGAATGTTGATACGTTGGAAAGTGCCGGATTTTGCTCCACAGTCCCCCAGTGCATTGGGGCTTTGGCGTTTTTGTTTCTCTGAGTCTAGAGATAGATCCCCCCATTCATACCTAGGCGTTAATTAAAACGGCAAACATAAACACTGGAGGTGTGCATTCATTCATCATCTGGATTTTTTATTTTTTATTTTTTTTAATTTTTTCTCCCCCCCCTGGCGGTTAGTATTCCTGTGCATGCTCAATGCAAAACATATGCAGATGAATGTTTCCCTACTCCCCCAAGACGAGTAAGTTCGTTTCATCAATAGAATAGTAGATATCTGATTTCTGCTTTTCAAAGATGTTGAAACATTGGGTTTACACGGCTGCCTGCGTCCCACCTATCGTGGGGTGGCAGTCTCCGGGCACAGTGTGAGACCATAATTTAGGCTGGTTTATGAATTGAGAGAGAGAACAAAAGCGACTGATTTCATTCATGTCGAGCAACAGCACTTCATAGTGTTTGCAGTTTGTTCTCCGATGGGAAAAGGGCTCATTAAAATCGGGCCTCAGATCCAACACCAGACAGATACCTGGGCCGTTTATGTCTGTATAATGGTCAAACATGTGCGAATGATGAGCCACAGTGTAACCAACAACCTTTGAGATTTTCGACTAAGGAGACAATTAATATTAAATGAGTTGCATATACAACGGCGGTTCCGCTACATTGATACATGTATATGCATATATATATAAAGAGTGCCGGCAGCCCACTCATTTATTCATATATATTTATAGCATCCATGTCTCATCTCATAGAATTATCTATGGATTTCAATCATTATGGTCTGCCACTATCAGACACATCTGCTAGCTTCCGTTATGAAAGTGATGGACAACGCAGCTGCGCAAAACCCGAAGAAGAAGAAGAAGAAGAAGAAGAAGAAGAAGTGAAGATGTCACATCTCCTCTATTTAAATCTCTCCTCTATAACTGGATGCGTAGATGCTGACAGAAAAAAAGAACCTTCGCCGAACCTTGGAAGGGGCAGGCCGCTTCCCCTGGCTAGTCCTCTCTGGGGCTAGTGTGTATTTCCGTACGGTAAGAATGTTAGTGTGTGACTGGCGCTCCAACGTACCAGACGAGCGGGCCGCGGCGTGCCCCGGCGTGCCCGGGCTGACGTAACCCTAAGTACTAAGTTAGTTAGTTACAGTATCAGGGCAGGTGGGTTTTATTGGTAATTTCCATACATACAACCATCTTTCCCCCTTGTTACAACAGACTTAGAGTCTACCGGCCTGTTCAGATCTTAACATCATCACTGACACCGTTTCCAAGGTTAATTAAAACCGTCAGATCGATCAGTTTTCTTATCTCACCTCACGCTCGATCGCCACTCAAATTACAATGACGAACCATCATCTCTTGTTCAGAACCTTAAGTTAACTAATGCTGACTTACGGAGTAATTCCTCCGCTATAAGAACTTTCGCGATTTCGATTACAGCTGGAGATGGAAGAGAGTATCTTCGGCGGCTTAGGGGCAGAACCATAGTCAAACTCCCCCACCTGCTTTCCTGGAGGTCCCACGCTATTTTTGATTCAGGCGGAAAAACGGAATTGTCCACTCGTTGATTCTGGAGGAATGAATCATTTCGAGTTCCGATACGTAGCTCAGTAATCAGCCAGTCATAGCCTCAAAGTATTAGCCAAAGAGTTATTTGACGGGTTCAAAAGCCACTCCCCTAACCTGGAGTTGCAGTTTCATATTCCAGGTGAGCCGTTAAGAGGATTGGTCATGGCCATTGTTCTGGGCCCTTATTCCCCTGCTTCTTGAGCATGAACCCGTAACTCCTTTTTCTCTCTCACGGATTGGTTGGTGTGATGCCTGTCATCTCCTCCAAAACCTACAAATATTCCATGGCAAATTACGGAGGGTTGGAGGACATGGATCGATGGAATGGCTCCGTGAAGAATAATTTATGTCTTATTCTTTTTGAACTTGGATGTTGATAACCTTCATGCACGATCAGATTCGCCTCCGCAACTTCCTGCCGACCAACTGATGGACCCTGGAAAACCCCGCAAAACTACAGAGTATAAGCAAGATAAAAGACCAAAGTTGGCAAAAATCCTGTTCAAGAACTAAGCAGGGAATAGAGAAAAGAACAGTCCTCCCAGGAAAGCCCAGTTTCCTACCTTTGCTCCAACTTCAAACCAGTAACGGCTGCATGCAGTCAAGTCACACTTGTCACAATTTCAGCAGGTAACCATGTCCTTGTATGTGCAATTAGGTTTCCAAGTTAGCCAACGGTCAAAAAGCCAAGCTTATATATTTCTAGAATCCAAGAGTTTGCCTAAATCTTGGTCTTATTCGGATTTCTTGTTTCACTTCGCTTTCCCTTTTCATCTGTTTCTCCTGGACTTGACATTATGGGAGCAGATGTATCTCATGTGTAAAATTAATCAATATTGCCAATGGCCACCAGATTAAGACAGACGCTGTGTGAAAGTTTATTTTGCCATCTCACCCATCAGGGTGATTAGTGAAGAATTACTTTCCTCCAGTTTTCCCTCTACAACGGGGTGAGCGCAAGTATGCGTCCCCATTCAGCAGTGGTGTCCTTCATGATGCAATTCCCCCCCTGGCAGTTGAACTTGCTCGGTATAGTATGCTTAGATTATATGCCTGAAATAGCCAGAGCTCTGTGTTAGCCTCATGGAGCCCCCAATGGCATCTAATGAAAACGAATCGGCGATTCCACAGTTGGTGTACACTTTTAATTTCACAACAATGATACTCGGGGGCGGAGATTTTCTCATATGTTCCCATGAAGAAGTCGTGGGGATAACGTGAAGGAGGAGGAACTGACTGCTTTCAATTCCGCATTGATTGATTCACCCTTTTGTTGTCGCCCTTTTCGTTTTCATTTATCTTCTTGTTTCGCACCTGTTGTTTAAACACTCAGACGTTAGACCAGCTGGACAGCATTTTAGGAGCAGAAATTCAACAAGCACCCTGCGCGAGGGCTACAGGACTGGCCGGCATATATTATGAATATACTGGAAGCTGTGCAGAACCATTGGGCCTGAATATCCTCCCTCTGTACTACTATCGAGTCCGGGGATCAAACCAAGTGTTCCCCCACAAAACCGCAGATCAGGATCTACATCCGCCAGCCGCCCATCCAAGAAATTGAGCCACGCCTCACGGGGAAGACAGTCACACAGCAAAAAGAAGAAAATATGAGCAGTTCATCGACACGATAACATTCATCTTGACACAACACTATCTCTCATCCGATGCAGCTTCAGTCATGGAATATATGTTGAAAAATCCCCTGCAAACCATCTATTGACCACCCTCGGACACATACACGGCTGCGGAACAGTAGGACATCTTTATTTTACTCTTAAAAAAGATTGAAAACCAAAACACCTTGAATCCACTACTTTTCATTTCACTTCCATTCATTTGTCAGGCTGTTCCGTTTTTCAGGCCGTAGCAAATGCTGTCTGAAAGATTGTAGCGGAAGGAAAGAATACAAACATCCTGCCTACAATCTGGGTTCAAGGACATCCATCTCAAAGCGAAATTTAGGTTTGTCCTTCAAAAAGCACTTTTTCTCTATTCATGACAAGTTCACCCTACATCTTCACGCTTGGGCTAACGGGATTTCCGTAGTCTCTTCGCGAAGCCCTTGTCCCTCCACAGTCCAATGGGGGCCGGCAAATGACTCAAAAGCAGTATGATTTCAAATTTTTGTTGTAGAAGTCATCTCGATTCTTCCTGGGAAGAAATCCCCTTTTCATCCACTGTTCAGCAATCTAAATAGTTAATCTAATAAGCAATCCAGATTATTAGTAACCCCTCGCTAATCGCCATTGGAAAGCTTAACCGCTTCCCGGCCCTGGATCTTAGATCTGTGCCATCTATACAAACTCTCCACCGCCAACAGAAGGTGGTCAGAAAGATGAGCAAAGAAATGCATGTGCATACAATGAGGTTCCGTTGAAGCGTTGACACTGTTTTCCATGACGTGAGATTTTTTTTCTTAGTGGGGGGTGACGTGACAGGGTCCGGTTTGAGTTTGGAGCTCAATTACGGAGACAAGTGGACACAACCCACCGCAGGAATAACTAACTATTCATGGATAGTTATTGCATGTGGAATGGTGGAACCAATGACTGATCAAGCAAAGTAAATCCCTCTGATCAATGCCCATCTTTGGCATGCTACGAGGAATATCTCCCAAGAATACGGTATACTGATTAAATACTATATTAAAGCGATGTTAGATCTATAAAAACCAAGCACCAAAAAAAAGAGGAAAATAGAGTAGTGCAGAAATCCACGCGGGCAATCTCCATATGCGCACCAGAATTTCCATACAATTCCATCGCATAACGCCTCCCTCCCCCGCCCCAACACAACCGCTCCGCATCGTCGTCTCCCTCCTCTTCTCGTCGGCTATTTGCGCCCGATCATGACGCCATGACGTCATCACAGACAGTCCTCAAACTCGCAATGAAGTAACGCCCACGTGTCATTATAGAAATGCGTAAGAACGAACCGAGTATTATATGTTCTAATGTATGATAATGAGAGTTTCTTCACGCAAGCGAGAAGATACAAAGCAACGTGGGGTGGATGCGCTAGGCCTAAACGAGGCTAGCGCGTTCCGAACAGGACTAGCGTGGAAGGGGAAAGAGCTTTACGGTCTCTTCAACGTTGACATTTCATTGGCCGCGTATATTTTGCCGTTGTTGAATTCGACCCCCTTTGAGGGAACTGTTCAGGCTTGCCTTTTTGACACATGTATAAGGGAGGGATATTATGTGTTCTTCCCGCTAGCAATTAGTTAGTTAATCCGCGGATGTCCATTCTTAGATAAACCGGAAAAGGAGATCCTCCGATCTATTCCAGAAACAACAAGGAAACTGGCTCCGTCTCTGCAGAAGTATATTTGTTTGTTTTATTTACATCTCTCTCTCTCTCCATACTTGGGTCAGGATCTACGACCGGGTTTGCGGAGTTTAGCTCTACACATATACACCTATCCTTCAAACAACACACATCCCAGATATCGCATTATACCAACTTCCGCCCATAGGGGTTACTGACAGCCATTGACATAAGCCACCGTGAACCAGAATCTCAAGCATGGCGAACCCCCGTGTACTCCTCCTAGGCGGGCACGGCAAAATTGCCCTCCTTCTGACACCCCTCCTCCTCGATCGCTCCTGGGATGTAACCAGTGCAATACGCAACCCAGAGCAGACCAAAGATATCCTGAAACTGGGCAAAGGAAAGAAGGGCAAAGTCGAAGTGTCTGTTTCCAGTCTCGACGACGTGAAGAGCGCCGACGATGCCAAAGCAATAATAGAACGTGTGAAGCCGAATTATATCGTTTGGGCAGCTGGTATGCTTTCCATTATTACCATTATCATTACCATTATCATTAACATTACTATCATTCTTTTGTTCCATTCACTCGTTCATAGAAAACATTTTTACCTCCTGATAAATTACCCCAAAGAGCTAAAGGTCCGCCACTAACCCGACATATTCAATCATCCAGGAGCCGGCGGCAAAGGCGATCCGCTCCGCACCTACACCATCGACCGCGACGCAGCCAAACACTTCATAACAGCCGCCTTCAACGACCCCTCCATAACCAAATTCCTCCTAATCTCCCACATCGGCAGCAGACGCAAGCAGCCCTCGTGGCTCTCCGCAGAAACCTGGAAGCACTTCGAGCACATAAACCAAAACGTGATACCAGATTACTACCAGGCAAAGCTAGCGGCGGACGAGTACTTCACCGTCATGGCGCGCAAGCGGGCAGAGATGGATGACCAGTTAGGCCGGAAGGGGGACCAGAGGTTCCAGGCCATCCTGCTTAGGCCTGGAGCGCTGATGGATGCGCCTGCGACGTGGAAGGTGGAGTTGGGGAAGACGAAGGAGGTGTATTTGGAGGGTGGGGTGGCGGCCAATGTCAGTCGGGAGGATGTGGCTATTGTTGCGGATCGGCTGCTGGCTAGGGGGGATACGAGGGGTTGGTTGGATTTGCTGGGTGGGGATGACGATGTGGATGAGGCGGTGGAGATGGTGGTGAGGGACAGGGTGGATGCGGTGGATGGGGAGGATTTGAACATGATGTGTGAGGCGATTAAATTGTGAACGGATTAGGTGGTTTAGCCGAGGGGGCTTTTTTCATTATTTTTTATATTATATTTTATTTATTATTATTATTATTATTATTATTTTTCATATTGAACATTTTTAGATATGGGATTGGCCTATCTCGGGGTTGTGGAGGGGGGGTGCGTTTCTTTCCATGTTGGGTATTAAATTATTTATTTTCCCCTTAAGAGACGTCTCTTAAGTCCATATAACTAACTAGTTAGCATACTGATGACATAATTCAACGTTTCGATCCGTTTGGAAACTTGATTATAACCTAACTCATTATATAGAGCTATAGATCGGGTATCACATTAAATAATATGGTGTAAAATAACAACTGTCTTTGCATCTTATATTCTGTACTGTAAGGGAAATACATCTGAGGTCTCTAAGAGGAATTCATAAAACATAAAGCGCATTAAGCATGATAGGATTACAGATACAAGTTGATAGCCATTCCCCTCGTGAAAGAAAAAAAAAAAAAAAAGAAAGAAAAAAAAAGGGAAAAAAAAGAAAAAAGAAAAAATCGTATGCTTGCAGCTTGGAATAGAAAAAAAAGATGCCCGAACGTACATCAGACGCCCCTCCATATGCCTTGCCATGCCATCCCATCCAGGTTGCCGTGGGCGAAGTATATGCCATACAAGGAAGACTGTGAAAATATATCTAAATAAAAACACAAAGGAGGAATAGAGAAATTATCCCTACAAACTAACAAGAGACACCAGCTGTGGTAGCTTTAGCTTAACCCCATATGGGCATCATCACCCAGACCCCATCCCCTCTCCGCTCTCTCCGCCACCCCACCAGGCCGACTACCAAACCGATCTGCAATATTTTCGGCCTCCTCAATTTCCTGATCGCGCATGCTCTTACCTAAGCTCTCCCCATCCGTATCAACCATGGCGCTGCTGGCTTTGCTGCGCCGACGGGAGGTCAAGCTGTTTCTACTGCTACCGCTACCCCCATTGTCAAAACTGTATGTGCGTGGGAAAGAGTTGCTGTAAGAGGTGGCACGAACGTTTGGAATGCTTGGCGACGGCTGCTTCGCCATCGTACCTGAATCTGCGCCTGTTGCAAGTGCCGTTGATAATGAGTCGCCATTTGACAAAGGTAAACTAGATGCGGAGCCGGGAGGCGATGCTAGGGCTTTTGACAGCTCGCTGCTGCCGAACCATCGTCGTTGGCGGGGTTTGCGAGAGTCAGATGGTGGGGAGGTTCTCCCTTCCGTATCGGAAATATCATCGTCGCCCTTGGAGTTGTTCGTCTGTGGCAGGGAAGATGATGATCCCTGTTCTTCAGTGGATGATGGTGGTGGAGTGCTTTCCGTGCTGGGAGTTATTTCGACGAGTTCGGCATCCCGACACCATTTCCGGCGTCTTGTGTAGCGGCCCCAGCCATCTTTGCCACGACGGCCATCGCTCCACTATGGTAAAACATTTAGCAATGAGGCATGTAGGATAAATATATTCAACTAGGAGAACGACATTGATAACACCAATAGCTATATGTTTCGTAACAAGGTCTAAATGACAAATAATTTCTTCTCACCTTACTGTCGTAATATATCCAACCCTCATCATTGTCTGAGTTCCCTCCATTATCTTTTTGAGACGATTTGAAAGACCGTTTGCTGGAGAAATCAGATGGAACGGTATCGATTCGCCATTCGCTCCCAGGTACCCATTTCCATTTCGCATTTCCGCCTTCAACTTCAGGTAGCTCGAAGTCGTCAATCGACGGAGCAGGGTTGAGATGTTCATCTGTCCATGCAGCGCGTTCGTATGCGAAGAGAGAGTACGTCCAGCCAACCCCCAACCAGCGCCGTTGGTTTTCATAGAGGATGAAAGTGAAACGGACACCAGACGAGTTGGCTCGTCGTTGTTTCATCGAAATGGCAGATGCATAATTGGAGGACTTGCGCCGGAATAGATTTAACGATAGAATGGATGACTTTGATGTAGCGTCTGAATCTCTCGAAATGGGAGAGGGGGTTGTGGAAAAGGGGAGTCCTGTAACAACAGAACAAATACGTCGTACGGTCAATGAACGCCAGAGTATTACACGAGATATACGTGCTGGTTTGGAGTGCCATGTGATTATGACCGTGCCTACTGAAAGTATAACACGTCGAGGGGTGATGAGGCGGAAAGGGGGCAGAGTCAGCAGGATCCATACAGGAGTCATAAGGACTACACGGATCGTTAAAGACGTTAACGCTGGCCTGGTCGTTGCGGAGGTGGCCGTCCGCTGGGTGGAAAGGAAATCGGTAAGTTCCAGCAGTGGTTCAAGCAAGATATTGCATCTCGTGGTGAACGTCCTCAGAGTTTCTACGATTTCATCTAAGCTCTTAAGGTGCTGGGAGGCGCCGTCTCCTACCCCATGACTCCCATGCTTTTCTCCGGTAAGACCAGTTGACGATAAGGGAGAATATCGACGCGAGTACATAGCCAATATCAGTCCCAGTACAACCAGGATAGGTCCAGCCCAGAGAAGAATAACATCTCCGTATAAAACAGTTGCACAAAAACAAGCAACTAAAAGGAAACTCTCCCAAGGATCCCCAGTCGTCCATGAAAGCAGCCCTGCCAGTCTATTGAGCGGGAGAAGGAATGGGTGAGAGTAGGCCAAAGCACGTGTGACCGGGGGTGGAGTGGCCACCAGGAGAGGGGATTTCCTATGGACGACTATAGTAGAACGCTGTCTCGAGGCCAGAGACAAGCCTGAGATAGTAGTGGGAGCGAACGCAGCGACTGTGGGTGGAGCCCCATCGGCGGCCGCAAGGACCGCCGGAGCGCCATCGTCCTGCGGATAGGGTGTTGGGGACATGGAATCTACCCAAGGGGTCTCTAAACATCGGTATGAGCATCAGAATAGAGCTTGGGGGTTATGATAAATGCGTTTATGCGGGGTGGAGATACCGATAGCTGCCATACAACCAGGAGCCCGTTATCCACCTGCCCAGACAGGGTCATTCTGGGTGGTACAGATGACGCTATGAGGAACAGACAACACTCTACTTTAGCATCAGCGACGATGTTTGTCGTGATGCTGGTTAGTGTGAGTTGGCAGAAGTGGGCCTTAATAGTTATTTGTCCTGATGTAGTGTCTTTCTATCATCAACCTTGGAAAATTCCTTGTTCTTGCCAGCTTAAGCCTCAACAAACCTTGGGCGGGGACAGTTGGCAGGCAGGAGAATCACGTGCATTATTCCGAGGGTGCCTTGTCAATTCATCAAAATGCTCAATGAGGACAATAATGTGAGCGTCAATTCATGTTTATAAGCTCATTCTAGTCACTGTCTTAGTACACGTATAAAACAATAATAGTAATTTACAAATAATAAGCTTGTAGATATTTGAAACTTTTTTATTTTTACATATTTACTTTCTCTTTCTTTGCTAACTTTTTAAATAGTATATTTATAAATTAACCATTATTTTTCAACATAGATCTGTTTTTAATATTTAATATTTTCATATTTAATTTAACGTTTAAGAATTCTTTTTAGCTTTAATCAACTGATGTAAATTTATATATGGTTATATATAGATAAACCAATCAATCAGTGGATAAAAATAAAGTATAAAATATTACAAAATCTTACTTCTTCACAAATTGAGATGATTTCTTTAAATTTCTAAGATACTAATTGCAATTTTCAATCTTTCTCTCTAATTCTAGGGAGCCATTTAATTTTTATTGCAAATTAATGGCATTTTGATTTGTCAACGGAGATAGATTGATAAATTGATTGCATTTTTTCAATTTGATGACCCACTCAGTTGGGAATTACGTTGGCTAAATTATCGCAGTTAGAGCTTGCCGTCGTCGCTGACAGGGTGGAATAACATAAATTATGTATAACTTAACGGATAGTTAAAATGGAATTCGCCGTAATAACCCATTTTTGCATATATATCCGCAATTTTCGAGGCTGGTTGGGAGAATGTCGGATTATCGTTGAACCGTACAATAAGGAGTTAATTCGATAGACTACGCTAAACCCAAAGGAGAAAACCGTATTCCGAACCTCGCTAAACCAGATCCGGCGCCAAAAAATTCACCTTAATAAGTTGAAGATCAAAGTCGAATTCTTCTGCGGCAAGCAACAACATCCAAATCTCCCAAACAACACATCCACGTTCTTGCACCCCACTCGCTTATTGTGGTCTGTCGGGAGGTAGAGGATTTAACGGACCTTCTCGGACGGAATTGGGATGGTACGCTTTCGCTCTCCCTAACTACATTCTTTCTACATCTTGCCTCCACATCGAATCAATAACTAACAAACCTTCTTCTCTCCAGGCGCACCGGATTGTCGTCCAGATAGTCCTTACGGGCGGTCGGGTCTTCGGACGGGCCTTTGCAGAGGCATACAAGCAAGCGTCAGCCACGTCGAAATATGCAGCCCAGGCGCAAAAGGGAAATATAACCTCAGCCAATAACATCGCGTCGTCGGGCCTAACGCTCGATGAAGCCTGCAAAATCCTAAACGTCAAACCACCGATGGGCGGCGAGGCGAACCTGGAACACACAATGGAGCGCTTCAAGAAACTGTTCGACCTAAACGACCCGAAGAAGGGGGGCAGCTTTTACCTCCAGAGCAAGATTCTGCGCGCCAGAGAGCGCATTGAGATGGAGGTGCGAGAGGCGGGGCGGAAGGCTGCTATGGAAAAGGAAATTAAGGAGGGGTGGAAACCTAAAGTGTTTAAAGACCGATAACCTTCGAATATCATATTCCCACTTTCGGTGGAGGGGAACCCATCAACTCCCTACGACCTACTTGGGAATTTCTTTCTCGTTTACGGCATCGACAACTACGACTACACCACTATTTTCTGTTACCATATGTCACTATTATTCCCCCTATTTTTCACAGCATAGCACGGGCGTCTACGGATTCTTTTCTACCCTTACCTTGATTTTTTCTTAGCCTCAGATGGGCTAGGCCATGCTCTCATTCGCCTCTCTTACGTCCCAGCGTTTGTTCCAACGCCTCATACCGTATTCACTTTCCTTCCAACTGGCGCACATTACTCTACTTGTGCTACTGCACGGCATTGCCTAGTCAAACACCGATACATACCTAATTTTCCTGGATACCCCGAAACCTTGGAGTGTGAACAGGCTGCTTGTATAAAAGATCTTCTTTATTTTCCCCTTTCCTTTCTGGTTATATATGTGGAAGGGCACTAGAGAATAGGGGAACTACCCCCGCTGTTGTTTTCCCCATGTATTATTAACTGGATTTCTCCACTCTTATTTATTTGATAGACTTCATTTCGTTGCGGGGATGTTCATGTATTATAAATGTTGGTTTCTGGGATTTTGTGTACGCTTGTGATGATCAGGGGTGTACAGATGAGAAGAGGTAGAAGATGAAAATAATGGAAAGAAAATGCGGGTTCCCGAATGGTGGAGATGCGGTTTGCTTGTATCTGGCTGAGATATGAATCCGAAGATGGATTGAAATATCGGAAATGGATGTTTAGGTGACAGAATAGCAGTACTCCTCCATATAGCTTTATAGCAAACCATAACTATCGTCAAGTTTCATTCACAATTGGAAGAGTTTGGGAAACAACACTATGTTGAGTATAAACTGAATCAATAAGAATATCCAAGGACAACAATCACCAATTTCTACTGTCAAACCTTAATCAAATCTGATATCTTGAGGCTCAACTTCCGCCTTATACCTCAACCTTTCAAGATTATCTCATCTTTCAACTACCGTCCCCATCTAACAACTACGCAACCACAACATCTTTGCTAGCTATTCCGCTTGGGACAGCGCTGGTATAACTCATGATTTCATCTTTCAAGTCTCAGGTATTCTCTCTCAGAATTCTAGCCTAACCGGAGGAAGAATATTTCCCCACGAAATAGCAACCAGATGCTGACCATCTTTGTGGGGTTAACGCTCACCAACAATATAAAATGGATAATCAACTTTTTTTGCCCCAAGGTTCAAAGAGGACCCATAGCATTCCTGGTTGACAACGATAATATGAATTATTTCCCCTTTGCTAACTAACTAACCAGCTTGAGGTGGTGTTAAAACAGGCGTCCAGAGTGTGCATCAGAGTGGGTAGTTAGTTATCTTCTTCCGCCAAGTTTACTGTCCGTTTATCCGACTCCTGAAAATTTCAGCGCGGGGAAAATTTTTTGTCGTTCGTTATCTAGCAGCGGCAGGCTTGGACTATTTACCCTATTAATCAGCCCACTTGCAGTACTACCTCACCGCAGCCTCTGCTTATTCCTAATTGAGTGATATATCTTATTGAAAGGCATGGGGAAGCCTTCTATACCGCTATCGTCGGATTTACCGCCACTCATCTGCGGAACCGCAACCTTTAATTCCCAGTACAATGCCGATCCATACGTCCTCCCCACAACTGCCATAGTCCAACGCGCATTATCGGCCGGAATCAGAGCCTTTGACACTTCACCATACTATGGACCAGCGGAGGAACTGCTAGGCCGCGCTCTATCCACAGACTTCGTTCGCATCCAGTTCCCTAGATACTCCTACCGTCTCCTCACCAAGGTTGGTCGAATCGCGGCGCAATCCTTCGACTACTCACCTGCATGGATCCGAAAGAGCATTAAGCGCAGCTTATCGCGACTTCAGACCGCCTACCTCGACGTGGTATACTGTCACGATGTCGAATTCGTTTCACCAGACGAAGTTCTGGGCGCAGTGGTTGAACTACGCAGAATTCGCGATATGGAGGGGACAATACGTTATGTGGGGATATCAGGGTACCCGGTGGACGTTCTGTGTTCATTGGCGGAGATGATTTTGCAAAGGACCGGTGAGCCGCTGGACGCTGTGATGTCCTATGCCAACTTTACTCTTCAAAACACGAAACTTGCCGTGGAAGGACTGCCACGCCTGCTTGCTGCTGGCGTTGATGTCGTTCCCAATGCCTCCCCTCTAGGAATGGGCCTTCTGAGACGCGATGGCGTCCCCATTGGGGGTATGGGGGATTTCCATCCGGCACCTGTCGGTTTGCGAAATTCAATCCGATCCGCCAGTGAATGGACAGAGAGACAGGGCGAGAAAATTGAGGTTGTCGCGATAAGATATGCGCTCGAGTCTTGGTTGCGTGAAGGTTCAGCTGCAGGCGCTCTTGGGCCGCCACTTGCGCCGTCTGCTGATGCAGATCCGGGTTTCATATCTGCCGCTATGCTTGGTGTTGGGCGGAGGTTGGGTGTTAGTGTTGTGGGCGTGAGCAGCTTGGATGAATTGAACGAAACACTTCGTGTGTGGCACAGCATTGTTGACGGCCTGGAGAATGAAGGAGAGGACTCCCTGTCCCTTGATGGGGATTCCGAGGAATATTTTCAACGTGGAACAAGTGAAACGGTCGAAAATGTTAATGTCCCAATTTCCAAGGACACTTCCATGCCTCCCAGTGTGCTGACGCCCTGTTATGGTATTACTGATCGCCAATGGTCTCGAGCCAGACGGCAACGCATAATAAAACTTGCTAAGGGGATTCGAGAAATTCTCGGACCAGAGTGGGTGGATTATACCTGGGCAAGCCCGGAGGAAGGATTTTTAAATACCCTCCCTGAAAATCACAATACGGATGAGCTGGATGGTGGAGTATTGTTTTCTACTCCAACAGGAGAGCATGATGACGTCGGGAACAAGAGTGCAAGGATGCTTACGCCTCCTATGGAACCGATTAACAAATGAGCATTATTTTTTCTTTCTTGCTTGCAGGTTAGGTCATTCAGAACGATATCATATGCCTAGTTATGTGGTCTCTCTTCTCCTTTCCTGGTGAACTTTACACAGTCTCCTTTTATTGCAAGAGGCCAACAACTCTGGGGAATGTTCCTCGCCTTTTTGATTTTAGATGCTACGGTCATATTCATCATATAATTTTACATCTTCCTTCCATGCACCTCTCTCTCCTCTTATGTATGGGCCATCCCTGAACTTGCAGTGCATGACTGCATGGAGTGCGGAGTTTGGTGGCGTTCATAATCCCGTATGCATGGTGCATAAATCTACAACAAGACTCCGATTCTGAATAAATTAAGACCATGCGACCTGGCTCTTAGCAACCATAGAAACTCACTTTGTTGAATGAACAGGGGTGTTTGGATTTGGGCCTAGTGGCCTATCCGTTCACTCCAAGATTGTTTCTTAAAAAAATTTCCTTGATACACGCCACTTTCATTCCACATAAAGCCGGAGCCACTTTCGCACTCCATCTTTACCAGCATATATTATGCATATATGTGTGCACCGTGAGATCCGGAGGCACCACCCGTGGACAACCTTTCATTGTTATGCAGCGCTTCTTGCAATGCGTCTTCTGGTACTTAATAAGTTATTATTCAGATCGTGCAGCAATGGGCAGTACCGCAAGGATCGTGGAAAGAACAAGGCCACTGCCACCCGGTGGGACCTTCCAAGGGCGATCAATTGACACAGCGTCATGACGATATTTGGAAGGCGTGGGCTGAGCAAGAGACAACCCCAGCTGGGTTGTTCCTGCGATTCTCTTGGGAACGACAGTTGCCTCTTCCTGCACATATGCCCGATGTATTCGAAGAAGGAGCAGTTCAGAAGAGCCGGAAAAAGGAGGTTTATTTATTTGCTCTTCTCCTGATGCCGGATTCTCTCCACAGCCAACAGAGCAACATCGCCAATCGCCAACCGACAACCGACAACCCACGGCACCTTTGTTCAATCCCATCTCACCATTTATATTTCGCATATATAGTTTATTTCGTATTGTTAATCCTTCCCTTTCGCAGAGCTGCGGTCGCGGGACCCAGCTCTCTAGTTTCGCAACACTGGACCTAGGCTTTCGGTAGGTGATCAGTGCCCCGTTCTCGGTCTAGGGCAGCCCAACACGGCGCCTGCAATGTTGAATTGGATACTGAAAGCAGCGCACACAGGCTTGTGTTGCATATTGCAAGTTTTCGACGCGGAAGGCCTTTCGAGCTAACAGCAAATATCGGATCACCACCATTGTCGGGCTACGTGCTGCACGACTACCTGCACGGCTGCAAACATGGCTGACGCTATCGCCGTAGCTCACGCCCTCTGTGTGGAAAGTCGAGACAATGCTGCCGCTGCAGCCCGTGGGGCCGTTTCCGGATCAGTTCCTGCCGATGGTTCTTCCCCATCAACCACGGTTGTTAGCACTGCGTCTCCTTCCGCAGCAGCCGATACACCTCTACCCGGAAGCGGTGCTGAGAATCCTGGGAATGATCCGGGGCGCGGCGATATAGAAATTCCAGCCACCATCGAGTACACCCATGGCATGTCCTGGCGTTTTTGCAAGCAATGCCGTCTAATTCGCCCCATGAAAGTAAGCTACTGGACAGACAAGCGGCATCCGCAGACCTCCCGTAGCTTCTGGTATTGTGTATCACTTTCTTGGCGTTGTCTCCTCTCGAGCAAATGTCCAGACTGTCGGCAAAATCGTCTGCCAGGGCGGGTGCTGGTGGAAGAGTAGAAACGCAAACAAGTGCACTTCTGCTTAGCCTTCCTGATGGGCTCCTCCTCCAACTTCCATCGTAATTATTATTGCGATGGAACGAAGGGGGCCGAGTACACACAAGATCGGTAATTCAGAGAGGCTGGGCGTTTCGTGCCAATGAAGCTGCATTTTGCTGCGACTGAGGATTATGCGATCTCTTCGCGACGTTTAATCGAGATTTACTTCACTGGTATTTTAATCCAACTCGGCTTCCGATTGCGTTCCCTATTGTAGCAACCAGCTGACAATTTTTCATCGGTGTAACGTTTTGGAACGAAAAAAAAAAAAAAAAAAAAAAAAAAAAAAAGTAATACTAGATGTCGTTTTTCTATCCCATTCATTTGTGTTTTCACTGCTCGCAGTGTGGTATTCTTTTGCTTCGAATTATATTCGTTCTTTTTGTTCAATTGGGGGCCCCAATTTGTCAACAGGTTAATTTTCGAAGCTACCACCTTTTCTGTTTTAAAACAGTGCCCGTCTTGTGTCGTTGTTCTTCATGTTTTGCAAACGTGTTATCCGTATGAGATAATTAATTAATAGGTGGGGACAGCATCTCGACACGTGCATTGTCCCACTGTACTCAAGTTTTATTGCTCTGTCCGAATGTTCGAAGTATCTCCTTATACTGTACCTCTGCCCTTGTAACAGCCAAGCGATTATTATGCATCCCATATCTATATCTTACCGGTGAAGGTTGGCGTCGGGAAATGGGATGCAAGCATTAAGTATTCTCATGTTGAGTGATTGATGGGGCCAGGGGTCAGGATGCCGTAATCACAACTTCAATGCCAAAGGATGCACCGTGATAGAACCAACCAACCAATACGGCGGATAGAGTTGATGAGAATGAGCGTGAGGTGTGTGATGCTTTTTGCCGAAGACTCAGGAGAGCCTTGGAATACCATGAAGAATGATGTAGTAAGACGGAGAGTGATGTGCGATCACTATAATATAACAAAAGCGCTGTTTGTTCATGTTAGCTGATGGTAGATCGGGAGCTGGCCCTGGTTTAAATACGCCGGACCCCGGTTGCTGAAACCTCGAAACATACGATCGACATCGAAATCTACCCTGCGCACCCATGGATTGGATTCTCTTCAGAAAGGAAGAAGGGAGGGTGGTGATAGTACCAGGTACCAGGTAAGTCAATGGTAGATGGTTCCAGTTTTGTTACTGTTCACAATAACTATTACTGTCAAGAAGACGCTGTGATTGAACACCAATAGTTTAGTTACCTATGTTCTCCATGTTATGGAGGGCGAGTTCTGAGATAAATGTTCCTTAATTCGGGTTCGTCCAAACCTGTGGCGCGGACTGAATTTCGTGTGGTGCAGATGCCATGGGCAGCAGGGCCCAGGATCTATTGGTGCATGTGTGCAGCTTCCAGAGGACTACCATCAGTTAGTTAGAGGGTTAGACAGTAATACCTAACGTGATCGCCGTCGCTGATCATTGTGATCAGTTTCTGTTTCAGGTTCTGCCATTTTGTGGCAGGCTTGATAAATTCTCCGGCAAAGGGAGAAAAAGGGGCTCGTAGCAAGAATGCTTGGCCACATGGAGTTGCACAAAACGGCCAACCAGAAAAAGTCGAAAGTTCTCTTCTGCAAGGTATGACGATCTTGACCGGCATAAATCTTTTACAAGGCGCTTTTGGCGTCTCAATAGTGCAGCCAGCCAAACTTTTAATAGGTTGGTTTGCGATTTCATTTTCAAACATTTTTTCAAGTTTGCCTATGGAGCAGAACTGACTCTCCAGCAGCAGAAGCAGCAACATGTCCAAAATATTGAGGGACACGCATACGTGGAAAAACATGTTAATTTCATGTATGCTTAAAGCGCCCAGCGATTTTTCGAAATAATGGAAATGCAGAGTGACGGAACGCAACAGATGTGGAAGCAACGAAAAGAAAATTACTTCTCTTCACCCTGGTGACAGTGCTGGCCTACTTTCAACCAAGGCACAGATATGTTTACAGGCCTGTTGCAGATCTATTCTTGGCTGGTGGACGAATGCCAATGACCGCTCGCATTTCCATTGGAGTTTGAGTTTTGAATTTTGGTTGCTTTTCCGGGAGGGACGCGTGGGAAGGGTGTTCATGAATACGTTCCTCGAGCAACGGTAGATACCTATCTCTATTTATCTCCTCATATATAAATGGTAGCATACCGCTCTGTACCTCCAGTCTGTGTGATTCAATTCTTCAGAAGACGCTGTCGTAGGCACGCTGTCAAAAATTCGCCCTACTCTTTGCAGTATCACTGCCTTTCTTGATATATTAAACAGAGGTATGTTTTTGGTCAACTTCGGTAACATTCTACAGATAGAAATAAGATACATCTAGCCGACTAAGTCTTAGATTTAAAGAGCCAAATCCTATCATTCTCTGTTTTGACGCATCAAGAGAAGCAGATATGAAACTTATCTGGGCTTTTACAGCTCTCGTCGTTGGCATCGTGACCGCCAGTCCACTCGGTAGTGAAAACATGAGTCCCGCGAGACGCGCTGCGGCAGTGAGTTGGCAATGCCAAACCCTTCCCTCCCTCCCCAGCCCTCAGCCCTCTAGCGAAAGAAAAGGAAAAGATGACGTCTAACCAAGCGAGAGAATAGGCCGCCTTAGATAACCGTTGCCAGAGCGTGGATATAAAATGTGGAACTGTAAGGGATTGTCCGGGTGGCTGTTTTTGCGATCCTGTCGTGAGTGCCCTAATATTTATGTTTATATTTATATTTAATCCCCCTCCCCTCTCTTTGCTCCCCCCGGGACCGGGGAATGAGAGACGACATAGGACGAAAAGGCGGATGGTAGAATGATGAAGAGGATCGCGAAAATTGCAAGGAGCTGGGACTAACGGCTGGAGTGTAGAAAAATAAATGCGTCAACAAGTAGACAAGAAGGGCTGCAGAGATGATGACCATTGGGATAAAAATCACATTCTATTTCTTAACAACTTAATGATACGGAAACTGGCGGGAAACGGGGAAATCGGGGCAGGATGGTTGCGGCGGGAAAAATTAAAAGGGCGTTGCCACTTTTCCTGCTAGAGCGCAAAATGAACGGAGAGTAATAAATGAGCTTACGAAGAGATAACAGTAAGATGAACTTAAAATATCTGCAATCATATCGGAGTCGGGAGGTATTCTTCTGAGAGTGAATGGGAGCAATTTTCACCCCTCTCCATAGGCCTGCGTATAGCTGGCGATATGGTGAGAAGGATAAAAGAGGTTGGTGCGTCCAAGGTGGAACCGAGGGGGAGGGAAAATCGAGGATGACTGGGATACTTAACCTTATCTGCATTGTACTTTATACGACGGTCGGATTGTGTGGAGATGATTGTTTTTAAGCGGTTCAACAGCGACTTTCTTAGCCAGGTATCTTTTCAGCGAGGTGTAACGTCAGTAATGCAAAAAGAAGATCTAAAGGAATCCAGCGATTAGGCCGGGGGTTCTATATCTTTCCCGTATACTAGATTATTTCAGTAAGCAAGAACAAGAAAAATTTGGGAGATAGGGTGGGTATAAGGCCTGCAGAGCTGCAAGCTTTGGGGTTCTTAATTGATTTGAGAATACATAAGCGGGATTTTGAAAACGTAATCGACTGCCAGTTGGAAGCCTTGAGTATCCTGGTTTCGAGTCAATTGCTGGAGAACAGTGAAGGGATGACATTGGAAAAGTAAGACCCGCGAGCGAGCTGGTGTGCTGGTCAAGTCTGGCAACAAGCGGATAAAAATAAATAAAACATGTAATGTTAACTTCATGGAAGAAGTGAAAGAAATCGCCCTGTGCGCTACAGCACAGAACCTGCAATTTATAGCAAAAGCAAGTCAAATCCTCCGTCCCACCTTCACCACTTCCATGTGGTTAATATTTCGAAGGGTATCATGCGAGTACAACCATACAAAAGCGCCGTTTGGAAGCAAAGATGAGAAAGGAGAGAGAACGAAGTGTAAGCAAAAGGATTATCATCAATAGGTCATGCGGGCTACAGAGACAAGGGTGTGTCACCGGTCGGGAATTCTGACACAAATCAAGTCCCAGTTCGAGCCATCTTGTGCAGTGGTATGACACGTGAGACCATGGTCGAGGTTGAAAAGTAGTAACTGGTCTACAATAAGCAAGCGAATCCGTGGAAAATTATTAATTACCCTAGAAGCGCCTTTTCCCTTCGATATAAGTCACGATCCATTTCTGAAATGGATGAATAG
This sequence comes from Paracoccidioides lutzii, assembly GCF_000150705.2. NCBI lineage: Eukaryota > Fungi > Ascomycota > Eurotiomycetes > Onygenales > Ajellomycetaceae > Paracoccidioides > Paracoccidioides lutzii. The sequence continues at coordinate 260,898 of NW_015440949.1, read as the reverse complement.
CCTCCCAGTTTCATAGCTGCATCGAGATCCAGAAATTTCGGAACATGTTTCAAGTCAGGTCGGAGTTGCTTGAGTCGGGCGGCACGATCAAATGCCACTGACTTCTTTCTGGAGAGCTTGAGGCCTTGTGACGAATCTTCTTGTTCGTTTCCTTTCGCTGTCAAAATGTCCGCATCGTCTGGGGGATGGGGGGGAGGTGAGGGGTGAGCCGCAGGCTCTTCTGGTGGCGGACTATTAGGTGGAGGGGGTTGGACATAATGCGCAAATCGAGGATCACTCTTACACAGAACACTCAAATGTGCGCGTTGGTGTTCGTATGTTTCATAATTGGCGCCGAGAATCAAACCGAGGAGGCTACCTCTGCGAGTCCCTGAGAACGCTGTTTGCACTAATTCTTGCTTGAGAGTTCGATATGCATCCGCAAAGGTTCTGAATATTAATTGAATCTCCTTTGTACCCCCTGCGATGTCATTATCAGGATTGTTAGGGTCCATAATTGAAAGTCTTTGTTGTCGATTTGCTAGATAGACCCCAAGGAGTTTCTGCAAGTGGTTAGTCAGTTGAAGTACGCTTGACAAGGGAAATTAGTTGATACCTTATCAAAGTAGCCAGGAGGATCAAATTGTATGCCAACTGCGCTGAAGTTAAATTTATTACCATAGAAATCAAAGAAATCCATGAGAACACCACCAAGGTTCGGCTCTGCACCGCTATACGGGAGGTGTTGGAGAAGACTAGTAACCAGACAAATGATTGAAAAGCCACCTAAACCGCCAGTAGGTACCTCATTGAGGCCACGAAGCAGCAAAAACTGCTTTATGATTGAAACAATGACAGGCATAGCAGGAAATTGAGATTTCCAAACCTGGAATGTTTTGTTCGCTGCTAATCCAGTAGAATTGTCGAAAGACAAATCCACTTTCAAGCCGGTAAGCCTATCTACGAATTTTATGATTGGGACCTTCGCATGAGCAATGGTTTCGATGGATCCGGGCACGGCAATATCAAGGTCTTTGAGATATGCTGTAAAAGAGTAGATCTCACGGGTCCGCTGGCAAAGAGTCTTGCGATTTTGCCGCAGGAATTGCCTTGAAAGCAATACAAGGTCCATGTCTGCAGTTGGAAGATAGAGGCCAGACGCGAATGAACCAAAAGCGTGCAACTGGGAGCCATAATGCCTTCGCTCAAAGAGGCGCTGCAAACGCACGATTAAGTCATTCCTAATCAAGTGTTCGAAAGACTTTGGTTTAACCCAGTGGTAGAAGCTAAGTATTTCGTTGTGGAGACTATCAAAGAAACAACTATTAGTTTTGCTGAGACCGGCCTGGGGATCGGTGCAAGCATACCTGCATCCTACATGGAACGTGGAACGGCAGACTGAATCAACCCAGGGAGTGGGATTTTGGTCATCGAAGGGTCGCCATTTAAGGAGCATAGATCCATCGGAGTTGAAAAACCTGTCTGGCTTCCCCGGTTTGCCAGGGCGTCTATTCGGGCCTGTGATTTCATCGTCGTAAGTTCGTTTTCTGCTACCAAGAGCAGGGTCACTATCCTGGTTCATCGAGCTTTTCGGTCCCCGAGGTGCATTTTCAGGGGGAACATCCATTTCTATATCATCGAGGCCAAAGGAGATAAAATCATCATTTGACACAACAGCATTTTTCTCTTCAGGTTTTGGCTGGTCCACAGATTGTATCCTTGCTTTGCGGATCAATTTGACGACGTCTCTTCTCTTCGCAGGATTCTCATCATAGGGGGGGAGGACAGTGTAAGGATCTGGATTCGACCACTTGGGAACCTGTGCGACAGGCCCTGTGTTTGATTCGATAGCCTGCTTCTTGCGTGGAGGAGGATGGGAACCCTCGTCCGCAGAGGAAACTTCCATCTCTGCCTCGTCGCTATCACTTAAATCTTCCAAGGCCATAAACTTTCTTGGCTTCTGTTCTTCGCTCTGTGAGCCACCTAGAAATTCAGGTGTTGTTTCCCTTTGCAACATCAACAATAGGGGTCTCGCTGAGGTTTTGGGGAACCGGGATCGAAACGTAAATTCGGGCTGCTGGCGGGGGTTTCCGCCTTGCCTATTCCCACGAAACTCAAACGCGGGGGACATCGTAGAAAGATTGTATTAATTTAACGGTACGGTATTCCAGCTAGTACGTTGCAACGCGATGTTTCCACGGTATGTCGGCTGTCTTCAGTGGTCAGAAGTTCGCATGTTGCGGAGTTATTCGATGCTGACGAGTTGAGTCGTCTAGAAAAACAAGTCTGTTTTGGCGTGTGGATAGACGGCAGTTTCAATTGAGGAAGGCGGTGAGAGGACTCTCCGGGCTAACTGGTAGCTAATAATATTTTTTTTGAAGCGAGGAGCTGACTCATTATAACTTAGCTACATAGTTAAACTTAACTATAACTACAACCATGTGTGAACACGCACGGCGGCCGAACGATAGTAGGGCAAATGGCCAACACCCCAACGGTTCCTCTAATAACGTGTTGGACTTTGTTAAGAAGCTCATTGCGTAAATTATCGGTGTTTACCGGAGGGAAATGTTGGCATTGCGGCAGCAACCAGTGCCTGGGGCGTGTAAATATGGGCTCGAAACGGCCTCGCGAATGGAGATCCTGAGCTGAAATGGGATTAAGGATCCCATAATAAGGTTCTGGAACCTCTGCTAAACAGGAAAAATCAGCCTGGAAGCATATGGGACCCGATCTGAGGTAGTTACGTGTGTAGCATTGGTAAAAATCAATGCTCTGTCATCGAAAAACCAATGAACGATGAGGACAGCTGCACTTACGCTTTACCGCAAATCCCAAGGAACAAGTCAAGTGAATTGAAATTACAAACAATGTCTGGTTGATGACAGGTTAAGCAATTACCTCCAGAATTTATTGGGATAGTGCTCTTGAGAGCACCCATCACGGATATATTTATCGTATCACTGCGCCATTGTCTGCAAGGCTAGGAGCTTTCTCAAAGTGCAGTTCATTAAGTGCATCCTCCGTCTTGCTCTCCTATCCGGACTACTCTATTGCTGGTTGGACAAATCAGCCAGGTTGTTTGTTTTTGGTGACTACGACGAGCAAGGGTTCCCCGCATTGACTCCACATTATACTAAATAGTTGGCAAGTCAAGGGACTAAGTTTACAAAGACTATTTCTTCTCTGAAAGGAAAATGAACTTCTCTCTCGTGTTGAAGAGGAGGATCGCATTCAACGGCACGATACGAAAGGCAATATTTAATGACGTCAATTCGGGGTAACTGGAGTCTTCGAACACTTCCTGCTACGGCAGAGACGTGATTTTGTCCTATGTGAAAGAAAAATGCTGTGAACACAAGGCACATGTTGCGAGATGGTAAATGATATGAGTTGGTAAAAGGGAAAGTTCGGTAAGATGTTCCTTTCTGCACGTTGATAGTTTTATTACGGTTGGTTGCTGATCTCCTTCTCTCCTCCAGTTTTTTTTTCCTCATTTTTTTCTTTCTTTGGCTTTTATCTCCAAAGTGCCGTTTTTCGCAGTCCGATTATCAAGCGTAACGCCTCGCATGTCTTGTCTCGTAGCTCTTCCTAATGTTATTAACCTGGATGCCTAAACGATGGCAATTGCCTCAGGCTCGGCACTAATTGTTGAAGTTAGTTGAACTGCCCTTGTTTGTCTCCAGAGTCCATTGGATCTCGAATATTACGCTAACAACTCAAGGTTTTATGAAGACTGTCGCTTACATACGTGTCTACCCCCATGGGATGTCTAAACACTTGAACGTTTTTCGAGTTTCGTATAAAGAAGTCAGCTTAAAATAAATTCACAACCCAGTTCACGCCACTTTTGACCTTCGACTAAGTTGAACTATGCATGCCATGAGCCGCATTACGTATGCATTCATGGCATTCATGAAGTCTCCATCCATATGACTTCCAGGTTGCAGTACATTTCAGGCAGAAGGTTTATTTAAACACATAGTTCTGTTGTCAAAAGTGATAGGAGGGAGCAAAACCTGGCTTCCCAATTTCCAAGCTGGATACAGGGTGTTGCAATATTTAAACAGGGCGATATCCGCAAACTCGAGTACATTTCTTTAATTCATTGAAGCAGTCCCAGTTTGCATTGAATGAAAAGGAAAATCCTACGGACTCGTAATCTTCTAACATATTCATCCTTCTCTCATCCAATGGCGAACCCAAAGCTTGTTACAGTTTTTGGTGCAACAGGTAGCGTTTGAATTTATTTTCATATCTTCGTCTCATCAAGTTTCGGTCACTTCTCATACATTGTTGTACAGGCAACCAAGGTGGCGCTGTTGTGAAGTCACTTCTTCGCAATAGCGCGGAATTCCGTGTCCGAGGAATCACCCGCAGCCCAGATTCGGAAAAGTCGAAGGAACTGGCTAAAGCTGGTGTCGAGGTTGTTAAAGCAGATGGCTTTAAGAAGGAGGAGTTGGTAAATGCATTTAGAGATAGCTGGGCAATCTTTGCCAATACCAACTCCGATGATCCGGTAAGAACTTGGAAGGGCCCTAGATCCATGCGCTCAAGCATATAGCGATGTAAGTTGCTAACACTCAATATAGACATTTGACGATCCAAATGGGCCTACAGAGCTGGATCTTGGTCGTATCATCGTTGATGCAGCAGATGAAGTTGGCGTGGAGCATTTCATGTATAGCTCGGCGGGCTGTGTGAGTGAGATTACAAATGGAGAGTTGAAGCTGGATATGATGGACCGTTAGTATATAATATATTCTTCTATTTATTCTATTTATTCTATTTACTATTTACTAACTGCGTTCATAGACAAGAACAAAATCGAGCAGCATGCCCGCAATAGTCCTAATATCAAGAATGTAACAGCCATAAATGCAGGCTGGTATTTCGAAAACTTCATGTCACCATTCATTGCGGAGGTGATGGGCGGATTTCCCTTCGAGACTGATTCGGAAGGTTATGTCACTCTCTCTCAACCCTTGCCCGGCGGCGTAGGTCTTGTCCCGTTCATTGCGATCGAGGAGGATTACGGGGATCTTGTTCACGGTGTTTTGATCAACCCAGACACCTGGAGTGGGAAAGTTATTCAAGCAATCAGTGAACTAGCGACCTTCCCAGAAATTACCGAGGCATTCACAAAAGGTATATCCCCCCCCCCTCCCCCCCCCCCCCCAATCAGTCATGGAATATCTTAAACAAGTTGACTGAGACCGCTTTGTTTCACTTTAGTTACGAGCAAAAAGTCCCGCTATGTTCCGATCAATTTAGAGAAGTTCCCCATCATGGGAGGCATCCGGGCTTTGGAAAATATTAAGAATATGTTTGCTTTCACTCAATTGGTTGATGGTCGATATTTCTCAAATATGGACTTTGATGTTGAGCAGGCGAAGGCGCTAAAGCAGGTTGTGCAAAAAGCACTGGCTGTCAGGGAGCCAAAGCCATTAATGACCTCGGAACAATTCTTTACAAAAATGTTCAGTTGGGAAAAAGCTGAGTAAATGAATGGTACTCATTTTTTTGTTTTATATTTATATTTATATTTATTTATTTATTGCAGGACAGAATGAAATAAAAGTGTCCTGATCGTTACTGGATGGCCGCATGAGTACAATCACGAGACAGGAATGCTAGATCTGGCTGGATTGATTACACGGACTAAGCTGTGTCGTGAGGTATATGGGGGTTGGATATGGGATACACGGCAACGGAAATACGAGGGGATCATAGAGTGCTTGAACCACCAGTTATCTATCGCTGGCGTTTCAGTGAGTAGCTTGAAAGGAATGGCAATATAAAGAAAGGTATATCACCCATCTGTACTGGCAAGCCAGTTTTGAATCATCTCTGTATCCTTTGGTTTGTCGTCTGAGTTGCCGGATTACAATCCCCTTTTGTTAGAATTTTCCGGAGTGAGGCTTACCCATATCTTCAGGAATTTATAATAGATTTGATCATCCATGCTAAATATATTTGAGTTGTCAAAGTTCCACTCGTTCAAAACGCCCGAGATTTGAGACCCAGAAGGGCTATTTATCTGGTGATTGTCCTCAAAGAAGGGACCCAACTAGGTATTTAAACCAGGTCTGTGCCATGAACTGATGGCTGAGCGATGGAGTTTGCGGACGAAAGAGCCCTCACAGCTCTATAAGCTCTAATATTTCCAGATGGCATCGCACTCCCACTCTTCGGGTTCCAATAACCTACTTTACGCTGTATACGTTTCGGAATTATCGAAGACCAAACATCTTTCTCGTCCTCCAAGAATAAGGGGCCCACTTCTAAAGTCTGAAGAAATATCCGATCTTAGGCAAATTCACAAGAACTCCCATGACAAAACTACAGTACACGGCGTTTCCACTTGCAGTGTCCTAGCTGAGGAACTCATGGCGATACAAATATCGGGTTTGCGCAATACCGCATCCCAAACCGTGGCACATAGGCAACGATTTCTGAATCTTTGCCACGCACCACCTGTCATTTGACAAGTGGATTTTTCTGCTCATCATATGTGCCTCTCAGATGAAATACGCAATCAGCACGTAACTTTTAGCAAGCATGTCGAATAGGTTGAACCTGCTGTGTACGTAGCCCACGAGCACGAGTCCGTCTCCATTTTCAAGGGTGGTAAGGAGATGAATTCGATGGCATCAATGAGAACAATTGTAGATTCTAATCACCAGGCCGAAGTCCGTCAAGCATCTGAGTCTTGACTGCACAATTAGCCGGAAGTAATTTTGGTTCTGCAGCGCCGGCTGAACCTCTACAATCCCAGTAGTTGAAAGCATGGCCTACAGCGCGAAAAAAAAAAAATGTTCCAAGGCAGGGTTTTCAGGTTTTGGGCAAGATAGGGCCAAAGTAAAGAACTCAGGGAAGTAATTGGATTTGGGGATCAGGCAATGGATATGACGAGGATCGGGAAACAGAGTGATAGGAGATTTAGCATGGTATGGTAGGCATTGTTGGGTTCAAAGGAAAATGGAAGGAAAATAGTCCATAACTATCTCATTGGCCAATAATTAAAATCCCAGGGACAAGCTCAGAAGTCCTTTGACACCCGCCAAAAAAGAATCCCGCTTGAGCCAACCACACCGGCAATTGGAAGAAGACATATTAAAAGAAACTCCCATTTAACTACTCGATTAGTTAGGAAATAGCATTGGCCATGGCTTTCCAACATTTACCATTCCTGATATTATTATCCAAAAGCAGACAAATCACCATCCTGTAAACAAGGGGGTTTTGACAGGACTTCCGCCCTTTGATTTTTGGATAAGCATTTCTAGCTATCGACGAGTCTAATAAGCAACTTCAAGCTGGACAATCTGAGATGTGAGTCGGATGATCCCGCTACTAGTGATTGGCGGAACAGGATAGAAATGTGTTATGGTTCGACTGGAACGAGGAAAGGCGGAAACTTAGTTGTGGGAGGTTTCAGCTGGTAAGTGTTTTAACTAAGCGCTTGATTCGTTTATCTAATTTAATTTTAATTTACCACTTTGGTTGGGCTAGGAATGCAAACTGTGGCTCGCAGTAGTTTATAAAAACCTTGCCCGGAGGTTTGGCAAAAGCACTGTCTTTTTATTTTTTATTTTTTATTTTTTTTTGATGACCCGCTTTTTGTCTCTGTCGGCAATATAAATAGTGGGAAGGATTCCGGCCTCTGGAGAATTTTGTTGATTTTGATTTCGTCTACGATTACAAGCTTCCATCGAAATCACAGGAATATTCTGTACGAAACATATTTCAAACATCCCAAATCCCATCCTCTTTTTATTTATTTATTTATTTATTTATTATTATTATTATTATCAAAATCCCCCGCACTTTTCAACATGGGTAAGTGAATTCTTCCATAATTTCAAACCCTTCATATGTGGATGCCATTACTGGTGTCGCCTTTCTTGTCTTTGTGCCATGCTCATGGACTATGCGCAATATATAGGTGACTGTGGCTGCAGCTGTGGCTCTACCTGCACATGCCCCTCAGGCCAATGCTCTTGTGTAAGTGACTAACTGCTTACTTTGTAAGATCTTTAGTTTTGAACGATCTATATTAATGATCTGTCAGCAGAAATAAACATGCCGCTGTGACAACCCAGCCAGACATGTACTTCCTACATCGATCCTGAATTCCCCGATTGTTTTAAGGAAACACATTGGCAATCTTCCCTTGGTGACTAGGAGTAACAATTTCCAATTGCTGTTCCTGTGCGAAAGATAGTTATCCATGGTTATTGTTGCTAGAAAGGGGTGGTGTTTGATATCAATCGACATCCTGGTGGGTGCGAGAAGATGTGCCTGGGGCGGGTTTGGTATCCGCATGCGTTTTTTGGGGAGCTTGTTTTCCGACAACCGGGGGATGCGCGGGGAAATATCGGAGGACTCTGATATTATACATGCGCTTTGACTTGCTACCTGTCAATTTTTGTGATGCTTGATTGAGTTCTTTGCCCTGCTGTCCAACTGCCTTGCTATCAATTCCAACAGAAACGCTCTCACATCACGGTCCGCTCATTAATAGGTCGGAGATCAAATGACATCTGATATTTTCATTATACAACGTCGCACGTATGTTTTGAGTTTTCCGAAAAATTTTCTTGGCTAAATGGCATGTGAATCCACTGTTCTTCATTGAGAGATATTTATTAACAAATAGAAGAGGAGGAAGATCCAACTTAGTTCTGGAACCTGAGAGAATAATTACAAAACTTACCCGTCAAAGTTTTCCCATTTCGTGATAATATACAAAACCAAATCCATCATATGTATAGCCGGATAAAGCCTACCGATCTATCCGTATGTATCATTTCCATCTAGAGAGTAATCCCGCCAGAGCCGACATGCCTCCCGCATGGACCTTGAAAGGTCCTTTCAGATACAGATAGATCAGGATATCGGTAGCCTTGTGATGAAAAGCGGGACAATACCACTCAACCACGGGAATCAAATCACAAGCTTTCTTAGCACGTACATCTGTATGGAGTTCTAGTAAAAACGAGCATTTTAAAAACAGGGCCTAACACCGCACATTCGATACAGTTGCGCCAAAGAACTGAAATTCAAACACTGATGGATAGCAATGGAAACCGCTGCTATCCATATCGCTTATATCCACTATCCACATTTTTTGCAAGTTCATGCTGCAGCAGCTTTGCCAGCAGCTTTATCACAGCCACCACCAAACCTTGTACGCTATGAGACCAACCATGGAACTGGACTGCTGGAAGGGTCCAGCGACCAGGTTCGCGGAGGAGATTCCTAGTGGTGATTTCAGTTTTATGGCGGGCTGGTACTAATAATGCTGTTATCACTAAAAGAGCCATGATGAAGCAACGTTGACAACGGCGTGGTGCGTCGTTGAGATGGATGAGCCGTTGATAGAATGACTAAGCACGTCTTTCCAACTTCACCCCGCTTTCCACAAGCTCCGAGGTTGATTATTAACTACTCAGCTAATAGGCCAATGTTGTCCCATAGTTAAAATAACTGGGATTTATATAATCTTATTCACGTCTCGTTGCTCACCCCGCAAACAGGAGAATGAAATCTATGCCGATATGCAATGTGCAGCACATCTCGTTGCTCACCCCGCAAACAGGAGAATGAAATCTACGCCGATATACAATGTGCTTGCACGTCTCCATCGGTCGACCAAAATGTCTTCTTCTAGCAATGCGCCTCGGCCGTCTGCCCCATGATAATATAGCAATCCAAAGAACGCTTGTTTGTTTTGCATTATTGCCTCAACCAGCTATGAATCTGCAAGCTGGCAGTGGTCTTTTCCCAAAAACCATAAGAATTACCTAGGCAGCTCTGCTACGGGTCATCATATTTTAAATATATTCGGTTTTCTCTTCCAAGTACCAATAATGAAGGGGGAACGACGAATATTGCAGTGTCGAATAGGCACAGCAGCAAATGACGGACCCTTGGGAACTCGAGATTTCCACGTTAGTGCAGTTGATAGCGCAGGTCAGTTGTCAAGCACGAAGCGCATCTAGATTATCAACCTCACGTTTATGGATACCAGGCCCGAATTAGTTGTGTGGATGAGCCTCAATAGCAGAACCCTTGCTGGAAATTAGCGTTGACTTCACGTATCATCTCATTCATATCCTGCAGAAAAATTTGCTTGTCTCGCAAAACAAAAAAAAAAAAAAAAGAAAAAGAAAAAAACACCTTTTAAGATTCAAATGTAAATCTATGCCTTGGCGAGCCGAAGGAGACGGACCCTCGAGCGTCCTTGGGTTATATAAAGAAGCTGGAGTGTCCGTGGTTGCAGTTTGATTATTTAACATACCTAACACCCAAAAAGCAGATTTCAACGTATCGATCTTCCAGCCCTGAATGCCATATCCTTCTGGATCGATCAATCCTTTCACCATTTGAGTGCTGCATACCTCCGACACCATATACTTAGTAAGTTTATCCCTGGTTGATGAGTTAACTGAAGCACAATAAAATGCTAATGCATTCGTGTGAAGTGAACGTTAAAATTCCCTGATTGAACTTCATTACGAAGTAACGAAGAAGATCTATAAGAAGCTGTCTGTGGATTTGGGCGAAAGTGCTACGATTGAGCCTGGAGCAACCGTTACTGATGAATCGTTGGATTGGTGAAAAACGATAGTTCATAAAAGACAATCAAGACATTCATTAGGGGTAGTTAAAATGGCCACATGATGGTGATGGTGTGGAATGAAACCTTCCAGCTCGTATCACGATTGTTTTTGTTTGGATACAGCCTATTATTCAAGACTTTAATGTCCGCCCATTCTGTAATTTTCAAAAAGCAGAAAATATAGAATGTAAGTAGAATTAAAAGGCTAACCGGTGTGTGCTCTATGGACCTCAAGACCTGACTCCCGTAATGTGTACTATCAGAAAGTAGTTGACAGGGAGTCCATCCTTCAAACAGGTCTAAATAGTTCAATGTTCTGATGCATTTTAAGAACACTCCAGAGGTCCAAATTAATAAGAAAGCGAGCAAGCAACAGGCTCTTTGACCAAGGGATATATGGACCCCTTTATCATCAGGGTATAACATGCGAAGAGATGCCTCCGCAGCAGGCATCAAGAATACTGGAATCGACCAGCCAGACATCTTGTGGCAGAAAGGGGGGGTTAGCCGGACATAGAAAACGTTGCTGAAGGCTGGCAAATTTAGTTGATACCCGAGACGCTCTGTATCATACATACTTGGTTAGGTTATAGTGAAGAGTTTTTGGCTTCGCGGACAAGCTGCTTCATAATGCATCAGTGATAGACTGCCATGACAACAAGTGGAGTTTTTCAACAGATCTATATTAGGGATTTACCTCCTGCGAAGTTGTCAAAGCGTTTTGTTAGTTTCTCCCCTCTGATAGTTAAAAATTAAGCATGGATGTCATGGCCGTTCAGCGAGGGCTTATCTCCTTCATCCACCGGATATCAAATACTGGTAATTCAGACGCAACCACATTTGAGCTGCGAAAAGCACGCTTGATTGTTGTGCTACTAGCAGGCCATGTCCTGCTCTCGTCCTACAGATGTGACATCTCACCAACCATTTTGGTTGCCCATCAATGAAGGAAAATATTCTATGATGTGTATATCCACCTCCTTGGCAGCCCAATAACCTATCTCAGAGATGGGGGCCTGAACGTGGATCACAAGGCCGTTGAGTGGGATATTTGAGGGAAATGCGCTATCTGCACTGGCTCAGCCTTGCTGACCACAATGGGGGTTGAGATGGTCATTTCGGTGCCATGATGCTGAGAGTATCCTCGTTGACATGGAGAATTATCAGAACCTAAAACTCGGAGCTCCGCGCGGCAAAGGTTGGCTAGGGCCGGTTAAGCTGCCCTGACCTATGGTATCTGTTTTGATTACCCAGAGGCCTTACCTAAAGTTTCGACGAAGCTGCATAACATCCAGGTAGATGGTTGGAAGAGCGTCAGGCCGGACGGAGAATTGTATGAGGTAATTTCTCAACAGATGCTCGCGTTGTCAAACAAAACGAGAAATTGAAGCACTTGCATGCCATTTGACAAGATCCTGAAACTCTCCTTGTACTTTGATTCTTGTTCTCTCCCTTTGGATGGGCGCAATTGGATCACCATTCCTCCAAGGCAGAAGGTCAAGTTGAAGCCTCCGAGCAACGGTCGCCGGACCCTTTCCCACACTTCCCACCCCCAGCGCCACGTTTCTCGCATTTCTGTTTTCCAACACAAACAGCTAGAAGAACTGACGACTACTTACCCAGGCCCATTCGCGCCGTGTGTTCCCCTTGTCAATCAGCATCCATCCCCTTAGCTCCTTAGCCCGGGTGAATCCTCACCTGTCCCACTAGTCGAGGAAGCAGATTAGAAATAGGGGGAGCCATCATAGCATAAATAGGGCCTCATTCCCCCCCTCTTCCTCTCAAAATCTTCCTTCTCTCCTTCTCAACCAAAGCCTTACATTCGAAAGCCTCAGAATCCAAAGATAACGAATTTTCTAAACAAAATTCACCACCAAAACCACCCATTAAAAATGTCTCCCTGCTCCTGCAACTGCTGCTCCGGCGACTGCAACTCCTGCAGCTGCAAAAGCTGTTCTGTAAGTTGGACCTGACGGGGGGCCTATACCACTGTCTACTTATCTAACGATTACTACAGCACTAAGCAGCTCCCGATGAGCTAAATCCTTTTCCCTCCTGTTTTCTTCCTGCCATATATATACTTTCTTTCCCGCCATTGAAAAGGTCCACTTGATATATATATATATATTCCATGTTTCCTCAAACAATATATCGGTTCAGCCATCGCGACATAAGGACGGAAAGAATGGTATATGCCACAATGTTTCCATCTACGACTGCTTCCCCTGGATTCGTTGTCTAATGAGTGGAAGGGGGAGACGGGTTCATCTCAATTTTAACCAGGGAGGGAAAAAGGAATCAATCACCCTTAGCTCTCGGAAAATCTTTTCTTTTGTTACATTGCTGTCTTCCGAGTCGACGTGCGTTGTTTTCTATGCTGTTTGAGCTTGTCCGGTCCTTTCGCGAAAGGGGTGGGTGAGTTTTGAGGAGCAAGGAAAGGGGGTTGTGTGTGCGCGTGGGGGCTGTTAAGATGTAGGAAATCTGCAGATCCGGACTTTCATTAAAAGCAATGGCATCTAAACCTTTAACAAGAAATCTTCCACTCGGTCGAACGCGTACCTTGAATCGTAGACCCCCGCAATTCACCCCTAATTATAACACGGGGGGTCCAAATATTATCATGTCGGAATGTAATGGAACCCTGGAACCTTGATATACCTCTCTTTGCCCGTCGTAGCTCGTACCGTGCAAATCCGTTAAGCAGCTATGAATTTGTAGGGTCTCCCATAGATCACCGGTTTTAGATCCATGCATGTGAGGCCAAAAAGAAAGCCACACGAAATCCTAAGAATTGCTGCCCTAACCCCCTGTATCCTCCCAACCTTTATCTTTATTTAGGCGCCGCTAGCAGTAGTTATTTATGCTCAACAATTCAAACCAGGAGAGAGCTTGCACAAATGAGCCCAACTAACCCCAGCTAACTCCATCAGAGGGTTTTCTATACATATCACATTGTCTCACCCATACCCCCAAACTTTCAAATACAACCACTGAAGAGCCTCTCCAGACCCTGTGTCAAACAATATTCTCCTGTGGTTGACGGACCAAGAGGGTGCCAAGAGCGGAGCCAAGCGATCTGATAAAGAAAGCTCGAGATGTATTAGACGCGTTTGTCAATCACAGCCTCCACTTAGAAGTGATACCAACATCATGGTTACACGATAGCTGCGTTTGAGAATTGCCATGTCGAGTTTGGGGCGAAGAGTGAGAGGAGTCGGGAAAAAGCAAAAAAGAGAAAAGCAAAGAAAAGATGGAATGGAAAATGATCTCCAACCTCAAACACTTAACTAAACCCCAATCGGAGGGCTAGAACCATCAAATTTCCATTTTGCTATCTGACTGGCAGCGTGTTAGAAAGGCGACGATGTCATTCTTGAGACTCGCAACTGGAGGCAAGGAAGCGGACGGAGACGAGAAACAACCTAGTGACTGGGGAGATGGTGTTGAAGACACGATCTCGACAGAGCTCTTGGGGGCTTTTCCTTGGACGTCAACGGGGAGGGCAGATTTATTTGTGATTGAGCCTTAGCTGCCTGGGTTGCTTCTCCTTGGCTTATAATTGGAGGATAAAATAATTGTCAAAAATAACGGAATTTTCCTTAATTCTTCACACCTTTAACCCCCACCAGGTGTAACCCAGAAATGGCCATTTACGATATGGCATTTCATATATGAACTGCCCATCTCATTCCATGTACGCGGCCAATAACAAACACTTCCTTTATTCGAGGATATTATCTCCAGTACGTGGAACCCGGCCAAATGGTCAGCTAGGCCACATATCATTCCCCATATTATTTAATTTACATGCTCCGCCCATGCACGAGCGTCAGTTGCCTATCCCAGATTATTCTTAGGTCACTGATAAACCCCCGGACGCACCTAGTGTGGGGGAGCAGAGCAAAGAGAATGCGCGGCTTTCTCCGTGACAGGCGTCAGTCACGACAGCTCGGGATCGTTGACGCAACTGGGGTTAACGGTTGGGGGTTTGGCAAAAAATATGTATACGAGAAGGGGACCAGAAATCGCGGTGGAAAGGGGGGTGACATTGAGAGAAACATAAGACACTTACCCTCCAACCAACTGGTGGGGGGCGGGGGAATTGGAGTTTGGCTTTAGCTTCACATCCTAGGTTTGATAATTCTTTGCAATTGGAATATTACGCCTGAATCGCCAAGATAGAAGTAAAACATGACGCTAGAAACCATGGAATGTTCAAGCATGAAAGTCATCGGCATTGACGGAACTGCAGGACTTGAGAAAATGATCTCGATATGGTTGGAGAGCGTTTCGGATTGGGGTTGGTCAGGTTGGACCCCCGCACTTGTTATCCCTCGTTTCCCACCATTGGTTATCATTGGCTATCCTGTAGAATAGGGTTGGGTTGATACGCGGATTCTTGCCAACGAAGCTGGTGGGGGGGTTAAACCAAACCACAAATTCTGGCCGATTCGTTGGTACAGACATGTATGCCGTATATTCCTGGATGTGATGCTCCTTTTTCTTTTTGCGAAAGATGCATACAGCCTGAGGAGAGCTTCAGGAGTTGCCTGATGATCTAGCTGGGTTGCCCGAGTTTTAATTTCCATTTCTTCCTAAATGTCTTCTCCGATCCACAGTTTAATCGAGCTAGAACCCCCCGGGTCACTCGTCGCTGCAACATTTTGGCGCTGGGATCTTGAGCATGGCAAATAGCGGGCCCAATACCAAAAGATCTCCCAAAAGAATGACACATCTGGGAAAAAACGGGTCGGTTTGGGCGGATTGCAAACACAAATGCCATCTTGAATGGGGGGAAAAGCAGGGAATTGTAAAAATTTCTAAGATTGCAATAAGCTGCTAACAAGAAAAAGAAGGTAAAAATGAAAATGTGCAACCCAGAGAAGCTTGTACAAACCAGTGTAACTAGACAAAATTGTCAATTATTACATGGTTCGTTTAACCTCTCAAAGCTCATCCTTGTTGATATTGCGATCATTATCGTCTTCAATACTGGCCTCTTCACATACCGCTGGCGTGGTTACAAACATACTGTACATGCACTTTTCATCTTCAGTAACCTTCAATATCTCATCATTCTCCCCACACTCAAGAATAACCCTAGTAGATCGTTCAGGTCCATTCCAGCAAGTTTGTCCCTGGGTGTATTCCAGACCTACTCTTTCTCGGGGAACAACCCTGCCTGAGAAATTCTGCTCATCGACAGTAATGGTGGTAAACCTGGCAAAGTTGCCCATGGTCGTGTGGGATCCACCTTTCTTGGACTTTTGCTTGGTTTGGTCCATCCAACAGAGTTCGTACGTATATTCACCAAAGTCTTTGGATATGCATGAGCCTTTCATCGAACGGAATACGGAATCACGGCCGTAGTCCCTCTTAAGATCCGATTTGTGGTCGTCCAGCTGGGAGCGAGCTGTGCTCAAGGATGACTCTTCCGCAGAGAGTGCGTTGCGAGCAGCTGTTACGCCTTCAGATTCCTTAGCAGTTGAATCAGTATAGGAATCGGCAAGGATGCCATTGGATACCAGGAAGGACCTGAGTTGAAAAACTTTGTCTTCAATGTAGTTAATCAACAAGTCGGGGAAATACGCGACGATTTTGTAAACTGGAGTCATAGGTTAGCACCGTGAATCAAAACAACAGGATATTCCTGGAAAATTGAAGAACAGAAACGCACTTAGGGTAATTTCAGGTTCACCATCTTGCACACTTTCCCACTGCTCCCAGTTAATACCTGAATCTTTACTATCGGGTTTACATATTTCGTCCAGATCTCGGTTATGCTCTTTATCGCTGCCGCTAGCTGCATTACGACGTGCGGCATCATAGTCTTCCCAAGAGCGGACAGCACGCTTTACCCCTTCATCGTTGAAATTTGGGTTGTATTCCTCTTTAAATTTTGATAGGATGGCCTCAAGCTCGGCAACTCGAGCCAAATTTTCATCTCTTTCACGGCGAACCTCCACCAACGCTTCTCGTAGCTCTTCAACTCTTTCCTTGGCAAGTTTAGCAAGAACATTAACTTTCCCTTGTTTTTGACCGGTCACGACCTTGCCTCTATCTCTGGCCCGAACTGCCTCAAGTTTCGCTTTTAGGTCCTCCACCTTCAACTCTGAGGCCTTGATTTCTACTTCGAGATCTGAAATGTGATCCCTCACCTCCTTTCGTAACCTTCTTGAAGCTGCAACGAGTTCTGTCCGTTTCTTAATTGCTGTAGTCAACGATTTTTGTTTCTGTTCATTATTCTTTCGCCATTCCTTTCCGATTTCTTTGCACTTGTTCTCACATTTCACATCACCAACTTTAGCCCACTCATCACTGCCGTCGCAGCATGCTTCATAGTCACAGATGCCATCGTTAACTCGTTGGAATGACACAAAGGATGGCCTATGGCCTTTATTTTTGCAGTAGAATCCAGGGAGGGCAGGAGTACGATTAACCCCACCATCTCTAAGATCGAAGGGAGAGAAGTATGATACAGAGGCACATGCTGAGGTGCCCGGTTCGTCGCTGCCGTCAGGACAATCACAGTAATCGTCATTTACTGCGAAGAAAGGGACTTTGATAGAGGGATTGGAAATGCATGTGAATGTCGATGGGTTCTTGTAATATTTAGCAACTAAAATTTAGACAACAATAGATTCAAACGGTCAGCTTAATGCAAAATCCAACGACTTGAAGGGCGATTGTGTACAGCTAATATTAAGGTGAATTTATAGACCTACATTCAGGCCCTAAACCTCGAGGGAGGGAGGAGACATCGCCTCCTGCAGCACTAATTGTAGAACATGCGGCTACACCCAGAAGAACAAAAATACTGTGTGTTTGCTTCATGATGGCTGCTCTGGGTCCGTCATTGAAGCCGCCCTGTTCGCGCTTTCGTACTGTAGATGAGACCTGTTGGCTGGAGACGGGGGTATATTTGGCCAATTACAGTTGATGCCGAGCTGTAAGCTTAGTCATCAAATGTGGATCACATGACCCATTTGACTAAGCATGGTTTGGGATGATCATTTCTTCGTCCTAGACGCGCTGTTAACTGAGTAGGGCGTGGCGAATCTCATTCATCAACTTGTCAACGACTACTCTTTTTCCTCTTTAACTGTAGATACGCGTATTTACACAAACAGAGACATGGGAAATGATGGTGGAAGGTAAGTCCGTTCATGCACCCCCTTGCCTGGGTTAATCTACCTAACTGAGATACAGCATTCCAAAGCGATGCGAACTTGTAAAGTCCGCTGCTCGTAATCCGACAGCATCGCAGCTCAAAGAAACCATACGCGAGCACTTGGAGCATTACTGGTCGACCTGTCCTCTTTCTCACAAGAGACTTCTTCTTCCGGTGGTATCCGATTCCTCTGGAAACCTCTATAACAAGGACGCCATATTAAAGTTTCTCTTGCCTGCAGACGATGCCGAAGATATTAGCTCTAAAGCCGACTGCGAGGAAATATTGAAAGGAAGAGTCAAGGGACTTCGTGATGTCGTTGAAGTGAGGTTTGAGGTCGATGATGATGGGAACGGTAAAAAGCGCTGGGTCTGCCCCATTACCCGTAAAGAGCTAGGCCCAAGGGTGAAGTCGGTTTACCTTGTCCCTTGTGGTCATGCTTTCTCCGAAGAGGCAATCCGAGAAATGAAATTGGACAAATGCTTACAGGTTGGTGTCCCTAACGTTTTTTACATTTTGCTTATGCTGTGCAATTTAACCGTCACTGACCCATGGAGTTCATAGTGCAACGAAATATATTCTCCAGAGAATATTATACCCATACTCCCATCACAGGTGTCTGAAAAGGAGCGGTTGACCTCTCGTATGCAAGATTTGAGTAGCCGAGGATTAACCCATTCACTTAAGAAGGCACCTAGCTCGAGCAAAAAGAGGAAGAAGAACGGAAATAGCGGCGAAAACACTAGCATTTCAGCTGTCGATTCCGATGGAACTCCTATGGATTCTGAGGCTACTACAGCCATCGCCAAATCCCAATCTTTACTTAGCAGAAGACCGGAAAGCAGGACCACCACGCCGATGCCCTCCGGAATTAAGAACGCCGCAACAGCCAGACTAACAGCTCGAGTTCTGGAGGAAGAAAAGGAACGTAACAAGCGCAGGAAGATGATGGGCGAAAATGAAACCGTTCGGAGTCTGTTCAGTTCTGAATCAACAAGGGAGGGACTCAAGGACGGCGATTTCATGACGAGGGGTTATTTAATACCCACTGGGGCGAAAAGATGAGACGAGAACATTTTCTCGACACCCGCTAGTTATGTTGAGCCGTCTCTCCTCTAGCATTGTCTTGAAAGGTTTCCTCAGCTTTCCAGTGTGCTGGTAATTAACCTCATCCCAGAAGCTATCCAGGTAATATGCCACGGTTCCGCATGTAACATACAATTCAAACAAGTCTTGAGGAATCGTGGCAAAATTCGTGGCAAAATTTGTGACTCCTTGTTTCATGACCTCTTCTTGTTCCTACCAAGCTTAACCAAGACATTCTTCTATTCAACAAAGATCAATGAAGCGGGGACAACAAGGCACTAATACGGTGGCGGCATTTCGCCTTCTTTGTTGACTCAATCAGGAAATTATATTGTTGCGCTAAATTCCAGGGCTTCGCCTTATGTCAAATTACATTGGATATAGGGGTGGGAAATACAGTGCCACGCCAAAAGTTTGAACTTTTCTGACAAATTAAGGTACCAGTGATAAGTGCAAATAAGATAAGCTCATGAGGCACCTCAATTTATGAAAGTTTCAAACTTTGGCGTGGCACTGTCTGTACCTGGAGTACCTTGAGTTCCCAAGGCAACGAATGCCATGAACAAACCACCATAGGCATTTCCAACCAGGATATTTTCAAAACTTCAATGATCATTACTTTCAATTGGCAAATATCTATATCATATATCTAAGTACCCAGGTATATGCATGTGGTGCCCCCGCGATGATCCCAATTTCGATATAGCTAATTCAATTATTTATATGGAACCTCTGGCAATTTAGTCAATTTCCATCTGAAAATCGAGATCGCGACAAGGCTTCCGGTATCTCATCAGCTTACCACCTCCTCTGCAGTCTCGACATAATTTGTGGAGATGTAGATACTGTCTTGTCTTTAAATGTGGATGCACGCATCCTACAGCAGCATACTCCTGCGATACCAAATACGTAACGATGAACGGAGGAAGGTTCTGTGAAAGGGTTGGCCGACGAAAAAAGATCTCAGGCACGGTTTGTTATGTGCGAACTAAAGAGAAACGTAAAGGTCTCAGGCCCAACGGTGTTGGAAGTTTCGGGAACAGCGGGGCAACTACCATTGCGCGATCCGTCCGAGGAGACAATTTAGGGTTATGAGAGAGCATTTTT
Source organism: Paracoccidioides lutzii (assembly GCF_000150705.2). Lineage (NCBI taxonomy): Eukaryota > Fungi > Ascomycota > Eurotiomycetes > Onygenales > Ajellomycetaceae > Paracoccidioides > Paracoccidioides lutzii. The sequence continues at coordinate 240,928 of NW_015440949.1, read as the reverse complement.
GGTGGGCAATTGATGATATTTTAACTTTTAGCCACGAAGAGCGTGTCCATCTGTCTCCTGCTACAAATCCTTTTGCTGTTGCGTGTCTCCGTCACATTCCTTACCCTCCCCTCCATATTAACGTATCCCTGATCTCTTTTTCCAGAACACACTCCTAGGTTCAATCACCATCGACTTTGAACCACACCATGTAACCAACTTGGTCCTACAAACCTCGCCAGCGCTATCAGATGTCTCTAGTGCCATTACTATCTCGAAGCTCATACAGCTCAAAGAAAACCCCTCTCTAAAAGTCTCATCCAATAACAACAAAAATACTCTTGGGAGATGTGTTTTCCTGACATATACTGCACCTCTTCTACCTGATGTGTTATCAATCCAGCTGCATTAATCCTTACCAAATACGCACCATAGCAATCCCCAGCGGTCAATTCTGCGACGGCGGAAATTAGAAAGAGGACTGTATCTCGCATGGAAAACAATACAGAGAACGTATTGGCCTTGGGAGATTACACGCGAAATAAGCTCCATGTGCATTTGCGAGGACTGATGTGTTGGGCTGACAATAACCCGGGAAAAGAATGGAAATAATTAGTTGGTGTGTTAGTGGAATAATGTGTGGATTTGGTGGATTTTGTTTGCTCTAGCTTTACATCCCCCCCCCCCCCCCCCCCCCCCCCCGGGGCCTGTATGGGTGTCAAGGTGTAAGATCGGCTATTGGGGCTAATAGTTGCATTATCATGAGTGGAGGAGAAGAAATGAGACCACGATATATGTTAATCTCCATGTCTTTCTTGCCCTATGGATGTTGTTATCATTTTGATTCTTTTCGTTTCTTTCTCTTGTTGATTTCTTTTACCCTTGCATATTTTCTTTCTCACTTCGACCATTTGGTTTCATTAGACCAAGAAAGGTTAAAATTCCGTAGAGAAATTGAGATTTCATCAAACTTCTTTGGGAACTGCCTATCCGACCAAATGGGATCTATAGACTTAGCATAGATAATGGAAAGTAACTGAGTAACGAACAATTCACACCCCACCAAATAAATCAACAACCATGGATATATATTTATACAACACAAGTGGAAGATTGGATGCACGTGATACAAAACCCAAAGAGATATTCTACATGCTTGTGCGATTCTGAAAACCGGTTTCCACTTCCGGTCTTCTTAGTTGTACACCGCTTAAATCTAAACCGAGTTCTTCACAGGAAGACTTAACGCCTCCACCATTTCCACCAGCCCCCTTCCTCCTGCCCTTCTTTCATCACGTCTTCACCCGGCCAGTAACCGGCAAACCCCTCCGTATCAGCTCTTCCTCGATAATCTTCCATCGTCCAATCTCTTTCTCTTTGTCGATTGGCGTGTATCTCCTATCCATGATCTTAACATTTGGTAAGCTAGTAAGACGCTTATCTTTGAGGAGCTGCTCGGCCAGCTTCTTCGGCTTCGGGTTTGACACAGTAATCAAGATGTTCACCAATTGCACTGGTTTGGTGATTTGGGCTATTTTTGGGTCCGGGATGCGGTAGCCAGTCAATTGGGAGGCGCGTTTAAGGTACTATTAAAGTATTTTTATTTTGTTTTCGAGTTAGTCCTATGAGTGAAGTTTGGGAGAGGCTCCAGGTTTTGATGAAAGTAGTAAAAATTGCTGTTTGACATGTAATGGAGAGAGCTTACGGCAAATTTAAATTCAGGGTCTGCAAGTGACATGGTAAGGAAATCCAGATTCTTTGGTGGGTGAACCGTTGTCTCCGGGTCCAAGTGGCTTTCTCCATCCTCTTCAAGTTGTGTTTCGTCTGTGTTTTCTGCTGTAATTTCTCCGAGTTGGGCAGACTCCTCCGCCTTGTAGGTGATCTGTTCTACCTCTTCTCCGGTGCTGTCCTCCAATTCTTGATTGAGTTTGGAAAACAAGTTGTAGACAGCTTTTTTCGCCTCCTCGCTGGGGAATATCAGAGTTCCTGTCAAGAAATCATCGGACGGTTTCACTTCCACCTGGCTGATAATGGTGCGAATGTAATCTTCATGGCCAATGATGTTGCATACATCTGTAAGTGGCTTATTCATGTCTTCCAAGACAAGCAATTCGACCATGGTCTGATGGAGGAGCTGGTGGAAGCGGTCGCGGGACGAGGTTTTCTCAATAGCCATGAATCTGAGTGGAATGAAATTAGATAGCTATTTTAAAGAGTTTCATTTCCACTTTTTGGAAAGATATTTAACGGAAAACGGGGTATAAGAAAAGAACATACGGATAAAAACAATCCTCGGCTTTAGGAGGACGCTCCCACCACTTTTCCGCACCAACGAATTTTAAGCCATCCCAAGTAGCCGCACGCTTATAATCCGCGAGCTCTTTCTCTTCGTTAGTAGCAACATGGGCTCCCTGCTCACTCCCCATTTCAGATTCAGGGACCGTGTCCTCCTCGAACACCTCCGGCTCACTGCTCACAATATCAAGCTGGCTTTCACTCCCATATGGATCATTGAGCCCTGGAGGCTTGTCAGTTCCCCATATTTTCCTGCGCAGCTTCTCAGTGACGGATAGGTTGCCGTTGTTATCGCTGTTATTGCTGCTGGTGGACGAGATGGGTCGGCGCGATACGGAGTGATGGTTGACTATTCGGAGAGACTGGTGTAGGCATTGGCGTCTGCAAGTCGAGCAGACGTACAGGGCACTGGAGATCCTAGATGGTGCCGCCTCCAATGGGCCCAGCAGACGTACTGGTAGGGACATCTTTGGCGTTTTTGTTGGATATTGCGTTGGAAGTTTTTTTTTTTTTATCTTGTTTCGGAGAAACACTGAAAATGGGATATAGATCACGTGATTAACTAGTTGTAGTGTGAACCAGACGGGATTCCCCAAGCGAGATAAGAATCAGTATGCCCACAGGTATACCAGAAATCCATATAATGGAGGTTATTTATAAGTTGGAGTGTTTGCGAAGAGAGAAATATATGGATGCTATATCAATCCAACTTTTATAGAATCTATATAGATTGATGATAAATGTCACGCTGGTATCTCGAGCAGTCGGGTAAATGCGATAACAAAACCTGAAAAATTAGATTAGGGATAACAAAATGGTGAAGGATATATCCCCATACAGCTTAAACAAGCCAGACTCTATTCCCTGACAAAAACACTTGCCATGCCCATACCTGTCCCGATGCACATGCTCACAACCCCAACCTGCTCTCCCTGCCTCTCCATCTCAGGGAGCAGAGTTGCCAGCTGTCTCGCACCAGTTGCTCCCAGTGGGTGTCCCAGAGCGATCGCTCCACCCTTAGGGTTTACTTTATTTTCATCAATACCAAGTTTCCGAATACAGAACAGAGCCTGGCTAGCAAATGCCTCATTGATTTCCCAGATCCCAACGTCAGATATCGACAGCCCAGTCTGAGAAAGAACCTTCGGGATGGCGAAGGCAGGTCCAATTCCCATTTCATCAGGAGCGCAACCCACCACTTGCGTCGATACCCATTTCCCAATTATACTGGAACTGAGGCCAAGTTCTGCTGCTGTCGAGCGGCGCATGAGCAGGGTGGCAGCTGCACCGTCGCTGACCTGAGAACTATTTCCAGCGGTGCTAGATCCTGTTTCTGAGAATACTGGTTTAAGGGCAGCTAGTTTCTCGATGGAGATCGAAGTGCGGATACCATCATCTTTAGTAACTGTAATCTCGGTCGCGGGTCCCTCAGGTTGGCCCTCAAGAAAACTCTTGGTAGTAACGGGCACGATTTCGCGATTAAAAAATCCCTTCTCTTGTGCTGCCGAAGCCTTTTTGTGAGACTCCACTGCAAAGATGTCTTGGTCATTGCGCGTAATGCCATACCGTTCTGCAACATTCTCCGACGTTATGCCCATAGGCATGATGCAATCCCTCGCATCCTTATATGGAGAATTTCGCAGCTCCGGCCACAAAACAGTTGGAAGAGCTCGTGAGCCATAATTGCGCGTCATGGATTCCATGCCCCCACCTATTCCAACCGATATTGCGCCCACGGAAATAGAGTGCGCAATAGTTGTGATTGCTGCTAGCCCTGAGCTACATTGTCTGTTGACTGTATGGAAAGGAACGGTGTTGGGAAAGCCTGCGTGTATCTGGCCCATTCGAGCAGCTTTTGTACCACCCAGCTCTTGCAAAACGCTCCCGATGGCTACATCTTCAATCAACGCGGGGTCGAGCTTTGGATTTACGGCAAGAGTGGCGCGTAGGACATGGGATATAAGTTCTTCGGGGTAGGCATCTTTGAACCCGCCCTTTTTGGCTCGAGTTACTGCTGTTCGGAGAGAAGAGAGGATGACGACATCTAACGGTGATTTTTTCAGGATTTGCTGCAGGCCTTTCTGCGCTGTTCCCGACATCGTCGCTGTTCCTGTGACTGATATGTAAAACTAGGTAGATTACTGGGTAGGTTGTATTTAGTTGGTTGTTTTGGGGGAGGGATGAATAAAGGAGGACAGCATCAAAAGATGCCTAATGACATTGCCCAGGTGATGTTTGTTTGCTGAAGACAAGAAAACGTATAAAAATCCCAAGATAGTCATGTTCGGGCCGAACAGTTTGATATATCCAATTTTGTTGACCCGATCCCCACCTGAGAACCGACGGCTACACCCTCAACCGACAGTGAGAGGCTTACGCATTATGTAAGCTGAGAGCAGATATAACAAATGGGCAAACGAACCATGGACTTTAAATCATTCCACAACATTTCAACTAGTAAGGAAAATCTTTACCATCCATGACTCATTCCCATCAGGTAAACCCATCATCAAAATTTTGTTACAGATGATGGTTTTGGCGAAGTCGGAGCTTCAACCCTAAGGGCGGAGAACCATGTCACGTGGATTTCCCAGTTACAAGAATTAGAGTTTCGGCTCAAATCTCGGCAATCTCCTCCTCTTATATAACATCTATATCACGTGAGCATCTGTTGTGTATTTGGTTCAACAGCTTTCCAGTTGTGTGGACTCGATCTGACAATATCAAACAACCGGATGAACAAAATGCTTGACTTGACTAAGGAAAAGATAGAGAACCCAAACTGACTGAAACATCCCAGGCACAAGTGGACTAGTTTGAATCTTCCTTGGATTTGTCTTCTAAACCTCACCTTTTAAGGGCGATCATGATTTTGTGTCTTTCCAGGATTGGACAGTCCCAGACCAAACCACCATTTGCAGCGAACCCTCTCGTATTCTAACCTCAAGACTTTTTACCCATCTATGGATCTTGTGTCAAACTGCTGAGTTGGGCTTACAATCAACCAAAGCGCCTAACGTGAACTTCAAGTCTTCTAGAATATGACGTTGAATCTCCCCGAAGCGTTCCACGTGCGATCAACCTGTGCGCAAAGCTCAGCCCCAATCCGCTGGGGCTGTGGTACAGCAGGGTTTTTGGTGTGCATCAATATATAGAAAATGCATACACAATTCCCAGCGACTAATCCACAATTTAGCAGTGGAATATGATATCCTTCGGTTAAGTTCTCAGCAAGCAATGACAAGGCTGACAGAATTTAGGCTTAAACAATAATAATGGCGATCGTTTCAACAAGACTATCTTCTCTGGGATATTTCCGTGTTTCAAAATCGAAGGTCTTTCCACTTTCCTTTGACCTGACTTGTTTTATAAATATATGGATTGATCAGTGGAGGTGACAGGGGGTCTGATTCTATCTATATAAGACGACGAATATTTGCAATCTCTATTTTGTTTTGGCCTCATCCTCAAACATTGACTGACCAGATCATCTTATAAAATCAGATCATAGCCACACTCAACCACAGCGAGAGGATACATTTACACCTCTATATTTGTATCTTATATCCCTTCTCTGACCAAAAACTGCATATCTTCTATCTTCTTGTACACGAACAAACCTCCACAATCAAAATAAATAAATAAATAAATAAATAAAATAAATAAAGATAAAAAGATAAAAAGATAAAAACAACAAACCCACAAAAGACAATGTGCTTTTCCTCTAAGGATCGAGACTTCCAAACCCCGCCATCCCGCCCTGTCGCCTACTACCCACAGATGGGTAGTCCGGTATATCAAAGCCAGTATTACCAACCAGCCTATAATAAACGGAATCCAAAGCGGAGAGGCGGGTCTGGAGGTGGCGGATGGTTTGGTGGCGATGGTGGCGGTGGTGATTCCGGCGGTGGAGGAGGTGGTGGCGATGGCGGAGGCGGAGGAGGATGTTGATTTATTTTGATAGCTACTGGGTTGCATGGGTGATGACAGATGGCGGAGAATTTGCTTCGACATGGGTCCTTTTTTGTCATTGGTAGTTATGAGGATAAGAGGAAGATTCTGGAGGTTTTGACAACTACTCTGCCAAGCGATGATCTGCTACGCTATGCTATGTGATACCACAGGTGGTAATGGGAATGGGATGGCTGCGATGTTATTGAACTTTTACGACGCTTGCCTTGTTAAGCTTAAACGTGCTCGTGGGTTATATCCTTTCTTCCCTTTGTTTCCGTAATTGTTCTGGGATACACTGCGTGCCATTTCAATAGCTACCCAGTGAGGCTGGTTATGAACTCTCCACGTACAAACATATATCTAAGATTTTCTGTCAATAAACAAACTACCCCTTGTCTATCCCTTGATACAAGCAAATTTAAAACATGGAAAATCTTGGTAGCTATCAGAGTTATGCCGGCCCGTTCTCCGCAACCAGGAACAGTTGTTGAAGCCAATGACACGGAAAGAGAAACCTGGAGAAGCCATCGACTAATAGTGGTAAGAAACATGTGGTTGTTGCACTCTACCTCTACCGGGGCTAGGACGCGAACCTTTTGTGGTACGTCAATCTCAACGAGAGATATGTTTTTATATCCGTCTCTACCATCTCTGGGTTCCGTACACGCTCACGGAGAGACCACTTACCCATAAGAGCATACCATTTCCACATACGTAGACACCCAAAATGGCAGGAATAAATAGCCGACTTGAGATCTCAGGAATAATAGACAAAGGTGGAGAGGAAGGGAGTTCAACTTCAAAAAATAAAATAGAATAAAATAAAATTAGTCTTCATAAAACTTGTCATACATTCCACCAATTTTAATTCCATTCTATTGCCAATTGGGACTAGTTACCTAAGTCCGGTCGTTCGTTCGTACAAGTTACATGAGTAAAACCATAAACACCAATATCAAAAATATCATTTAGCACAAAAACGGTGCAATGCATGCAAATATTTCGCAGGTGTACAAGCGCAGTGTGTCTTTGCTATCAAGAAGATAAAAAGACCATAAGTTCATAGTTAAAATACAAAGGATAAAACAGGCAAAGGTTCGCAAACAAAGATGTAGGGTAATTGGTTGTCGTCGCTATTTCTTGTGAAACCTGAAAAAAGAATGGAAAGGAAAAACGAAATAAGGCAAAAGTAAAAGCAACGGTGACTTTATCTAACCACGGATGATATGGCTGTAGTGTCCAGGTACACGACGCTGGCATTTGTCACAGTCAGAACGGAAGCCCATAGCAATGATGATTTTAGACTTGCCGGGTCGGGGAGTCATATCGTTGGTGGCGGGAGGAGAAATAGGAGCTGTTGTGGTTTGCCCGACCCAGCTATCTGAATGGTAAGCATCCCTATCATCGCCGCCCACAGCATGCTGTAGACAGCTAGCAGAGGAGTCCTGGGTGAGTGGAGCTAAGTTGCTGATTCCAGTGTATTGGTCGCCTGTTGACGTTGTTGAAGAAGTCTGATTCAAGGCGTGGGTGGCCCAGGACTGCGGAGCTGAGCTGGAGTGGTTAGGTGATGTTTCCTCCAAACCGTGAGTGGAGGTAGATGGAGATGCTGGTGTAGTATTTGGTTCGAGAATTCGATTGGCTTGGGGAAAGGGGTGAGTTGGAGAGATTTCGTCTTCGCTGATAGGGCTTGGAAGTCTCCGACGGCGCGACCAGTCTTCTCCACCTGTTGGATCTCGTGACGAACTGCTGGGCGAAGCAGGAGTTGAGGCAGCAGCAGGAACGGCGGAAGAAGAAGGTGGGTCATTATTTGCATTATCAGAACCCTGGCTCATGGCATCCACTTTCATATTCGTTGTGAAATGTCCGTAGATCGGAGTTGCAGTGCGGCCCCCACTGATATTGAGAGATTGTGTAATGAGATGATGGGGGATTGGCGATGGTACAGCATTCCCAGGCCAGCTGGGTGTCGGTCCAGTGGAGGGTGGTGAGAGGTTGTTCGACGAGCGAGGTTGGTCGGTCATTTCAAGATCCGAGTCTGTGTCGGGAGAGGGTTGCACCCGAATGGATAGAAATGGCATGTCGTCCTTCCTCCCCATTTGGCTTCGAGGGGACAAAACCATGTCAGACACCGTACCATTTTCATCGTCATCGGATGATTCGATGGGAGTAATGGTTGGGAGGATATCGACAGATAGGAACTGGCGAGTTTGAGAGAATAGAGTGGTGTGTTTCGATGTTGGGGAGGCCCGGAATGGAAGTGGCCGCAGTTTCTGGGAAGAGGATAGTCAGTATAGGCAATTTGCAGAGTAAATTAAGAAGGGAGTAACAGCGAACATATATTTTAAGGCCAGCCCTCAAAATTGGTGTATCAAAATAGAAATTGGGGGATGTGTTTCGCAAACACCTACCTTCCGCTGTCGTTCCCGCTCCCAGTCCACATCTCGCGCCTCAAAGTCGTTGTCCCTCTGACGTTTAGAACAGATAGCAGACATCACTCCCGGTTAGCCAGACGATATATGTGATGAAGAATTGCAAGGTGTATGAGGTACGTCTCAACACTGCGTGTTTGAAAGGAGTAACTTGGGAGGAATGGATAAAAGGAGCGAGCAAGAAGCAGAGATCAGATATGTAATGAGCAGACTGGTTATTAGCGCTGCAGAGGACAATGGTGCAAGGTTTCAGCCTGCATGATACTACTCCTGTCTGATCCCTGGAGATAGTCTGTTTGAGATAGGAGCTTGGAGTCTTGGAGTTTTGAAGGTTGCTGTGGCTGACTGTAGCCGATATAAGCGCCACATTGTTACCTTGTTGGGAAATGGTGGTGCTCTAGCTGATGAGCCCTAGCGTTCAATCAGAAGCATTTAGAGAGTTTTAGCACCCTGACGCTAGTCCTAGTTAGGTACTAGCGCCAAATTGAGTCACGGAGTTGTATCTGGAAATTTATTAATCCGGAAATTAGCCGCCAATTCAACCCGTCAAGTTTAACGCGTACCTGAAGATGCACAATAAGCACAAAGCTTACTCAGTAGCGTCTTGGCAATGGTAATAATACTGGCAATTTGCCAGGCATAGGTCTTTTCAGGTTATTACTTCGATGACATGGATACGCAAAAAGGCACTGAGGAACAATTCCTGCCAACAAAGGCATATCTTCTTCTCTCCGTCCCCATAAAAAAGACACGTGTGTACATAGACAGGATACCGAATGGATGGAGTCTAGAATACAGAGTCATGAGGAAAAATGACCGCAATTGTATAGCTAACCGAGAAGGTTATCGGCTCTAGAATTAGATTTGGGCAAAACAATGAGGAAAATATTCCATTTAATACGGGATACTGCAAAATTGTTGATTAGTTGAGACTGGTGACAAAATTATTCCGTACTCAATCTGTTCGGAGCAAACCAGTGGTCGATCCTCGATCTAAGTTGCAACTTCACACGTCGCGACTCGCGAGGGCTGAAAATAGTGGGTGATCAGCTCTGGTCGCGCTGACCTCCCTCTCCAGCGAAAAATGAAAATGAGGTGATGTTGCACGGGTGCGAGGAGGCTTGGTATGTTGACATCAGTTCCGATATCCCCACATGATACTGTTATGATAAGAGACATTGTAAGGCTCTGACTATCAGTTGATAAACAGTCATCTGAGCGATGGATTGCAGGCGGGTTGGCAACTGTATTGACAACAAAGAATGAACGGCACTGGCACAAGTTTTGGAGTCCAGAAACACCGTGGCCTGGGTAGCCGCCAATAAATTCCTGCCAGTAGAAATCATTTCCCTCAAATAGACTTGTCAAACCTTGAAGTCACGCCATGCGGGCAAGCCGCTGGTAATGACAGCAATGAGGACACGAGCACAGCATGTCATTTGACTCGTATCCTTTCATTTGAACCTCAAAATCGACCTGTCTCTGTGAATTGTAACCACTCTTTTCTTTGCTTTGTATTACCCACCAATGGATGGAGAGAACTGAAAGCCTGCCACAAAGATGTAAACCTACTGTCAAACCACTTGATAACCCAGCGGTTTGTGCTTCATAACCTTTGAAAATTCAAGCTAAAATGTTCAATTTTGAGAGGAGATGAAGCTGTGATGTTTCTGACAGGAAGGGAATTTTGTGCCTGTAGATCCCAGCAAAAGAGAGTGGCAGAAAGGAGGGGCAGGGTTCATCGGCATTAGAAACCCAAAGTTGAGTTGTCCAGCACGCAGTTTATCAATTGGCTGAGGGCAACAGCTCTAACTGCAAACCCAGTAGTGTTGACTACCACTTAAAAGGTCCTATTTTGGGCTTCAGTTCGCGGCAGGCTCAGCCTGCATGGAGATCCCGGATTGGGCGGCAGCGGAGGCTTTGGGGGATTTTAAACAAGTTAACTGAAAGCCGGAGAGCCAATTATATGCCCAAGGCATGGATTTTTCAGGGAGCCACTGAACAACACTGAACAGCGCTGAACAGCACTGAACCCTGACAGGTTCTGCAACTCTTATTTTTCCAGCAGCCCGTACCCAAACCCCTCGCCTCGGGATGCGACACATCCATGGATCCCAATTTTTTCACCTGTTCGTGGCTTTTGGAAGGCTTGTCTGGACCCAAAACCTTCCCCCCACATCCACCGTATCCACCTGAGATCCAAGTTAAGAGGAACTTGACACGCGTCACGTGCAATCTACCGATAAAAAATGTAGCGCACAAGGCGGCGGGCAGCGCCAGAAAATTTTTATCGGACGCACTTTATCTGAGTCAGTCGCGGCCCGAAGTCCTTAAGAGACTCTGTTAAAGTTAAGCACCACCAAAATCTCTAGGTAGCACCACGATAAAAAAGTAACCAACCTCCAGCAGAAAAACAAATGCCCCGCCCATAAGCCCCCAAAGCCCATTTTTGTGTCTTGCTTGTTTAGTTCTTAAATAGCAACGCTACGACGCCAGCTGTGTTTGGTTTCTTTTCTGTGCTCTCAACTAGGTCGTCTGCAGACTTGAAAAAACCCTGCGCAGAGCTAGCTACAACACGCAAATAACCCTTTTTCTATATACATCACCATCCTCACGATGCCGCTCGTCAAGGCTTCTGTCGAAGTCAATGAGGACACCCGGAGTGAGTTGACGACTCTTAAATCTTATCATCGCTTTAAAAACACTCCCATGGAACTAACTGATATGTTAGTCTTGGGATATGACCCTCTCCTCTCCCCCCAGTTCCTCCAGAATGAAATCCGTGCTGTGAGTCACACCTGTTCTGATGCTTACGGCCAATAAAGAGGGTGATATCTGAAGAGATACGAAGATAAGGGGAAGGGAGACAACTTTTTGCAAGATATACATGGCTTCTAACACCCTGTTCAGCCAGCACTAGCCATCAAAACTGTCAAATACAGTCGCCAACAGGTCATTGAAATCATTGAGCAACGGGATGACCGTCTTCTGGTTGTCTGTGGGCCCTGCTCCATCCACGACCCAGATAGCGCCCTAGAATATGGTAGACGACTGAAGACTCTCTCTGACAAGCTCAAGTCGGACCTCTGCATCATCATGCGTGCCTACTTGGAGAAGCCCCGCACCACTGTAGGCTGGAAGGGCCTCATTAACGACCCAGATATTGATGAATCCTACAATATTAACAAGGGCCTGCGTATCTCGAGAAAACTCTACGCTGACCTCAATGGAATGGGTATGCCCATCGCCAGTGAAATGCTGGACACAGTCTCTCCCCAGTACCTCGCAGACCTCATCTCCCTGGGTGCCATTGGCGCCCGAACAACCGAATCCCAGCTCCACCGGGAGCTTGCTTCAGGCCTTAGCTTCCCCGTTGGCTACAAGAATGGCACAGACGGGAACCTCGGGGTCGCTATAGACGCCATTGGGGCAGCTGCACACCCCCACCACTTCCTAGGGGTCACGAAACAGGGACTGGCCGCCATCACCAAGACGAGCGGCAATGAGCATGGCTTCGTGATCCTCCGTGGCGGCACGAAGAGTACCAACTACGACCCAGAGAGCATTAAAGCTGCCCGCCAAGACCTGCGCAAGACGAAGCAACGTGAAATCGTTATGGTGGATTGCTCGCATGGCAACTCGAATAAGAACCATCTCAATCAGCCAAAAGTCGTAAACTGTGTTGCGGACCAGCTGCGGAATGGCGAGAAGGGCATCATTGGCGTCATGATCGAGTCGAACATCTACGAAGGTAACCAGAAGGTGCCGCCCGAGGGACCATCTGGTCTCGTCAAGGGTGTTAGCATAACTGATGCCTGCATCAATTGGGAAATGACCGTCAGTGTGCTCGAGAATCTTGCAGAGGCTGTTCGTGTTCGTAGGTCTGTTCATGGCGCAAAGCAAAATGAAACCACGACTAATTGTACGAATGGTACGAATGGTACTAATGGAATCACTAACGGTCATGTCAATGGGTCCGCTTAAGTATTTTTTTTTCTTTCTTTTTTTTTTTCAGGGATATGAAGACGTTAACTACTTTTTACCATTCGTGAGCAGTTTCTGGTCAATCAACCATCCCTTGCATATATCAGCAGATGCTTAGAATTTTTGAGCATGACAGTATTTCTCATATTTGCAGATTAGTTGACGGACACACTCTCCTGAATATTACTAAATCATGTCTAAATGTTGAGGAGAACAGCATTTTAGAGATTGGATTTGTTCTAAAGAGAGAACAGGAGCAGTAAAGTTACAATGTAAAAGGTCAATTATAGTAAATTACATACAAAATGTAATATTCCTAGATGCAAACAAAGGCTTATAGATAAATCCAAAAATAGAGAGGGGAATCAGAGGAAGAGAAATATCATTTCTTAATGTACTACTGGTACATCAAGAAATGATATGGTATCTGAGTTTTCCCATTACTGCCGCTGCTCCCACTGCTCTACTGCTCCCCCTGTTAAGCTGAATAGTTATTTATTAAGGTATTTAGGCACTGTGCCTGACTTCTCATCTCTTTAATCATTTCATCATAGAGCAGCTATGCAGACTTGATGAAGAGGATGATTTGTGCGCAGACTCTTCCACGTTAGAAGAGGACTTTTGAATAGTTGTCGCCCTTAACATGGAAGTTTCAATATCAAACAAAGGCCTGAATTCCTTATTCCTGGAGATTGAGGATGAAGAATGCATGGAATTAGTCAAGGGAGAGCAGAATATATATGAAATCTCATATATTCTGCCGTTTCATCCAGATGTGGGTCTGTAAAATACAAGGAGTCAGACAGAACCCTTCAGTAATTAATTGAACTGATTAGCATATGATACAGCGGGATGATGCAATATCTGCGAAAAGCTCTCAGATCGAACAAAGGCTCGGTCGCTAGCTAGTTTCCCTCATAGACTACAAAGGTGCTTGGTTTGAAGAAGAGTTAAACATTAGATAACTATTATTAGCCTAAAAAAAATAAAAATAAAAATAAAAAAAATAAAAAAAAAAGGCCCAAAAATGAAAATAGATAATGAAATATCTGCCCGAACGTTAACAGCACGCAGCGCTCGCCGTTAACTTTCCAAGGCTCCCTAGCTCTCATGTTTGAACAAGCCCACCGCTTGTAACTGAGACCTGTATGCAGTCATACCAGAGCTGAGCCGAATCGTTTCGTAAGCAGCGGAGGTGTGGCTGGCGCTGACCTTGTGGCTGGGCGTGCAAACTTTGATGCGGTGAGCGAGACCCCAGGTAGTATTACTGCCAATTTACCCCTGACAAAGTCATTTTTTAATAATAATATAGGCTTGGAGTAAAGGGGAGATATCAACCTCGATTATATCTTTTCTTTGGGAATTGGAAATAGATGGAGTGGAGAGGAGCGGGATGGGTTGGTGTTTCGGATATTCTGGGTCCAGATGACGGGATGTAATAAAAAATGTGAAGAAAAATTATGACATTCATTAGGGTTCTGCCTGGAAATAGTTAACCACGAGATATTAAAAAGCAAATAGAATGGAACAAAAAAACCCGGCGTAGAGATCGGCCATCATCTTTTGGTTCTATAGGTTTCCCGTGCCGCTTTCTTAGCCTTCAACTCCTTCTTTCCTCGAGATAGTACTAGGTGAATTATACAGCGGTCATAAAATATCTAATTTTTTCCTTCGATTTTTCATATCGGCAGGCATTATTGCTATTCCATGTAAATGGTGGATTGCGTGTCTGGCGTGAAGAACAACGGATATTATTTTTACCGCACATTTCCAGGAACGGCTTCGCATCATGCATGGGACTTGAAGGGGCTTGAGCGTCGACGGAAGAGGCAAGTTTCGTGTAATTGCTAAAATTCTTAAACAAATGATAGGCGCAACTTTTCTTTTTGCCATTTCGAATGGCTGTGCATTCCGCTTGAATTTTCTGTCGTACCGCAGCAAATAAAGATTTGCCAAGGGGCGAGAGTCCCCCCCCCCCCCCCCCCCCCAAAAAAAAAAAAAAAAAAAAGGAAAAAAAAGGAAAAACAATGTTGCTCCGTTCTCCTATCCATTCAATGGTTTTCTGGCGATGCAAAAGGAGCTACATGAATATATCAGTCAGCGTTCTTCATCAGAATTATTTGCAAGGTAGACGACGTACAAATGAGTGTAAAGATGCATTTTGTTAGTCCGTAGCTCGGCTTTCACGCCATTCAACAAACTTCGCACTTCTTCTTCATGCCAGCCTCCGCCACGGGTAAACAGGGCAACAGAATAACTGTCGAGTGCAAAATCCAAAAGCTGAGCCATAAAATAGGCCCCACGACGTTTTAAGTTCCTGTCTCTTGGCCATGTCCCGGCAGGCACAATCTTCTCCGACGTATCAACGTCGACGAAGCCTGCATTGTATGCCCATCCGCGGAATTCTGGGAAAACGTCGAAGTGAAAACCGCATTTTTTAGCAAGTCGCTGGTGTTCTTTCTGCAGTGGTTGTTAATAACTGAGTTTCCCCTTTTTTCCTTTTTGCTTGTATGCAGAGTTTTAGACAAGGGTGGTTGAAATGAGCCTTGATATGACAGATAAGAAATTATGATATGATTGGATTCATGTGCACTAGACCATAAACTCACCATCCATTTTTTACAAAGAGATTCTTCTGGGAAACTTCCATCATCACAGCAAAGTTGTGTGCGTGCCTCAGACAATTCAATCTGGCCACCAGGTCGGATCACTCTTCAGAAAATATCAATCAGTCATGAAGCTCAATGAAAGGGAAGGGTATGCACGGTGGATAAACTCACTTATAGCATTGAGATAGAAGCTGAGGCCAGTCAGGTATGCTGCCCCCTAAGCAACGAATATGTATGAAGTCAACGGACGATTCAGGAAACGTCCACTCTTGTAGAGCGTCATCCACTATGAATTCAACATTATCCGGTATTCTTCATTCGCGGGAGACAAGTCAGTTACGTGATCCACTATTGATTGCTTAGTTCATTGGATTTTTGAAGCTCACCCTCCGGGTTGTATGGGAGAGAGGTCTGTTCCGATGACATGAGCACCAGGGTAAATCTCCGCCACTGCATCGAAGTATTAGCATATAATATTCGATGATATACGCGTCAACCGGAGGGGAGACTTGCTATCCATCGCCCATATACCGGTCCCTGGCGTGAAGAGTGTTAGCTTATAGAAGGTTACATATCCACACCGAGGGCGCTGATTCGATGCTAGAGTAGTGATATGGGTTGGAAGGATTTTAGAACGTACCCGTTCCGATATCCAATATTCTCTGGGGATTCTCTAGTTTTGTATAACAAAGGTCCCCATCTAGCGTCAATCGGAATATGTGGTGAAGGAAATCGAGACGTTCTTGCTCACGTTCATCGTTCGGCAGTAACTGGTAATCACTTCATGTCAGTATAGTGACAACCCATCCACAGCTTCAGGCAGGCTTCTACGAACATATTTCACGCCTTGCGAAGTATACCGTCGCCCGTTTTGGTATATGTAATTAGGGAGTGTCGAGGCTATAGAATCGTAGTCGGTGTAAACTGTGCTATCTGTCTCGTCGGATGCTGCATCGAGCTGAATAGGTGAATTCGGTGTGAGCATGGTTGAAACACTGATTAATCACTCAACGCTGTAGAGGTTGCGATTACCGACTTCAGGCTCTATGGCAAGTTGCGCACTCCCTGTCGCCATCTGGGAAAGAGTATCTTCAGTTTCAGGAAAATCCAGCCGTTGATAAATCAACAAGCATGTCCACGCTCAGTGACGGCCTAATCAAGAACCTGATCCAAGGCAAAGCCACTCGACCAGTTACCGAAGCGACTGTTGTCAATGGTGGATGGGAATCCAAACTATGATTCTATAAACCGTCCCAAAATCTGGTAGAGGGCGAAGTTTGGCACATACGGTTGGTGGATGAGTGGAAAATCACGACGGGAATTTGCAACCACAAGAAGATTGACAGAGCGGGGATCTCGTCACAGAAAATAGCATTGACTGGTTCGATGACACCCAGTCTGAGAAAAATGACGCTAAAACCGATTATCCCTGAGATAAACCCCCTGTTAGCCGGCCTTGGAAGGCATCCACAGCTCGCCCAAACGCCACAATCACATTACCAGCAAGCTCCAAACTGAGATGTTTCCGCTGCAGCGCGCTGCAGCAGCTGGCGCACCAACAGTATGGATAATCCCGAATCTTTCTAGGGCAGCCCGAAGGAGGGAGGGAGAGGGAGGGATAGGAAATGAATCATAGTTATGCTGAGACCAGTATCTGCGTTATGATTGTAACATGCTAATTCACTCGTTGACTTGCCGCGATGCCGATTAATAGAATATTATTATGGGCTTTGTGCATGGGCTGCTTCGTTTTCGTTAAAAGGTACTTTGTGCGGAGTAGTTTAGCAACGTTGGGCGTAACCCGCCCTGCGTACTCCGAACAATTGGATTTTCAAAAAAGAACGAGCCGCTGACTGGCTCATCGGCTATTCCATGCTTCTGCAGAGAGATCAGAGCCAAATCAGCGGTGAGTTGGCCGCACTAGCCTGGTAACAATGACATATCCCCTTAGCTCGATCTCCATATTGTTCTCCATTCCAAAGCCCACCGACAATTCGTCCTCTCCCTTCTAGAATGTTGCCGTTGGCGCCAACCGGTGTTCTAATTGGCTATCAAATGCAGACGTCCCAGTCCTTCGGGCGTGATTAAATCTGGAGAACCCCTCTTCACCCACCGGGCTATGGAGTTTTGTGACACGCTAACAAACTCGCGCCCGCGGCCAACCAGGACCGTGGGAATTTGCCTCGCTCTTCTGGGGACTTGGAGGGGGGATTGCGGCGTTATGGTAGTGAACAGTCAGCAGTGGTTCTCTGCCCCTGTATTATTGTATGAACAAATTAACTCTTGCATATGAGTTAACAAAAAGAAGACTCAACTCCATGCGATCTGCGTACGAGTTTCAATCATGCATAGCACTCGACTTGGAAAGTTGATCAGCTGCATTACTGGTTGCGGGATACCACACTCCGGCCCTGGTATATTTTCGTTGGCAAGCAAACATTATCATATCCTTCAGATGGTTTTGACCCCTGCATTTCATTCTGCACGTTAGTTATGTTGGTAGAGCATGCAAACGAGGTTGCAAAAATGACGTTGGAAAGGTCAAACCGTCCTCGTGCTGGGTTTGGGTTTATCCAGGATTCTCCAAAGGTTGTATCCAAGGTTGTATCAAAGGTTGTTTGCGTTTGACGAACCTTAACATCAATGAGAACTTCTAAAATGCGGTGCTATTGTTGTTCTCTAGGGCGTTGGGCCTCAAAAAGGTTATTGTTCTGCTGCTTATAATAAACTCGCCTGTAGCGCTTTCACATCTGCCTATATTCACCTGATATGTGAGGCGAGCTACGAAGCTCTGGGGTCAAACAGTCACTTCACCACAAACCAGGCCACAAAGAGGATGCAAGAATAGATTGAATCGTGGTTGTACCACTTGTCTGATTTTTATTAAACTGTTGTTCTGTATATATTGCGAGACGATGGATGAGAGATGTGATGGTACACAATAGAGGGGAAACGAGTTCGATATACGCCAAAGACTCCTGAAAATGGCCACAACAATGCTGGTAAAATGCACAGTGAAAAATCTCCGGCCAATGGGTCCAAAGAGAAACGAGAAGGTAAGGGATAAAGTATACGTTCACGGAGGGCAAGGAAAATGAGAGAAACTCCCAGCTACTCGTTTTGCGATTTAGGGCGTCTGAAATTGATGACCAGGGAAGATCGCGCTGGAACGAGCTTGCCACCGTATTTACCGTCCCGTTATCCAGCTCACCCAGCTTCGTTTCGGTTCGTTAGGTCCTCCATCTGTCTTTTGATCCATTTGGCCCAGTCCACCTGGGTTAGGTCCCTGTTCAAATGTGGGACCATTTTCCGTTCTCTTGGCATTCACGGCTTCGAGGATGCTCGGTCTCGCAGTCGGGATTTCGTCACTCCCTTTCAGGTCACCATTTGCACCATCTTCCATTTTCAATCCTCCAAATAGCCACTCTTTTCCCTTATAAAACAAGCTTTCCTTCTTCAATTCTTCTTTCCTCCTTATTTCCTCTTCCGCAAGCTTTTCCTGTTCGAGTAATCTGAGCTGGTCGGGCGTGGGATTGCCTGCGATGTATGCCTTCCTTGCGTCCAAGAGCTTTTGCAATTCTTTATCAATCCACAGTTGTCGTTGCCGGCGATTGTAAATGATCAACGATGTGGCAGAGTAGATTGTGAGAGCAGCAGCAATACCTAAATTCAAAATGTAAAGACACATTAGCACTCTTTCAATAAGAAATCGGAAATAAAATCCATAGAGAAAAGCAACTACAACATATCCCCTTTTTATATGCTAGCCGCGCTAAACTAAAAACGTTATGCAACATTGGAAATACTTCCGCATTGGGGGGATTCGGAGATACGGGGATTAAACCATACCAGACGCAGCTATGAGAGTATACACCGTAATTTTATGCGCACGATCAGCCCATATCCGCCCCTTCACCATAAGCCGATCCAACGGGGTGAAGGTCTTCGCGTACCGTGCGGCCCGGGCCTCAGCACGTAGTCGCTCAACCTTTTGTTTGGGAGTCTCCCGTTTCGCGCCCTCGGGGTTCGGGTTCGGTCGGGCCATATTAGATGGACCGCTTCCCGCTCCCGCCCATCGTGAGGATGGCGAACTGGTCGCTGCTGGTTTCGAGTAAGCATATGGGCCTGTGGCTGTGAAGCGGGTTGCGTCCGCTGCGGAACGAGACATGGCTGCTCAAGGAGCTGAGGTTAGGTCAATTGGCTGTTCGCGACAGAGTACGGGGTCTCCAAAACACTACAGGCAATACAAGCCCCGAAAGGACTGTATCTGTCAGCAAGGAAAATAAGAACCGAAGGCAGAGCTGTTTTGGGCCTGTCGTTGACGTTGCCTGATGCGCTGTTGTTTGGTT
Organism: Paracoccidioides lutzii; assembly: GCF_000150705.2. Classification (NCBI taxonomy): domain Eukaryota; kingdom Fungi; phylum Ascomycota; class Eurotiomycetes; order Onygenales; family Ajellomycetaceae; genus Paracoccidioides; species Paracoccidioides lutzii. The sequence goes on along the minus strand of NW_015440949.1, from coordinate 221,329 downwards.
AGGGAAGTTTTTTATGATGCAAAAAGCAACTGGATGCCAAGACCCGACACCTGACCAGGGCTAGCACCGGCTCCTTCAAACTGTCAACCTCCTCACAACAACCAGGTTAACGTGCGAGAGAGCCCCACATTAGTCATTAGAGATAAAGATATAGATACAGATTACGACTCTTGGTGGTGGAGCAGTAATCGAAAAAGGCCCGTTCTATTTAGCCTCTTCATCCAAGGGATTGTCGTCAAGAAGATCCCCATCGCATGTCATGGCAGCACCCTCAAACAATGCTATCCCAGATCTCGCCTCAGTTCTCAAGACGCTTTCGGCGTACGTTCCACCTGTTCCCAACCAATCCGGGCCTCCCTTGAACTCAGCGATTCAGGTCTCGAGTCAGAATTTGTATTCTAGAGCAGCTCCTATTTCTATCCATGAAACTCAAGCACAAACCCCTCAGCATGTAGACCCAACAGCGATCCTACCTGACCCGTCCACCATAATAGTCTGGCAAGCAGCCTTGAAATATGTCATGAAAACCGTGGCTCACAATGAGACTATTCAGTCCAAGATTAGGAGGCTGATTCGTTCACAGCATGACCATGAGAAACAGTGGTGGGAGGGCAGGATAGCATTGGTAGCAAAACAAGAGGGCCGGGCAGCAAAGAAGAAACAGATTAATGAGGTCTTGTAAGTTGAGATTCCTAATCCGTTCCGCCCAACTAGAATGATGCTTCGTGGAATCATTGATTAACACTCATTCCTAGACGATCGATAGGCGGGGTGGTTGCAAACGACTCTGACGGTCCAGTATGTTATTCTCCATTTGACATGCTTAAACACCGAATCTATTTCTGTCAAATTGCATGCCTAAATAACTGCGCCTTGTGGTTTATTCCAGCAAGTCATTGTGCTGACATGGGTCTGCTTACCTCTAGACCCCTGAAGAGGATAAACTCGAGCTTGAAACTTATGACAGAAAGGTATACAAAGCACTGACAAGCATGTCAAATGCTCTAGACGCAGAGCTTCGCGCTCTTGGTATACCATTCTTCACTACCCAGCGCGGACTACTTGTTTTACCATCCGATCCAGCTTCGGGTACGGAGTCAAGTGGCCGCCTTACTCCCGATGAACTCAAGAATCTTCGGCTGCGAATGCTGCAACTCTTGGAGGATCTTTGTATGGATTGATATTTTGGATAACGTAGAGAAGTCGCGGTCTTTAGCATGAATCCTATGGATCCTCGAACAATAGCGTGGTTCTAAACGGAAGACGATGCGCCTGACCAACTTGACTGATGAAACATGAAGGTCCCATCTTAGATATATTCACATCATCTCCTAATCCACTACCTCCTAATGGCGAGTCGGAGGAGCCACTGATAGCTTCGGGGAAAAGAAACTTGGTCATATAAGCTACAATCCGTCTACCCCGTTCGGCCTAGCTTTATCGTACTTCTCAATGTCTCTTAACCTTGAGTGGGACTGTGAATGTGGCACAAATATGTCCAATTTCTCCCCTTGCGCTTCCTCATTTACACGAGAATGGCGTCATGCGCATTTGCAACGAGACCTTGGGCATTCTTCCAACAGTAAGTTTTGCATGCGATGTTAATACTCTCTCACGTTGAGAAGGCGAATTTCTGACCATCTTCATGATATCTACTTTTGGGCAGATAAAGGAAGGAAAATAGAAGTATTAACTCTATCATTGTATAGTCCCATGCTAGGGAAATATGACCATCTTCTTGCATACTCATGTTTTGATGGGATTCGCATCCTACAAGCCTAAGTATCTATCCTTCTCTTCTTCACTCACACGCACTCACTCACCCTCACCGCCCCCCCCACCACCACCTCTCTCTCACACACACACACACACTTTATCGTTCCGCGTCGTCTTTCCCCCCTTCTTTTGTTTACGACAGTTGAAACACCAAAACAGAGAAGACACTGTCATATCCTGCTCTCCTTGGATAAGGAAATGAGCCGATTGGAAAGCATCGTGACTAGTTTGTTCTCGGCGAAAAATATGCGACGATTAGCCAGCACAAAACAAGAAGCCATTGGACCATCTCATTTTCTTGAGTTTCCGGTAAAGGGGTGAATAACAAGTCTCTCTCATGACAGGTTACAAGATTTCCGCAGAGTTTGGGTACCTATAATGCTATTCGTATCCCTTCGAAGGCATAGTGTGTTCTTATCGAGACAAAGGGGGTTCCTGAAGCTTGACTTAAAGTTGGGACCCGACGAAGCGCCTTCTTAAAACATAACAGATCCATTGTTTGATTTTAAGTTGGCCAACGTTTGAAGCATAAACGATACAAATTTAAAGGATGAAAGCATGCCACACTAAATTCTACAATGCATGTTTTGTGTCTCCGCGTCCTGGCTTTCAACTTCCGCATCGAGAGAGTAGATCTCCCTTGTTTAACCCAACTAGCTAACCAGGTTGGAAGATTGGTTTGCTGCCTCATGAATGTTGCTTCAAGAAAAACTGCAATGGAGCGACATATCTTTCTCTCATGGAACAAAGTTTCGTTCCATATCCTAAGTTTTGCCTTCAAGGAAAATCTTATGCCTGATAAAAGATCATCCCGCTTCATTCATGCTACGATATTGTCTCCTGGAGGTCAAAAACCCAAAACTCAGGATAACATACGAACAGAATATACACACCTCATTGCTATTTACTAGCCATGATAAATCATGTTATTTTCTACTCAACTCATACAACTCTACGGTCTCGAAAGAAAACATTTCTTAGATCCTCAGAATCACGCTTCCATCTTCATATTTACAAGATTTAATATCAGCACTCCAAAATAATCGAAAGGCCGAAGGAAAAGCAACCGACCATTCAAGCAACCGTGGAAATGACAAGGCAACGTGATCAGAAAAGACTCCCTCGCTGGCAGCACACAATCATGTACTTACGGATTGTGGCCCACAACTCTAGCAGTCTCAGCCGCTGATCCATCTAACTGATACACAAAACCAGTGGCTCTATTCGCATCAACATGGGTGGGAGCTAAAGTGAACGACCCAAATGGCACTCTGGAGTGGCTGCTCTTAAGCTATGCGATGTCGGTCAATGCGGTAAAATAGTTCACATATCCGGTTCATGCTGGCTCGAAGGCTAATGATTTCGCGAAAGTTATTTATCAGTTGAAACGGGACCAGTGTAAATTTGCGGGTAAGAATGGCGGGGTCGGCATTGGATGTAAGTTGTTTTTGCCTTGTTGTGCTCTCTTCTTCTCCTCTCAATTGCATCTCCCTCCCTCCATAATGAACATTTCCCAGAGGTACTGTAATATGTTGTCAATATATATCCTGAACCACCACCTTGCAGTCTTGCGGTCTTAAAAGACCTTTGTCTCGCGCGTGCGCTTCCACCATTGGTTTTCAATGAGATGTTGAAATCGATGGAATACAAATACTATGAAGAGAAGGGTGAGCAGCCCACAAAACTGCCATTATTTCCTGGTTTTTTCATGTAGAGTGCGCGAGTGGATGCGAGCGGTTACACTTCGCTCTATGGGAATGGTTTTATGGAGTTGTTCAATAGGCGGGCCTTAATACTTCGTTTTCCATGAACACATATAGACGGGTTCTGTGCATGTCATTATTTTTTAAGGCAATATATGTTAGCAGGACATATCTTTCACTCGCAAGGCTTTACTTTTTCTTCCATTTCGATTCCCCCTTTCTACTCCCGCTGTCCCCAGAGCCCAAGGCAAGCACGTTCATATTCCCTTACGGTCAAAGAGCGCATAAGCTGCCTGCATGGTGCCCACCCTGCTACTTGCGGACAACCCTTACCGATCCTCTGCTTGCGCTTTTACTATTGTTTATCAATGTTCTCTAAATGCGTCTTAACCATTTCAATACCAAACTATCATTCACTCTCTCAGTTGTCATTTCTTGCATCTGCCCTCCCAACTCCCCAATACTGATGATAATTAGTGGAACAAGCAGCAGTTGTGTTTGATAGCATTTCCTCTGTCCCGGCCCACAAACTGATGATGTATTTTTTTTTGGCTAGCCATTTCATCTTTAGCTAGGTGGTTCCCCCATTCACTCATTTCTGTCAATCGGGGGCTGCACATTTGTCAAGTCCGGGCAGTGAGGTAACTAACAACGCGAAACTGTGCCTCACCACGGGCCCGGTCAATCGAGTGAGAGGCACCTGAAATCCTAGCATATTCACAAATAGTATTTCTACCGCTCTTCACTATTCTGATAAGTTAACCGATGATATATGAAGGCAAACTCGCCAGACCAACATGGATCTCGACAGGATTCTATATTACTCGTCATGGAATGTCAGTCGGAGTTGTAGCGCCGCAATGGTTACAATACGTTAGAAATGGGATAGAAACACCTGCCACCACGACAGAGATGAAGTGCATTTTTTCAATGCAGTTGACTACCCGCCAGTTTCCAACTATCTATCTTAACTAAAAATTCTCATTACTGGCTCATATGGGAACTGAACGAAGAGATGCTTAGGCTTCAACACCTGAGAGAAAGGAAAGGATGGTGGAATTGAAGTTGAGATGAAAACGAAGCCGAAGAAATACAAATCGAATGAAATATTAAAAATGAAAAAGACAAAAAAAAAAAAAAAAAACCCCAAGCCCCTTCGCGTACCCAAGATGGGTGGTGTTGTGAATTTCTGAATTGCATTATTGTATTCAACGCAGCGTGAAATGAGCCGAAGTAAAAATTGAGATAATATTTAACTTTTAAATCAAAGGCAGTAACTAGTGTGGAGAAAGAAAAGGGAAGAAAGGGAAAATCAGCAGCGCAAAAAATATGTCCTCAGTACTCCATCAATCGAATCTGTTTAATGATCCCTGTCCTCTGCCGCCAAAAGGGAAGATTTGAGAAGGCAGTTAATTATCATGTTTTCCGTTTGGCGGAAGACTCGCCTCGATATTGAGTCCGGGACAGCATTTCGTTGCCCTCGTTGTCATGTTTCATCTCCATAATGACGGTCGGAGTATTACTCTAAAAAGTTGCTTGATAAATCATGAGAGTATCCCATTTCGGCGCCATGGTAATTGATGACCACTGATAATGAAAGCCTCTCTTTGTTCATTACATCGTAGAATACTCAGCAAGTCACTAAAAGACGAACTGGGTCGACTCCAGATCTTCTACTTCAGATGCCGAAGCTTAATAAAGGAAATTGTGGGTAATTAATCAACATTTTGATGTTGGGGTTTTCCGTGATCGAAACAAAGTTTTGCAGGTAATGTTAGTTACTGTTGGCTTAAAGTTGTTTTTTCATGACCCAATGAAATCTGGCGAGAAGCCATCTGGCGGCACCGTTTTGCGATGCATTATCCTTGAACATGGATTACAATATCGTGAAATATTGCATAGCGGCACCGAGGCAAGGAATGGAGTGGCACAAAGACACCATAATGTTGCTCGTTGATCCAACTGCGATTAAACACAGCCCCCGCCAATGCAGTCTGAAACAAATCCTCATAGAAAAGCCTGGCTACGGTGCAGCCGAGATAGGGCCAGGATTAACGATCTGTGAATCCCAGCAACTAGATCTTAGCGTCACCATACCGTGGTCAAACACTTTAATCTCCGCATAACTCTTACCCTGGACGCTGGGCCTCCGATTCCGTAAAGAACCAGCAAAAATAAGCCCCAAGACTTCGAAATCGACTCCTGAGGAACCCTTAAAATAATCTTTGTCTTGTCAAAGCTCAAGTTGACTCTGACGAATAACAGCTCTTGTAATACCAACCTACACATATTGGCTTCTAGCGGACAGCCTAGCGACTGGGCCCTGGAATCTCGCAACTCGGCGTGCGGGTTGACTTTCACCCCGCGGCTGAGGGCATATGGGGCAGACTCATGGGAACAGGACCCGCCGAGGGCCTGGTAGTATCCGAGGATTTCCATGTGAATCATTTTATATGGAGCTTTTGGACCATGGAGGTGCTCGCCATGTTGTCGCCAGAGGGTTAAAGTGGCGCTGGCTGGGTGGTTGCGAGGGCGTTTAAGGAGCACAGCGCAGTAGAAATGCCCAACCAGGGGCACGCAGGCGACCCAGGCGAGAGCCAAAAAGCTTGGAATCTGTGGAATTGTTACGTGGATTTGCTGGGCTGGAGAATTCAGCCGTTCCCCGCATTGCGCATGGGATATACTGTAGTATTTTGACGACTCCGTGGACTCCGTAGACGATCAACAATCACTGAGCCTAGGCATCTCGACTCATGGTTGGGCTGTCCCATCCTTCACCCGAAGATCCATCCCATCACCAAGCATGCTAACCAATACCGGGTCGCATCCTGTGAGCACTACTGGCCGTGGAATCTCGGAAATACGGGATGAATTCCTCTTCCCTTTTTTTTTTTTTGGTCTCTGTTTTATGAAAGAAAGCACCAAGCCCATCCGCTATCAAACCCTCTTTGTTGGAGCTTTGTCGTTTGGGTAGAAATATATATATTTCTTGGGATATCTGCATGTATCCCGCTAGGATATTCCCAGCTTCACATGGAGGATCTCGTGGCAAAACTTCTTCCCCCATCAACGGCGACGGTGAATCTTTAACTGAACGGTTGTTAACGAAGTAAGTCACTCCCCTACCTCCTCATTTCCTTTTACATCTGTTGATGCCGATTGATCACTTCTGGTTATTCACTGTAGGTCTTTGTTCTCTGATTTGATATGAATGCTTTCTTACCTAGTAAGTGTCGCAGAATATATATTAGTGGGACAACTTGTAGTTGAGGGAGCGACATCGAGACAACAGCCAGAAAGATCGAATAGCCCTAGAACTCGTCATACTTACATCCGCAATGCTGTCACTGATACATCTCCTCCTGGGAGGCTTGGGATTCCTCGGTCTTTATCAAGTATATTTTTACTTGACTGTGGGTGCTGGTCGCCGTATGTTGGCAAAAGAACATGGTTGTAAACCACCTCCGGCATATCCGCACAGAGATCCCATCCTTGGCCTGGATCTAGCTCTGAAGGTCAAGGCTCATAAGAAGACCAACACCATCCTTGAAGAGCTCCAAAAGCGCCATCACCTATACGGGAATACTTACTCACTCAATAGTCTAGGGACGCCGGGTTAGTGATTTTCTGCTTCATATGCGGAGTCTAGGGTTCCTATCTTCATAAGACTAACTTAATTTTAGCGATTTCTACCTGCGAGCCCGATAACATTAAAACCGTGCTGTCTCTTAAATTCGCAGATTATGAAATCAACCACGTCAGGAAGAAGGGCTTCCACAGTGTTTTCGGATGGGGCATATTCACCACAGACGGCCCTCAATGGGAGCACTCGAGAACTATGTTGCGGCCAAATTTCAACCGTTCCCAGGTTGCTGACCTGGTTACCTTTGAAGCTCACATAAAGGATCTTGTCAACACCATCCCGACAGATGGATCTACTGTTGACCTGCAACCACTTTTCTTCGACCTCACGTTAGACACGGCAACCGAATTTTTGTTTGGAGAATCAGCCAATACTTTGCAGAAAAACAACAAGTCCCTTGAAGGTGAAAACTTCGGTGAAGCTTTCACATACTGCACGACAGAAATTGGGAATTCCTTGAGATTTGGACTTCTTGATAGATATTTCAAAACCGACAAGCGATTTGTTACGGATGAGAAACTCATCCATGATTTTGCCGATCGATATGTAATGAAAGCTCTCGAGCATCACATGAACGAGAAGCAAGGACGGCTTCCCGTGCAAGAAAAGGGGCGCCGTTATATTTTCCTGCATGAACTGGTTAAGCAGACTCAAGATCCCCTAGCCCTCCGCTCTGAAACCTTGAACATTTTACTTGCTGGCCGTGACACTACAGCGAGTCTATTGGCGAATGTCTGGAACATAATCTCCAAACGAGCCGATGTGTGGAACAAATTGCAGATGGAAGTTGAGCAGCTGGATGGAAAGAAGCCCACATTCGAAGAAATGAAAAATATGAAATATCTTCGCTATGTTCTTAACGAAAGTGAGCTGACAAAAGAGAAAAAGAAAATGTTCCTTGGACATTGTTTCAACCTCTCTGTTAGTCCCTATTAATAGCGTAACTTCTACTGACATCTTTAAAATCCAGCCCTGCGCCTCTGGCCTGTCGTTCCAGTCAATTCACGTACTGCAATCTGTGATACTATCCTCCCACGGGGTGGTGGACCAGACGGATCGCACCCCATCCTTGTCAAAAAGGGTACCTCACTCGGCTACAGCGTCTATACCATGCAGAGACGCAAGGACATTTACGGACCCGATGCTTCTGAATTCAAACCCGAGAGATGGGAGACCTTCAGACCTGGGTGGGAGTATCTACCCTTTAATGGTGGGCCGCGGATTTGTCTTGGTCGTAAGTTTTTACTTACATTGCCTTACATTCTCTTTTCCCTTTGTGAAACTATTCCCCGGCCAAATCCCAAGATTTATAAAATACGGTTGAAGTATCTAACCAAAATATCTCCCCGTTCATTAAAACAATCAGAACAATTCGCACTCGCGGAAGCTTCGTACACCACAATCCGCCTTATGCAGCACTTCCGCACCATTGAGTCGCGTGACCCTGAACCGTGGAGGGAGTGGATTACAATAACATGCGCCAGTCACCATGGTGCTAAAGTTGCGCTGAAACCGTGAAATGATTAGGGGCTTCTGAAGGTTTTATCATTGATGTTACTTCTTTTTTCTCCTGATTTCTTTTTTCCTGGCGTTTTTATAATGTGTAGTTGATGCGTGGTGCTTGCAACTGGCAATTGATTCAAAACAGAAATTTATGAATTCATGTCCTGTATAGTTTTATAATGATAGTTTATGCATTGGCAGGAAGACTTGAGTTTGAGTTGGTGATGATTTAGATATGAATATATATGTACTGTAAATAACAGCACCAAATTCTTGCATATTTATATATATATATATATATCTTAAATCTGTTTACTGAGTAAATTACTACTTTTATGCCTCGATAATATGAGATGGCAGCATCTCTACTAAAATACCTCCTCTAGAATCTGTCCACAGTGTAAAATCCACCACATTCAATCAAAAGCGCGGCAATTTAACCAATTTGTTAAAATGGCTTGTTAACATGAAGAATCTATTCAATTAGCTATTAACAGTCTAGAAAATAGTCTTTATTACTCTGTACAAGCAGCAGCAATAGTATTTAACATCTTTAGAAGCATTTTCTATAATCAAATGACTGATTCAAGCCTGTCAGTCATGTCTTTTAGCAATGATTAAGCTTTGAACAGAAAGAAGTTCTAATTAAATGAATATTTAATGAAGTTTTGAAAAGCCCATCTTCTCTCACATATATTTTTGAGAAATGATTACTTATATTTTAAGGATAAATAAGGTAAAAAATGAAATGTTATAATTTTTAAATATTATTATAAAGTCTCATTTTGTATTGACAAAAGAATTCCGTGATAAAGTAATTTAGAGAATAAAATTTAAACAAATTTAGCATTATATAATTTAATTATTTAATAATACAAATATACTTTACTTAATTTTCTTGCTTTTCATATTGAAGAGCACTCATTATACTTACTACAGTCTGATATATTATCAATTAAAGATAAATAAAATGAATATCAGTCTGCTAGCAACTGTAACATCTCTGTATAATATTTAAATATAATATACAGTATTGTTTTATAGTTATATTATATTCATATAATTACAATGAAGAGAAAATAAAGTATTATAGCTGCCAGCTAGCTGTTTTACATAAATATAAAATTAATAGTGATGTAAGTAGATGACATTGAGATGAAAAGTCAACACTGCCATCATGTACTGCTACCGAGCCTCTATCACTAGCAAGCTTCACCTGTAGCTGAGGGGTAAGGTTAAGCCGAACGGGAGTGCCGTAAGCTTGATAACTAGGACAGGGGGTAGTGCCACTATCACAAGTAGTAAGGACATCAATTAGAGGATCCTTATAACCAATGATAGCTACAGCTAGGGGGTCAGGTGTGCGTAGGGCTTGAGTGAGATGGGCACCTGAGAGGGTGTAGAGTTAGGTGGTCAAAGCTATGACAAGTATAGGAGTGGGGATGTATCAGATAAACACAGACACAATGTGGGTAGGGTGGAGTAGAGATCAGGTAGATGAATGGAAAATATAAAATTGATCATTGATCAAGAAGATAGGTCTCTTGATCCTAGGGGTAATGAGCATGTTTATATACATGATGGAAACCTCTTGATAGATCTGACAGCCCATGGTATATAGTCATATCAGCCTACCAATCTACTACCCAGTAGACTTGGTAATGTCTGATAGATAGTCATACCAATCTATCAATCTATCAATCATGTGATCATCTCTTTAGGTTAGTCCTGGAACCCAGGGTTATTCTGTCTGAAACTCTAGTTCCTTTATCCTCTGCAATTCTTATCCAATGATCCCTGGGAGTCTCCTGTTGGTTCACAACATGTACGCTGTCTGATAAGAAGCTGAATGAGTAGACTTGACTAGTTAAGAAAGCAGATAAGTTTATATCTCAGAACTGAAGAGAAATCTAAGTGATCAAAGATATGAATGACTAGGTAAAGATTTATATATATCTTCAGTAACTCTGATATATTGAGAATGAATCACTGATATAAGAGGCTGAACCCCTAGATTCACTCTGGCTGGCTGACTCAGCCTAGTCATTGTTTGCATGTGCGCATGTGATCATGCTATGTGAGCTTGCTTAAGCTTGAGTTCTTATCTCATTCTTTTCTTCCCTTTCCCAAGCAATTCGTCCTTGTTATATAGGAGGACCAGTCTCTAGTTCTTAGAGCTTAATCCTCTACATTATGAATTGCTTCACTCCTTTCATTGATAGGCCACTGAAAGTCTTAATTCTGTATCATGAAGCTTAGCAAATGTGCTGACATATAACAGACTATTGAGAGTCTTAAATCCTGCATCATAAAGTTCAATGATAGCACTGATATATGAATAGACTGGGTTAGCAATCATGCTAACAAATGAATGAGCAACATTGAAAACATCTAGCTGAATGAGATAAAGTAGCAGACTTGTATAACAAATACACAAATGAATCAATATGAAGTAATAAGCAAGGACACTCTCAGCAGCTATGAACAACAATGAATGATCTTTCTTCAACAGCAGGAACAGGTCCAGTGTGAGAACAGAGATTTAATAGTAGCTCAGCAAGCTGAAATAGCTAATCTATGACAAGCTTTGAACATCTCAACATCAACTCTTTCTCAATCAAACTCACAATCACTCATTGCAGTCAGAAGATCAAAGATCAAGCTACTGAACTGCAAGAAGTATGATGATTCTAATCTGAAGCACTACCCTCAGTGAGAGCTAAAGCTTCAATCAAAACTTAAGATTGATGAGAAAGCTTTAGATAATAATGAGAAATGTGCTTGATATGTGTACTCAAGACTGAAAGAAATGGCAGCAGCTCAAATTTACCCCTGAGTTGAGAGTAATAAAAACAAGATCAACTTCATAATAGAGAGCTTACTGAAGCAGATATGCATGCTCTTTAGTGATTCTGCATAATAAGAAAAGGCTATGCAAAAGCTCAACAATCTATGACAGAGTAGAAGAGCTCTCTTTGACTTTCTGTCTGAATTTAATCAGCTACTGCTGGAAGCTGGTGATTATAGATAAGATGATCATATTAAAAAGAGATATTTAAAATTCACCCTAAGCATAGAGCTGAGGGAAAGCATGATGAATGTAAGAGAATCATCTGTCTATGAGAATTACTGCAAGGAGCTTAGATTAGTTGATCATCAACTCTCTGAGCTTAAGACTTTAAGACAGTAGTCTAAATGTTGTGAGGACAGATCTTCTTCAGATCATACAACATCTAATTCACACTCTCTACTTCATTATGCTGTTCTTGATCAATAAAACCAGTCTCAAGCTTCCACTGATGATCTAATAAATCTCTCTTCTGATGCTATGATTCTAAGCACCTGCTACATCAAATTGATAAATCAGACAGAGGTTAATTAATGAAGAGAGCAAGGCCTGTGCCTGAGATGCAAAGCTGAAGATCATATGATTAATAGCTGCTTATTCAAATCTCTCAGATACTCTACCACCTCTATGATAGCTAAGGTGATCCCTAAGCCAGTACTGAATGATGATGATATGAATATGAGTGAGGATTTGAGAAAAAAAGTAGCTCCAATTAAAAGATACTGAAAGAAGTGAAATAAGAAGCTTATAAAGAAGCAATGGAGAAGATTTAAATCTAAGATGACATTCAAATCCTTCACTGTCAATGCTATAATAGATAATACCTTTTCAACTAAAGCAATAATAGACAGTAGATGTAATGTCTATAGTCTTATTTCTCAATTCTATGTTAACAAGCATAAGCTTCTGTGCATTGAAATTCTCTCTGTTAAAATGACTGGCTTTGAAGACTCCATAAGACTCTCCACAAGCATAGTGACTGGCATTCAAATTGATATAGATGATCATATAACTAAATAGATCTTTCTTTATATGATGAATGAATTATATAGTCATAATATGTATCTAGATGACCCCTGGCTGGCCCAGCAAAAGATGACCATGATCCCTCATTAAAGAATTGTGAGATTTGAAGAGAGTAGCATAGAAATAGAGCCTAGTTCAAATGCAAAAGCTGATGTGATTCCCATCTCTGCCATAAGCTTCTCTAGGCTTGTGAGCACTTGAGAGAAGTGAAACATCAAGATCTTCACTGTTAGTTTGGCTGACATTCAAAAGACTCTAGAAGTGAAATCAAAGATTGACTCTAGAGAAAAGCTGTCTGAACATTATCATGAGTTTTTGAATGTATTTGATAAGAAAGCTGCCAACACTCTATCCCCACTTCATAGCTCAGATAGAGATCATGAAATTGAACTGATTAAAAAGACTGATGATAGTGCAGAACAACCCCTTGAAGCTCATTATATAATATATCTTGAGAGAAACTACTGACTTTGTGAAAGACTCTTACAGATTATGTAGATAAGAATTTTATTAAAGTGAGCTATAAGGGGTTGAACCCCTAGATTTACTCTGGCTGGCTGACTCAGCCTAGCCATCATTCGCACGTGCGCACGTGATCGTGCTACGCGAGCTTGCTTAAGCTCGAGTTCTCATCTCATTCTTTTCTTCCCTTTCTCAAGCAATTCATCCTTGTTATATAGGAGGACTAGCCTCTAGTTCTTAGAGCTTAACCCTTTACATGAGCAACTCTTCTGCAGCCACCTCTGTACTATTCACAAAGAAGCCTGGGGGTGAAGTAAGATTCTGTGTGAACTATCAAGCTATTAATAAAATCACTCAAAAGAATTGATATTCTCTATTTTTAATCAGTAAGACTCTACAGCAAATTGAACAGACTAAATGATTCACTAAGCTGGACATTATTGCAGCTTTTCACAAGATTTGAATCATGGAAGGTGATGAGTAGATGACAGCCTTTAGAATCAAATACAGACTATTTGAGTAATTGATTACATCCTTTGATTTGGCCAATGCTCCAAGTACATTTCAAAAATATATCAACTGAGCATTACATAGATATCTGGACAACTTCTGCTCAGTCTATTTAGATGACATCTTGATATTTTTCTCAAGAAGCTTACAGGAGCATTATGAACATGTACAAAAGATACTTATGTGTCTATAGAAAGCAGGCCTGCAGGCAGACATCAGAAAGAGTGAGTTTGAGTTGAACAGTACAAAATATCTTGAATTCATCATTGAAGCAGACAAGGGTATACAAATGAATTCAGAGAAGATTAAAGCTGTTTTGAAATGAGTGACACCTACTACTCTTAAGAGTATATGAGAATTTTTAGACTTTGCCAATTTCTATAGATAATTTATCAGAGATTTCTCAAAGATCATGATCTCACTGACAATTCTTACATGCAAGAATGTTCCTTTTTTGTGAATAAGCAAGGCTGAGGAAGCTTTTAAGTGTCTAAAATCAATGTTTATCTCTGCTTCAATTCTGCTTCAATTCAACTCTGACTGTGTGACTATATTGAAAACAGACTTCTCAGATTATATCTCAGAAGAAGTGCTGCTACAATATGATGAGCAGAGCATTTTACACTCATGTGTCTTCTTCTCTTGCAAGCATTCATCCGCAGAATACAACTACAAGATTCATGATAAAAAGTTATTAGCAATAATTAAGTGTTTAAAGAAATGAAATGCTGAGCTACAAAGTGTAAAGAAATTTAAAATTCTCATAAATCATAAGAATCTAGAATACTTCATGACTACACACAGACTAAATAAAAGACAGCTACATTGAATGAATATTCTCTATCAATTCAACTTCAGAATTGATTATTATTCAAAGAAGTTGAATATTGAATCAGACACTTTATCACAAAGAGAGCAGAACATGTCACAAAGTGCTGATAATGAGAGAATCAAGCAGAGACAAGCTCAACTATTTAAGTTTAATGTACTGATATCTGGAATAGAATCAAGAATGACTGCTGTCAGTGTGAAATCTGAGATGTCTCTTCAAGCTCAGTGAAATAAGACTTACAAAAATGACAAGATTCTGCAGTGTCTGAAGCAGACTCTTTATGAGAAAAGATTCAGATTTTCTTCTGAACTCAGCATTAAGATCTTCATCTCTGAGTGCTCTTTAAATGAGAACAAGAAGCTTTTCTTTCAAGATTATAATTGAGTGTCAGACTTTGAACCTCTTTAAATTAGATTAGTGCATGAGACTCATGACTCATCTCTTACTGATCATTCTGGGTAAGGGCAAACAGCAGAAGTTCTAAGATATGAGTTTTACTGATCAGGCTATGTCATTGATGTAAGAAGAATGATCAAAAACTGTCATCTTTGCAGATCAAACATCACATGAAGAGATCAATATCAGAGACTGCTTAAGCCTCTCTTCATTTTTGAATGCATGTGGCAGGAGCTTTTTATAGACTTTATTATAAACTTATCAAGCTTTAAAGAATACATGAACATCATGATTATAACAGACAGACTAATCAAGAAAATTATATTAAAAGCAGTTATAAAAACTGATGCAGAGACAGTGACTAGAGTGTTTCTTCACAATATCATCTCTCAACATGACATTTCTAAGACAGTAGTGTTAGATTAAGGATCAGCTTTCACAAGCATATTTTGAACTCAGATGTGTGAGAAATTAAACATTAAGAGATGACTCTTCACAGTCTATCACTCAGAGACTGACAGAGCTACAGAGTGAATGAATCAGACTCTGAAAATCTATCTACATAAGTATATTAGCTTTCAACAGAATGACTGATGTAAATGACTTCCTCTAGCAGAGTTGATCATCAATAATAGAGATGCTGTCTCAACAGACATGAGCTCATTCTTTTTAACACATCTTTTTCACATCTTCTTCATTGATATAGCTGATGCACTCTTCATTGAAACATCATGTAATCTCATTAAGTTTGCAGATGATTATATGAGGAAGACCTGTGAAGTGTTGAAGTGAGCTCAAGTAAAAATGACAAATGCTTAGCAATCTCAAAAGAAATATGTGAATAGACAAAGAGACTCAGCTTCAAGCTTTCAATCTGAAGATAAGGTCTGATTGAGCTTAGAGAACATGAAAACTAATCATCTGTGCAAGAAGCTGAACATGAAATACAATCAATATACTGTGCTAGAAAAGATAGAATCTCATACTTATTGACTAGATGTCTCATCTGACATTCACAATGTCTTTAATGTAAAGCTTCTACATGCTGTGGTGACAGATTCTCTGTCTAGTCAGAGACAAACTGACTAGCAGCCACTCACTATAGAGATCTCAGAAGGACCTGAGTTTGAGATTGAAGAAATTCAGAATGAACAAACCTACTGAAGAAAAAAGCAATATCTTGTTAAATGAGTAAATTGAACTGAGCCTACATGAAATGATGCAAGTCTCCTACAAGAAGTGAAGGTCTTGAACACTTGAGAGGCCTCTCAGCAGGCAAAAGTAGATGTAAAGAGAGCTTTAAATAGTTGTAAAGGCCTGCAACAAAGAGGGAGAAGAAGGGTATTATAAGAGATTGAACCTCTAGATTTGCTCTGACTGGCTGACTCAGCCTAGTCATCATTCACATGTGTGTACATGATTGTGCTACGTGAGCTTGCTTAAGCTCAAGTTTTCATCTCATTCTTTTCTTCCCTTTCTCAAGCAATTTGTCCTTGTTATATAGAAGGACTAGCCTCTAGTTCTTAGAGCTTAATCCTTTACAGTTGCAGGTCTTTATGACTATTTAAAGCTCTCTTTACATCTAATTTTGCCTGCTGAGAGGCCTCTCAAGTGTTCAAAGTCTTCACTTTTTGTAGAAGACTCATGTCATTTCATGTAGACTCAGCTCAACCTACTCATTTAACAAGGTATTGCTTTTTCCTCTGATAGATTCATTCATCTCAAATTTTCTCAATCTCAAACTTAGATCCTTCTAAAATCTCTATAGTGAGTGACTGCCAGTTGATTTGCCTCTGACTAAGCAAGAAATCTGTTGTCACTGCATATAGAAGCTTTATATTAAAAACATTGTGAATGTCAGATGAGACATTCAGTCAGTAAGCATGAGATTTTATCTTTTCTAGCATAGTATATTGATTGTATTTCACATTTAACTTCTTACACAGATGATTAGTTCTCATGTTCTCTAAGCTCAATCAGACCTTATCTCTGAATTGAAAGCTTGAAGCTGAGTCTCTTTATCTATTTATATAATTCTTTTGAGATTGCTGAGCATTTGTCATTTTTATTTGAGCTCACTTCAACACTTCACAGGTCTTCCTCATATAATCATCTGCAAACTTAATGAGATTACATGATATTTCAATGAAGAGTGCATTAGCTATATTAATGAAGAAGATGTGGAAAAGATGTGTTAAAAAGAATGAGCTCATGCCTGTTGAGACAGCATCTCTATTATTAATGATCAGCTCTGCTAGAGGAAGTCATTCACATCAGTCATCCTGTTGAAAGCTAATGTACTTGTGTAGATAGATTTTCAGAGTCTGATTCATTCACTCTGTAGCTCTGTCAGTCTCTGAGTGATAGACTGTGAAGAGTCATCTCTTAATATTTAATTTCTCACATATCTAAGTTCAAAACATGCTTGTGAAAGCTGACCCTTGATCTGACACTATCATCTTAAAAATGCCATGTTGAGGAATGATGTTGTGAAGGAACACTCTAGTCACTGTCTTCACATCAGTTTTCTTAACTGCTTTTAATATAATCTCCTTGATCAGTCTGTTCATTATAATCATGATGTTCATGTATTCTTTAGAGCTTGATAAGTTCACAATAAAGTTCATGAAAAGCTTCTGCCACATATGTTCAGAAATGAGAAGAGGCTTAAGCAGTTTCTGACATCAATCTCTTCATGCAGTGTTTGATCTGCAAAGATGACAGTTTCTGATCATTCTTCTCACATCAGCAGCATAGCCTGATCAGTAGAACTCACATCTTAGAACTTCTGTTATTTGCTCTCATCTGGGATGACTGGTAAGAGATGAGTCATGAGCCTCATGCACTAATCTGATTTGAAGAGGTTTGAAGTCTGGCACTCACTTACAATCTTGAAAGAGAAGCTCTCTGTTCTCATTTAAAGAGCACTCAGAGATAGAGATCTTAATGCTGAGTTCAGAAGAAAATCTGAATCTTCTCTCACAAAGAATTTGCTCCAGACACTGCAGAATCTTGTCATTTTTTTGAATCTCATTTCACTGAGCTTGAAGAGACATCTCAGATTTCACACTGGCAGCAGTCACTATTGATTTCATTTCAGATGCCAGTACATTAAACTTAAGTAGTTGAGCTTGTCTCTGCTTGATTCTCTCATCATCAGTGCTCTGTGGCATGTTCTGCTCTCTTCATGATAAAGCATCTGATTCAGCATTCAACTTCTCTGACTGGTAATCAATTCTGAAGTTGAATCAATAGAGAATATCCATTCAACATAGCTGTCTTTTATTTAGTCTGTGTGTAATCATGAAGTATTCTAGATTCTTATGATCTATAAGGATCTTGAATTTCTTTATACTTTGTAGCTCAGCATTTCATTTCTTTAAACACTTAATTATTGCTAATAACTTTTTATCATGAATCTTGTAGTTGTATTCTGCAGATGAATGCTTGCAAGAGAAGAAGACACATGAGTGTAGAATGCTCTGCTCATCATATTGTAGCAGCACTTCTTCTGAGATATAATCTGAGAAGTCTATTTTCAATATAGTCTCACAGTCAGAGTTGAATTGAAGCAGAATTGAAGCAGAGATAAACATTGATTTTAGACACTTAAAAGCTTTCTCAGTCTTGCTTATTCACAATAAAGGAACATTCTTGCATGTAAGAATTGTTAGTGAGATCATGATCTTTGAGAAATCTCTGATAAATTATCTATAGAAATTGACAAAGTCTAAAAATTCTCATATACTTTTAAGAGTAGTAGATGTCACTCATTTCAAAACAGCTTTAATCTTCTCTGAATTCATTTGTATACCCTTGCCTGCTTCAATGATGAATTCAAGATATTTTGTACTGTTCATCTCAAACTCACTCTTTCTAATGTCTGCCTGTAGGCCTGCTTCCTATAGATGCATAAGCATTTTTTGTACATGCTCACAATGCTCTCATAAGCTTCTTGAGAAAAATATCAAGATGTCATCTAAATAGACTGAGCAGAAGTCATCCAGATATCCATGTAATGCTCAGTTGATATATTTTTGAAATGTGCTCAGAGCATTAGCCAAATCAAAGAGTATAATCAGTCACTCAAATAGTCTGTATCTGGTTCTAAAGACCATCATCCACTCATCATCTTCTGTGATTCAAATATTGTGAAAAGCTGCAATAATGTCTAGCTTAGTGAATTATTTAGTCTGTTCAATTCACTGTAGAGTCTCACTGATTAATGATAGAGAATATTGATTCTTTTAAGTGATTTTGTTAAGAGCTCAATAGTCCACACAGAATCTTAGCCCACTCTCAGACTTCTTTGTGAATAGTACAGGAGCAGCTGCAGGGGAGTTGCTCATACTAATAAAACCCTTATTTAGATAATCTGTAAGAGTCTTTCACAAAGCCAGTAGTTCCTCTCAAGACATATTATATAATGAGTCTCAAAGGGGTTGTTCTGTGCTATCATCAGCCTTTTTAATCAGTTCAATCTCATGATCTCTACCTGATTCACAAAGTGGGGGTAGAGTGTCAGCAACTTCCTTATCAAATATGTTCAAAAACTCATGATAATGTTCAGACAGCTTTTCTCTAGAGTCAATCTTTGATTTCACTTCTAGAGTCTTTTGAATATCAGTCAAACTGACAGTGAAGATCTTGATGTTTCACTTCTCTCAAATGCTCATAAGTCTAGAGAAGCTTACAGCAGAGATGGGAATCATATCAGCTTTTGCATTTGAACTAGACTCTATCTCTATGCCACTCTCTTCAAATCTCACAATTCTTTGATGAGGGATCATAGTCACCTTTTGCTGGGTCAGCCAGGGGTCACCTAGATACATATCATGATCATGTAACTTATTCATCACATAGAGAAAGGCCTGTTCAGTTACATGACCACCTATATCAATTTGAATGCCAGTCATCATGCTTGTGGAGAGTTCCATGGAGTCTTCAAAGCCAGTCATTTTAACAGGAGGAATTTTAATGTACAGAAGCTTATGCTTGTTAACATAGAATTGAGAAATAAGATCATAGACATTACATTCACTATCTATCATTGCTCTAGTCAAAAAGGCATTATCTACTAGAGCATCAACAGTGAAGGATTTGAATATCATCTTAGATTTAAATCTTCTTCATTGCTTTCTCATAAGCTTCTTATTTCACTTCTTTCAGTGTCTTTTAGTTAAAGCTACTCTTTTCTCAAATTCTCACTCATATTCACATCATCATTGTTCAGTACCAGCTCAGAGATCATTTTAACTATCATGAGGGTGGCAGAGTGTCTGGGAGGTTTGAACAGACAGCTCTTAATCATATGACCTTCAGCTCTGCATCTCAAGCACAGGCCTTGCTCTCTTCATTGATTAACCTCTGTCTGATTTATCAATTTGATGTGGTGAGTGCTTGAGATCACAGCATCAGAAGAGAGATTCATCAGATCATCAGTGGAAGCTTGAGACTGATTTCATCAGTCAAGAACAGCATGACAAAGTAGAGAGTGTGAATTAGATGTCATATGATCTGAAGAAGATCTGCTCTCACAATGTTTAGATCACTGTCTTAAAGTCTTAAGCTCAGAGAGTTGATGATCAACTAATCTAAGCTTTCTGCAGTAATTCTCATAGAAAGATGATTTTCTTACACTCATCATGCCTTCTCTCAGCTCCATGCTTAGAGCAGATTTCAAATACCTCTTTTTAATATGATCATTCTATTCATGACCACCAGCTTTCAGCAGTAGTTGATTAAATTCAGACAGAAAGTCAAAGAGAGCTTTTCTACTCTATCATAGATTGTTGAGCTTTTGCATAGTCTTTTTCTGTCATGCAGAATCATTAATGAGTATGTGTGTCTGCTCCAGTAAGCTCTCTATCATGAAGTTAATCTTGTTCTTATTATTCTCAACTCAGAGGTAAACTCAAGCTGCTGCCATTTCTTTCAGTCTTGAGTACACATATCAAGCACATTCCTTATTATTATCTAAAGCTTTCTCATTGATCTTAAGTTTTGATTGAAGCTTTAGCTCTCACTGAGGATAGTGCTTCAGATTAGAATCATCATACTTCTCACAGTCTGATAGCTTGGTCTTTGGTCTTCTGACTGCAATAAGTGATTGCAGATTCAATTGAGAGAGGATTGATGTTGAGGTGTTCAAAGCTTGTCATAAATTAGCTATTTCAGCTTGCTGAGCTACTATTAAATCTCTGTTCTCACACTGAACCTGTTCCTGCTGTTGAAGAAAGGTCATTCATTGTTGTTTAAAGCTGCTGAGAGTGTTTCTGCTCATTGCTTCATGTTGATTCATTTGTTGTACAAGTCTGCTGCTTTATCTCATTCACCTAGATGTTTTCAATGTTGCTCATTTGTTTGTTAGCATGATTGCTAACCCAGTCTATTCATATACCAGTGCTATCACTGAACTTCATGATGCAGGATTTAAGGCTCCCAGTGGCCTATCAATGAAAGGAGTGAAGCAATTCATAATGTAAAGGGTTAAGCTCTAAGAACTAAAGGCTAGTCCTCCTATATAACAAGGATGAATTGCTTGAGAAAGGGAAGAAAAGAATGAGATGAGAACTTGAGCTTAAGCAAGCTTGCATAGCACAATCACATGTGCACATGTGAATGATGGCTAGGCTGAGTCAGCCAGCCAGAGCAAATCTAGGAGTTCAACCCCTTATAGCAACAAAGAGGAAGAAGAAGGATATTATAAGAGGCTGAACCTCTAGATTCACTCTGACTGGCTGACTCAGCCTAGTCATTGTTTGCATGTGTGCACATGATCATGCTACATGAGCTTGCTTAAGCTTGTGTTCTCATCTCATTCTTTTCTTCTCTTTCCCAAGCAATTCATCCTTGTTATATAGGAGGGCTAGCCTCTAGTTCTTAGAGCTTAATTCTCTACAGTTTAATGATTTTCAGAGAGAATGCACTTCTCAGTGATAAATAACATTAACTACCTCATTAAATGTGTAGTTACTTTGAGATATTGCAAGCTAAAAGAGAAATCAATGATTATGTCTTCAATCTCAGATAAAAAAATCCTTATGTAGAGAAGTCTAATGGCAGATGACAAGTAAAATAAGAACAAAAGTTGCCTAGACTTAAGCTTATCAAATCATTAAAGAGAGAAAGAAAAGCCTGAATCTCCTTCTCTGTACAGAAACTCTAACACTAAAAAAAGATATTATTTATTATATTTATTGACTTTGAAACTGAGGAAAGAAATATAAGAGCAAAAGTAGCAACAAATTACAATGATGAAATTCAGCTATACATTTGAAATAAAATAAATAGATATGAAAATGAATGAAAGAAGCTCAAAACTGAATTGCAAGAAATTAATACTGCTTAAAAGAGAACAATAATAATACTAAAGAATTGAAATATCTTATCTACCGTATCAATAAAAAAAAAAAGAGAAAAAATAAAAATAAAAAGAGAAGAAAAAAGAAAAATTAAGGGAAAAAAAATTATGTGCAAGTGAACTTTCCGAGTTCATGCTCACCAATTCCTTTATCCCTTTCCTCAGCTACTCGCATGTATTTTCGTATGTATGCGTCAGGTATATGTATATGAGCATTGGGGTGGGGGGAAATGGGACTGGTGAAACAAATATTCAAAAAGAGAGCCGTAAACGACCAACCCCCTCAGAAGAATGAGAAAAATGAAACCAACGTATTTTCATGTTTCAACCAAATATTGGCGAGGGTGATGGGAACAAGATTTATAATAGCAATAATACCAGAACAAAACCTCCATTTATTTATTTATTTACCCGGTTGAAAATTCCGTCCATATGTTCCGAAACCAGTTGAGTAAAAAGGAATGCACGAAATGGAAAAACAGGTGACCTGCGGTACCTGTCTCGACAGGCAGACATAAAGGGGAGAAAGAAACAAAGAGTAAGATGGGAGAAGGGTGGTGTAGCTCGATGACCAGTTAGGTACGATGCATGGAAGATGGAGTTGCTATGTAAAGCGGAAGTGTATAGAGGCTGGAGGACGGAAAAGCATCGGATCATATATGCGGGGTATATAATGGGATTAATGAACGGATGGATCGCTTCAGCAAGTTCGTACCTCACGATTAACGGAGGTTGGATATTTTCTTGTGATACAAGGAAGATTTGTTTTCTGAATGACGCAAGCTGCGGGGTATGGGTAATGCAACGGTATGTACGGATACATGCATGTATGGAAACAAAATCAGAAGAAAATTTCCTTTCGCCTTAATTTCCTGGAACAGCCACCGCCACTGCCACTGCAGCACCATATATCGCGCTCTCATCAGCTAACTCGAGAGTGATGGTGGGCGATGTGACGACTGAGGTAATCAGTTGCTCCGAGGGTGAGGAGGCCGTCGCAGATTGGGAGAGGGAGAGAGAAGGGGATGGGAGGGACGAATCTCTTTCCAGTGTCAGCTCGTTGAGGTAGTGTTGGCACTGCTTGTGGAAGCCTGGGTATTTGTTAATGACAGCCCCATCACAGGCGATCGTGACGTTCAGTTCACTATTATCGGCGGTGTCGTTCTTTGGAGGATTGTTTCCGCTGGCAACGGCTCTTTCGTTCGTTGTGGAGGTGGAGTCAGGGGTGGGGAGAATGATGGGTGCTTCAGTGTTGTTCCGTAGACACCAGAGGGCGTGGATGGCAGTCGCTAGGTATGCTGCTGCTCTGCGAGTGACGTAGCCGCAGATTTGTTGGAGGAATAGAAGATCGGGCGGAGATGGGGGGATGATAAAGGTGTGGCGTTTTTGCAGGAATAAAGAGGAAGCAGTAAGGGAGGGGGATGTATCATCTTGGATGTATGCGGCGATAGCGGTGTCAAAAGAATACGGATTCCGCATGGATTCAGGGAGTACACCTCCAAACAGACCTGCAGTCTTGACAGCATCCAGTATGACCAACCGCACGATCTCACCTAGATATCGTCCCGTGCACATATACTCCAGGGGTTGATAATCGGGCTTTAAATGTGTGCGATTGAGATAATCGTCCCAGGTAGTCGTTGGTAAGACTCCCCCACCACCAAACATGCTAAGTTCGGTATTGACAATTACGTGATCAGCTGCATCGAACCACTCTGCTGGTCTGTTTCCGAACTTGGCGGTTCCAATGGCATTTACGGGGAAATGAATGGCGGCATTGGTACCAGTGCCTAAGATCAAAGATACCCGGGTTGAAGAGTCTGTGTAAGCACGAGAGAGCAGGGTAGAGGAGCTGTCATTGACGATGGCATCGATTCTGACATTGAGATTTCGCTCCCTACAAGCATCCATGATCAACTCGCTTAGGTCGTCACCCACGGTACCATCGGAGCACAGGAACCCCTTGCCCATGGAAATGACGCGTCCGCTGCGTATCGAGGTCTGCTCAATCGGAAACGACCACGATAGACCGATTGGCAGAGGTGCTGAGTCTAGGCCATACTTTTCATCACCACCGCCTAGCATCTCCTCAATTCTTTCCGCCATCCAGCGAAAAAAAGCTTTCCCCTCCAACAATTTTACAGGCTCATCAATTGCTGAGACCTTCACACGGATGATCCTCATCTTCCCACCCCCAGAAAGTTCAACAAGCGCAACGCGAAACGTCGATCCTCCCAGGTCCATGGCAAGGTATGTACCTGTCTCATTGCCAGTGGGGAGAGTATGGTTGAAAGATGGGAGCATGGAGACCGGGCTCGACTTGGCACAGGCGTCAATCTGCGCGCGTATCTTCCGTGACATGGCCAAGAGATTCGCAACGTCCAAGTGGCCATTGAAAAGACGCTCAATTTCTTTCGATAGCTCATCGAGGGATCGACGGCGTCGTTTGATGCTGGAAATGGATCCGCGTTTTGAGTCAGATGCATCCCCAAGTCCTGAGGGAAACATCATCAACCGCTTGAGGAGAGCCATGATGCTGCGAAAGAAAGACCGCATGCGGCGGGCGGCTGTTGCAACTGCATCTGCCATGTTGATAGACGGATATATCGGTAGGCCTCCAAGGGAGCCTTGGTAGTGAGAAATGTAGAGATTTGAGTTTGGTAGATAGTGTATTGGGTATATGGGGTATTATTATATGGTGGTCAAAGCTCGTGTAAATGGTTTCAAAAGGGGCCTCGACGGGAGCTTAAGTAAAATTCATGGATGGTTGATATAAAAGCTTGACAACCATTTCCAGCGTTGAGGCCAATACAAAAGAGGGTTTAAGGTCCGAGTGCTGATGTGATGTACCGACGATTTGATGTTCTGCAGAGGCAGTAGTGTGTGGATGATGTATTTTTGACTCAAGCCACAATAGTGAAACCGTCGGAAGGGGTGAGCCGCAAGATATTAAAACTTAATGCAAACAAAGTTAAAGGCGGAGTAGCAGTCAAAGTTTCATGTCGGATAGTTGCTGATAACGGAAAGGGGCGAGCGGGCTCATACAAATACCCCAAAAGGCAAAGTGTAAATAGCCGAGTCCAAAGTTGTATCGGGAACTCCGCGCTTTGGTTTTAAGACACGTTATATTGGGTACCTGGTACTATCCAGGAAGGTGGGTATCAAGAGGACTTTCCACAGGAATTGCGTATTATGTTGTATGTGTGTGTGAGAGAGAGAGAGATGTGAAAAAAATGAAGATAGAGCAGGTGAGGATGGAGAGGAAGCAAGCAACTATCAAGTGCGACAGTGAATACGGGGTCTCTAGGCACTTGGTCAGGGCAACTGCAGCGTTGCAGGCACTATTTGCTCGCTTTGTGTCTGTCTGATCAATTTTGCCGGACCCAGATCTCACGTTTCGCGCCAGGCTGTTTTTATCTCCTTTTAGTGAGCTTATGCCTTCCCCCCCCCACAGAACCCAGGAACTTGTTTTGCCGGGCAATCCCTTTCCACAGGGATCTGACTAACATCAAGGCCAGCAGTGATCAGTGGTAGTAGACGGGGATAGTACTGAAAGAGGTGCTCCGGTCTCAGTCTGCATAAACAAGGATAAAATGTGAAATGAAACAAGAACTTAAAAGGGTAAGAATAAACACCTCAAGTCGCAAAATTAAAAACAAATGAGGGAACGGTGGTCAGGTTGACAGATTGAGGTGTTATTGTTGAGGCCCCCAGGTGAGAGGGGGGGGGAAGCGTGGGTGACTTTCCCACGGTGGTACCTGGTGGTGAAACGATACACAGGGAAGCGAGGCATGCGATTGATTGACTACAGCGACCTGCAGCTACAAACGGGGGTTTGAGGAGAATGACGGTCACTCAGCTTCAATGGGAGGATTGCCATGACTCAGAGCAGTTGGTGTAGTAATAGCAGCAGTGGCATTAGTGAGTCGTTGGTGAAGTTGTTTATTTTGTCATAGGTTAAGAAAGCCAACATTTTTTTATCAAAAAAAAAAAAAAAAAAAAAAAAAAAAAAAAAAGAATTAACAAATAAATCTGAAGTTGTCTAGTTTGGGATTGGAATGAAGGTCCTCGAATAATACGCTGGTGGTTGGTTTGCTTGGCGCTGTATAAAGAATGCCCCAGTGACCTGGAAACCCCCTGCCGCAACAGTCATGCGGTGGTAGTGGTGGTGGTGGTGGTGGAGAGCGGCTAGATGAGGTGACATCCGAGAGATAATATCTCGAATACGGACTGTGTAGACGCGACCGAAACCAGCAGGAATGCAAAAGGAGCGGCGTGATGTGGTAGTGGATGGTGTGTCAATGAGGTTGAATTGAAATCAGATGAAAAAGTGGTAGTGCAGGAACTAATATTTCAACTATCCCTAAGAGCCGCTTTGGTAATCAATACGGGGTTTGAACCGGGGCAAATGCATGGCGTTGTAACACCCTTTGGTCGTTCCATTCGGGCATACGATGTGTGAGCAGCCAGGACAACGCGCCACGGGTAAGTGCAATAGCCGAGCTCTCTCTGTTACGCTTCCTGGTTCGGTAAGCTGACAATACCGACAAACGGTCTCGTACAGCGTAATTGCGAAACTGGTAAGAATACCGAACTTACGCCCATGGTATTCCCCGGTATTAGAGGTGGTGGTGCTGTACTGCCCTTTTTTTGCGCCTGCCCGCACGGACCACAGTCTCCAGCCTTGCAGTAATTTCCCTTTCTCAATGTGGCAAGGCGCGAAAGAGCTTAGCGAACGCTTTATCAGCGCCGACACAACGTCTTCAACAGGAACAATATCATATCTATGGATTACTCGAGTCTTCCCTTCTTGAATTTTTTCGGCTAGAATCCGGAGGAGCACCCTCATTGTTTTTGCTCTCGAAATTCATCTCCAACTCCCCAGGAAAAGTTGCCTGCTCCGGCTCCTTATTTCAAAAATGAGCTTGTGTTTTGGGAGGTCGCAATGTAACGTTGCTCTGGTCCAGCTTCGGGCGTGCAACCTTAACTACCCAACAACTAATCACTTTCCTAATGAGCCCCCACCAGCATTTGCACTTCTCCGCGCCATCACCTTAATTAATATAAGTAATCATAATTTCCCAAATATGCGCCAAGAAATCATCAGAGCATCCCGCATGTAACCACAACATCAGCTCTGTGGGAAAGCCCGAGGTGCTGATGAGGTGAGGTTGTCTACGTTGTTGATCTGCGTCTGTTTCGTATGGAGCTCAGGCCTCCCTCTTCGGCCAAGAGCCGCCATTTAGCGCGATTGACGCCCTAAAACCAAAACTTCACCGGGGTGGGAAATAGCTTTAACTTTGAATGACGTCGTGATTGATGATAGATATTTCACATGTGCTTGGATATCGTCGTCATTACCTTGATGAAATGCCGATATATATATTACCGAGAGACTCAGATATTACATACAAGTCTGAAGTTTGAAGGCCGTATCTATTTGTAACATGCATCTTCTCGCCAAAGTTGAACCTCTCTCTCTGAGTCATAGTATCTAGTTACTGTATCCCGATTCACATGTTGGGGTTGAACTGGATAAGGCTCCCTGCGGGGCATACTTTCCATCGAGGCGGAAATGGTATGCTTATTTGCCGTTGCTGTTCACTCGACATGGGCTGACTTTCCCTTGATTGAAACGTATAGTCCAGTATCTTCCTGTCTCCAGCAACAATCAAGTTCCTGGAATATCAAAAAATTCTGACTGAGTATTCGGTTCCTTTTGCTATGTTATAGAACTGTGATTGCGTTTCTAATCTTATAAATTGAACAGGATGGAATGGGATAACGGAACACTTCCACCCTGCTGAACTTCCTTCTGCTGGAAGGATAGAGGGGATCACGAGGAACCCCCCAAAAAAAACCAGCAGCCAGTTATAACATATGACAAAGCCTGCTATTGACAACTATGTCGTTGGGTACCAGAGTTTATTTTGATGGAACTAACAAAGTCTCCATGATGAAATGATTATATGACAGTTGTCAACACCTTTGTCAAAGGTGAACATTTCTGTTGATGTGTAATACCTTTCTAATTTGTTTGATTTGCTTACTGATTAACTTGCAATTCAGGCACACCCTACACTCTTGTGTCGCAAACACTGAAAGGAAAGATTTACAATATTTTACCCCTACTATCAGCCTTATCAATTATCATTGTTTCTAGAGCTGATAGGCAGATCATGTTGTTTTCAATTATTGCAAGGCAATGATTAAGTGATTACAGCTAAGCTCATACGGAATCAATCAGCTACTTCCATGATGTCTAAGTAGTGCTTTTTCTATTCTAGAAAATTCCCATCTCTTGCGATGGGTATTAGAACTGTTCCAGTAATCCTTCCCCCCCTCAAGTCCCTTTCCTAAATTTACTCCTGGCAAAATCAATGTTCTCTTTCGATTTAAAGGAGCCTCTTTGAGTCCATGAAGTTTTTACGTGTTTATCACAAGCGAGGCTGGCCATTACTTTCCCTTGTAGCCAAGTTTTAAGGCTGTCTAGAACAATCAAAGGCCGGAGCTCTCGAATTGTTTCAAAATCACGTTCATCAAAAAGTTGATACGGAACTACTACTATGCTATTTGCACCCCCAAACGCCGCAATGCGTGGGAACTCATATTACTAAAGACAGACAAAGCCGAAACCTGAGAAAATAAGTTTGTTCGTTAGCCTTATTCTTCCAAATGTCTGCGGCACTATTAGCTCAGTCCTGGGCTTCGGGCAGATTTTAAACTATACGGACCGTGGCGATCACTTAAACCACTCCAAAACGGCCTGGGTCGGGTTGTGGAGAACCAACTTTTTTGGGGTGATTAGTTAACTAATTAGTCCGACTGACAGTCCGCACATGGGGTGGGTCCACATGGTTTTCCTGTTGCGCTAAGACCTGCAAGACCTACACATCACTAGGCACTTGACGCGACGGCATCACAGCCTCATTAAGTTTGGGTTAGCTTGGTATCAAATTTGCATAACACATTTTGCCCGGTGTTTTTTGTCTGGGATGGATTGATTGATTCTTCTTTTGAATTTCTCCTGGTGAGGTGAGCTCGATTTCCCTACCCAAGTGTTGATAAAGCACGATTATTATTGGACTCTACCGAAAATATTAATTTTGTTCTCCGCAGATCTAATTTAAATAAAAATCCAGGATTTGATTGCTTGGTGTGGGTGCGGAGGCTGTGTTCGCTGTGTTAACTCCCAAGGATCTGCCAGCTTTGTCCCTGCTTCCTTCGAGATTTTCACGCGGTGATTACAATAAGCAGTTGCTTCGAAGAAGTCCCAATGGACCCCAAGAATTCGTCAAAATAAGTCTCCATATGCACCCGATGAGCCTTCACAAGACAAGCCAGGTGATGCAACGCTCCGACATCCGATTCTTTGTTCGTCGTTAAATCGATAACGTTTTCATGGCAAAGTATATGGAAACGGACTTATCATTCGAGTGTTGAATGGATTGCAGGACTTTGCTTGAAGGCTTTTGTTCGCTGTGCATCATCGCAAGCTGAAAAGCCTGGGATCAAAATAATGCACCAGCTATGGTCAAATCCCCACACAGGAGCCGAATCTTACGCCGCTTGGAGCTCTGATATCCTGTAAAATTCCCTCTGCTCGGCGACGATCATTTGCAACAGCTTTGGTGTACCTTGCTGGAAACACGTCAGAATATTGACGGGTTTTGAAACATCAAAATCCCAGCAGAAAAATATCATCGAGATATTGTTTTCCTGTCTATGATCCAATCCGCTCTCAGATTGCCGGAACAACAAGCTCCTCTTCCCATTCCTGTAATATCTCAATTCACCTTGTCGGGGAAGAGTGAGTCTGCCTTTTCCTTGTTGCATTATCAGCTGAGCAGCATCGATAGTGCCTAAGAATATCGTTAAAGTCCATGATTTCGAGGGATGAACAAAGATTTCCTTTTGCCGCGATAGTACGGTACATAAGGGTTAGCACTCGCTGAAGAAGGGACGTCCTGATAAGGTGAAACCCCTGAGCCAACGACACAGACACTGAATCGCCAAAGTCGCTTCTTCGATAACCAGGATGCCCATTAAGCCAAGTCTGGGCGCGATTACCCCACCGTCGGTGAATGTCACTCAAACAAGATCATCGTTGTCTTTGTTTACCTTTATGGTATCTACCATGACTACCGTACTGGAAGGCACTATGACGCTGCTAGGGGGAAGCAGTCAGGCAGATAACTCTCTATAGGGGAAGGTAGAGAGCGATATAGGTATGAACACACTCGCATGTTTCGAGGCAGGAAGGCATTTCTTGTCGAAGGGGGAACAGCAAATTCCGGTAGTGCATAGGTCGTGACTGAGCACCACAGCCATTCATATTACCAGAGGCATTCCAACAGCCCCTGAAATCCAAAATCGCAATTGGAGTTCACCGTGAAGTACCACTTTCTCCAGTGGCTGAATTGTGGGCACGAAAATAACCATACAAATTGTGATGTAAGTAAAGTAAATTGCCTGATGAAATATCTCTTCGGCTTGGCTGGTACCACAAGCTGAAAAGGAACCGTGAGTGATAGAAATGGTAACAGTTACAGTATTTATAACCACAGAGAGGAAAATCAGCAATTAGCAGTCTCAACGAAACCTGCCACTTAAATGGAAGGTCTTGCCAAACAACGATGCTGTTACAATGAAAGCAGATTAGTCGCGAACGAAGGCATTGGTGCAGTATAAATCGTTTGAGGAAGCTGTTGGTAGCCCATTGGTTAACAGAGCTGGGAATGATAAAGGCAAACTTATCTGGCGATCGAAAACTCTTACCCGCTGCTTCCCTCAGGTCAAGAGTGAGATGAATAAATTGAGACGCATTTCTGGTAGCTTCAAAGCTGCAGAATTGGGGATAAAAGAGACACGTTTGCAATCGTGATCCGTGTTCCATCCTGCGCTCGAAGTCTGCTCCACTTTGAAATACCATCGGAACCAGCTCAAAAACGGGTTTTCTTCTTTGAACCAGGAGCATTGACTTTCTGAGCATTTCCCGGTAGAAGTTCTGGAATACTCTGGGACAAAGATGTTTTGGTTGACTAGCGTTCCATCACAAATTTGGCGCAGTTTGTCTCTGAGCCACGATTTTCGACGTCCAAGCCATTTATCAATTTGTTTCAAAAATCTCCACTCTTGATGTAGTTGGGAAATTTTTCACTGTGGGTCTGAACTTTGTCTATTCATCTACTCAAGTAAAAGCTGTTTATATGGCCAATTCCATGTTCTTGAGTAGCTGAAACAAGAAGGTATGGGAATAATGCCATCAACATCTCTCTTGAGGAAAAGTCATTCTCAATCTAGTTATTACATTAACTAGCATGAGATTCTTATCAGGTATTTTCTGATGAATAAAACTGCATACTTATCATGCATAGTGAGACTCATGACTCCTGTGCAGGGCTTTTTTTTCCCCCCTGAATGAGAAGGCCAGGGGGAAAAAAATGAATGGAACAAAAAGAAAGATGACAAGATTCACAATATAATATCTTTGCTTTAAATTGTTTTGCAAGAGTAACAAATTGAAGAAATGAGAGGATGAATATGATATTCCTGAATATCATTTCTCAAAGAATATAAGATTACAAGATTTTGACTCTGATCAGTTGAGTGAGAAGCACATCAGTGGTTCAGGAAGAATTTGTTGCCCGCATCATGCATATCCTGTTACATGACTCTCATCCATCATAACACATCATAACTTCACTGATAATGAAGCCAATTTCTTCTGTTGTGAAAAAGTCATGACACGACCGGATATAGGCTGCGATTGGCGTGGCTAGTTACATATCGTAACCTTGGATTTCGTCCTGTAGCTATCTTGATTGTCTGGAAGATGTCAATATGTCACATCCCTTAAAAGCTCCCAAACCCTTTCATGAACACTCACTTTCCATGGGCGCATCCAGCACAGCCTCAGAAGCAGGTATATCAATCCCCAAGCGCAAGTTTAACAGGAGTATTTAGTTCCTTGAAACCTGCGCAGGGGATGGACACCTTTTAACTTCCGAGTGATTTTTGCCATAGCCCCGAACTGTCATCCTGAAACATGAAAACTTCTGAAAATATCACATCCATTCCTGATCTTGGGTATTCATGGATTGGCTGTTCCGTTGACATAACTAACACCTTGGGAGGTTGACTGGAACTGCGCAAAAGCCGTTAAGGGTATTTATCTATTTGAGTGCTAAGAAGCCACAATTCCAAGGATCAACGGTAACCCCAGGGGCAACCCTTTCTTTGTGTTTGAATGACATCCTCAATATGACAAATATGAAGATTGCATAAAGCTCTGGAAAGGAATCTGTATTTGCCAAACAGGTTTCCCAAAGTCTATATGCCAGTTGCTGTTAATCAACATCTCGAGTTTTCAATAACAGAGAGAAACAACAACAAAAATGCAGAACTAATTTTTAAAATTTTCAATCATGACTTCCCACCCAGAATCTTTTATTACTATTATACACTTGAATTACTTGTCTCATCAAGGTTCTGCTTTCTATAATAAATCAAATAAAATGACAATCTATCACATTATATCTAGCTAATCAAAAATTGGTGATTAATATTGAAAAAAATATATTACAACACTATATTATCATATATGTTATTCACCTTTGACCGTCGCTCTGTCCGGAAGTACCTCCCTCCGCATCCAGGTACGGCCTCTCCTCGCCGCTTTTGAATGCCTATAAATACCACCTTCCTCTCGCCGTTTTGATAGTTCTCTCAATCGTCCGTTTTTTTACCCCGTAAAGGAATTAGTTAAACTAATTCCGATTCAGGCAAAATTTTGCTGCAACTATCCCTGTGTTCCGACACGCCTCAGAACATGCCGTCAACTAGGCAGCACGCCAACCCCACTTTATCCCGCCATAGCTGTCACGGTGACGCTACAGGCTGGTGTTCTTAGGAAAATGTCAACTTCAGGGGAACCGTCAGACTCTTTACTTCCGACCTCCTCATCACCAGCTTCTGCTGTCAAGTTTCTAATAGCACCCAGTGTTGCCCAATTCTAGTGAAAGGGATCATCATATCAGGATGGAAAAGAAATTGTACGAGACCTTTCCCAGTGACCAAGTCACAGAAGCCATGCTTGATGATGAAGCCGCGACAATATCCAGTGAAAACTATAGAACTTTGGGAAAGAATTGACAGAGCCCAGGGAGGCAAGATGACCCTCTTTCTTCTCATCTCTTAACATCTTACTAGGAAAACCTGTCAAACTCAGTGTACACTGACTATATAAGCAGTACCTACCTTATCCCGCTGGCGGGAGCTACTACATTAGAGTAATAGTTGATGAGAATTTTGCTGGAAATGTGTTCACCTGCTGTTGGAAACACAATGGCAAGACCATCTGTTGGATTACTCAATTGATGATAGATAGAAGCTACTGAGAGCATGGACTGGCAAGCAGACTCTTGAGAGAGATATAACTGAATGAGGATAACATATACAGTATGATGAGCTCCCACCCAGCTGCATGCTTGGCTGCTGTGTCATCATTTGGGAGTAAGTACAATCCTTGTTTGTAAAAGAAATATAGGACACAATTCTGACTCAGAACAGTGAGTATTGAAAGAGTGCTCCTGTATTTTATAAAGGGAAATGCTGAAGCAATTATGAAAACATCATCAATATTCTACATTAGAGAAGCAAAGCTGTGTGACACCCTCCTCAAGCCCAACAATTCAACAGAACTTGTTTGTAGAGTCAATACTGAACTCTTTGTTGACCATAAAGAGCTATTGAAGGTGTTGAAAATGGTTGAAGAAACCTGATAATGACAACTAGGAGACTTGCCAGATGACCACAAATATCTTCTTGTTCTACCAGATAAATACTGTTGATTGAGATCTCACTCATCATCTAAACTCACAAGTAATACTCTATCCAGTTATTAACTCCCTTGGCTTGCTAAATCTAATGACATTACTCATAGCAATCAGGGATTGAATATGTGATTGGATCGAACAGAACTTATCTGAATATTGATAAATTTGCTTTAGTTTCTAGAAACACCTTCACTGATAGAAAATTAACTCTGTAAACATATTGATGAATCTCCACTCACAGTGAGAGTTCTCAACCATCATGTTGTAGACTGTACCTGATCACACATATTCTGAAAGAGATAGATGTCAATTCTCAGAATCAGAAACTAATGCTTTTTTCTCTTGATTACTTTTATTGCATTTTTGAAGTTTTTCATACTTCTGTCAATATCTCCAACTTCATCTCATGTGATGCAAATAAAAAGATGAATAATATCACAGGTGAAAATTTGATTTTCTGAGGAATTGTAGAATTTATTCTGAATTAGAATATATTCTCATCTCTTCAGTGCATCTTGTGATGATGGAAAGAGATGTGCTAATGCAATAAGAGCTCTGACATACTCAAACTGATTCATTGTATCCTATTCTTGCAGGTTTATATACTGTTACCAGCTCTCTGGTCAAGATACCAGCATATGAATAATATCTGTCTGATTTGAACTTCAATAAAGAAAAGAAGTAAGCATTGAAATTCTCTGAGTTGATCATAAGATAACAGTTTTAGCCATTTAATTTCCAGTTCCATTATTTTCTTCACTCAAGAGAGATAATCAGCTTAATTCTTCATTTATAGATAGTTTAGCTTGTAGTAGAGATTAGTCAAAGTTGACTGAACTAGAAAATACTTAGATTGAGATAGTTTGGAAGTCATAAGACAAGTCTTAAGATATAATTTTGCCTTTTCAACCTGTCTCTCTTCTTACATGATATGATCTATACAGAACATCTGATCTCAAAGCAGGTATTTTTGACTTCTCAAAACTTCTGCAGCAGGTGTCCATTTTCTAACTTCTTCATGCACCTTGCTAAAACTGAAGTTGTATATGTGATTTATTATCTGAGATAGATATAGTGCTGGAAGATTTTGTGAGGACACTTAGGACAAATGAACTGAGTGTCAAAAGGAAGCGTGAGAAGCTCTATAACTAGAATCGTAGGAGAGTAGGTGTATAGGTGCGGCGAGCGCTACAGAGGGAGGAGAATAGCGATGGATCAAACGTATGTGTAGGATTGAATAGTAGCTAACCACTGAATCTCTTGAAGGAACTTTGAGGATTCAAGGTGTTTATATACATGAATGAGTAGCAATAGGTTTTATCTCTAATCTTCCATGAAATGGGGATTCTCCATGAAGTGCTGATCCTATCCTCCAGGAAGTGCTGATTCTAAAGGACTGATTTTTGAGAAGTGCTGATCTGTGCTGATCCCGAGTGCTGAATCTTGAGATGATGCTGATCCTAGGAGGTGCTGATCCTAAAGTGCTTTGATAAGCAGTGTGAGGGCAAGGAGCTAGTATAGAGAGTCTTGGCATCACAGGTTCACACATGCCAAGCTGATAGACTCAGAATTCAGCTTTGACAAGATTAACTTGATGATACACTTGAAGTCATCAATGTCATCTTTTAGCTGCATCAAAATGCTCTGTTGATAAGTGATACTCACATGTATCTGTTAAAAAATGATAGGTCAAATTGAGAATCCATTCCCAGCAGCCTGGGTTTTAGAATGTGGTATTAGATGCCATTAGCAAAGAGTTGACAAAATCAACCCAGCTGGTCATTGAGATGCTGTGCTGTGTAAAATAGGTTGCCATGCTCTGCAACATTCTTTGATCTGTGGAAATTTCTTCAACAATATTTGAAACAGGATAAGGTAAAATTTTCAATGACAATATTGTTCTGGGAGACCTATTCTTTGCTCTGCTGATAGATGCTGCTATGATAAACCTCACTCCCAGATCCTTCATTTCAAAGCACTACCAGAGAGGTACTCAGAAGTGCTTCCTGCTCAGTTGGTGCAAGGGACGTGTTGCAGGGTGAAGTGCAATAAGTAGGCCAGTTTTGACTTTGGTCTTGTAACTCTATGAGTACAGTATACATTTGAATATGGACAAGGATGATGGACCTACCTTCACATTCATGACCTTGATTGAATAATGAATGTTCTGCTTTGGGGGTTTTGAGTGGTATATGTGACTTATCATGACAAGAACATCTGTGTCTGTAGGCCTTTTGACAACATCTACACTCATGCACTTAAGAAATTATGAAGAATGACATCTCAATGGTGAGTAGACATGAATGGATCTGCCCAGTGAGATCACAGGCGGTTTCAAGAGAATACTTTAACAACCCAGCCAAATGAAGGAAGCTGGGAAGCCGCAAAGGAAGGCTGTGGTTGACCACTACTGGGTCAGTATATAAAAAAATCAGAGATGCCCAGGGGATATGCAAGTTAATACCACATTTAATCCTGCCCTTCTGTCTTAACTAGTTACACTACCTTCACTACCTGTTTGCAAGGTGCACTATCCCTTCTACTTTCACAGATAGGTTGTTGATACACCTCCTCTTCCTCCACAGAAGCTGCTGTCTCCTCTTTCGACTCATCGTCCACGGTCATGGCCAAAAGGCACCACGCACCCGCTCTCAACTCAAGTTGGTGCACTCCCTTCACCCTTAGGTTGCCCCTGCGCACAGATCTCCTCGGTGCCTTTGCTGAAGGAACAAGCTCAGACAACGTGGTAAGTCTCTGGGGATCCAGGCGAGCTCGTTCGGGAGAGGGAGATCAGTGTTAGAATCTTCGGAGACGTTCTCGAGTGGGAGCTGAATGTGTGCGGTTTTGAATTGTGGCAAATGGCTGTTGTGACTCGACCGTGCATCAGACATCAACTTCCAACCACTTATCGAAAAACCACAGTTTGAAATCCATCACATCAACTCGCTGTTTATCACACATGTATCCGTTCCGCACTTTCACAATTTCTGAAGGTGCTCTGCCAGGGCCCGACCACTTAGACCCACTGAACACTGGGCTGACATTGCGACGTTCAGCTTCTGTACCGTCACTTTATTTCGGAACCCTCGACTGACTGAAACCCGACAGCTTCTTCTTCATGGATTTCATAGCAATCCATTTCTTATTCTAGAGTTCTGCTAAAAGCTAGAAGTACTTCCACAGTAAGTATGAAATACCGTCATGAGAAATGTGTTAATATCTCGCTGGTTGATTCGACGATTGTAAGGCCAGTGTACACAGCAAACCGTAATGTCACCTGTCCCGGGGGAGAATACTTGAGTTCCCTAGATTCTATAATCAAATGATTGAACGAGATCCACGAAAAATGATCGATCAGGACATTGGTGAAAGCTACACCGATCTCAGAAGTTCTAGCCAGGCGTTGGCAAGAACTGTGGCCCAAACTCCGCCAAGAAGACTGCAGGGGATAATTCAAAGGTGATCTTCGCGCGAGATTCACGTGAGCTTCAGGTGAAGCTACCGGATGTAAAAGCGGCCGGGAGGCTAAGCCGCGTCTGGGAAGGTGGCTCGTGCGCGGTACCGCCGCGATACCGTCGTTGACGGCTAGAAGCAGACACCGGCATACCAAAAGCGGCCGTCGATACGGTGAGAGATTGATTCGATCTGTAATTATTGAAAGAATTATACAATATTTGATTTTTTTTGAGTTTTAACTGTAAAAAAATTTAAAAGAACTTTTTATTAAACTAATATTCATAATGAATTTAAAAAAAATAAAATAACTTTAATTATATGAAAAATATCTAATGAGTTCATTTAATATCAATAATTTATAAGTATTATTATTAATTGAAGAAAATTAAAAATTTTAATATTATTATTATTAAATAAACTATTTTTTAGTTAAATTTAAAGATCTAAAAACTATAAAAAATAGTTGAAAAGTTAGAAATTTTAAAAATAATTTAATATAATGAAAATTCATAAATTTTATTTTAAAAAAATAAATTTAACTTTAATTATATACTTTGAGATTTTATATATATAACTATAATATAAATAAAGTTATTTTAAATAAATATTATGATTATATATTAATAAGAAATAATAATTTTTTTTTCTTTTTTCTTTTTTAATAAATTCATTTTTATATTTATGAAGTATTAAGAACATTCAAAATGATATATTTATAATTTAAAGTTTATTTAAAAAATTATTATCAAAATTATTTTAACATAATAATTAAAACTTATATTACAGATAAAAATACTATATTCTCAGATATATATATATATATACTTAAATTTAAACATATTTATTAGATATAGTTAAAAGTTAATTAAATTTTTCTAAATCTTAAAATTTAATCTCTTATAGTAAAGTAAATAATGACTAGTATACTATAGTAACTGAGTGTATGTTGCAACTTAATAATTATAAAGATGAGTAATCAAATAATCTTTTAATATTTAAATTAAATGAATATTAAGTTATAAAAATACATTTTAATTAAATTTTTGTATTAATTTTTTAGTAAAGTTTTAAAAAAATATAATAAAATAAAAAATTATAATTTTAAAGCTGGTTTAATTTTATATATGTAAAGTTTTTTTATAAAATTGATAAAGTTTTCAAGGTAAAAACTGAAGCTTTTTTTTTTACAAAAAGGTAAATTAATTCATTAAGAGAATCATATAATTAAGTTGATAGATCAGTTGCATAATACCTTTATGAGATGCTGACATTTAACTTATGAATAACTTTGTTAATCAATCAATCAATAACACAGAAAACTGTTAAGCTTTTTGAATATGCTTCTATTTCACATTACTTTAAACTCATTAGAGTTATAGATTGAAGTCAGTCAATTCATTAGTTCTCTCTGCTCATATCAACTATCTGAGTTTCTATTAGATCATTATTGTAAAATAATCTCTAATAGTATGGTAAAAGTTGCAAACAAACAAATCAAATGAATTCTCACCTTTATATATCTCGTTCTGGCATAGTCGGGTAGGTGGTTGGAAGTAGCTGAAGTTTATACTGATTCCACAGACTACCATTATCGAAATATCTCAATGGCCCACAAATGGAGACCTCCCGGCTCGTTAAACCCAAAAAGCTGGGCTAGGCACTCCGGAATTCTTGTTATCCACTGTCATGGCTGGTGTGGTGGGGATGGATAACTCCACCACGATCAGTTGAAAACGGGATGTATGGCCTCCACATGGATGATCCCGTCCTGGCCACATTCTTCATACACACTCATATAAGAGAGAACATGCCAGCCACCCAATTGGGCACATTTCCTTGATAGTTATGACTTCATCGCACTGTGCATGGTCACGAATAGGCATCCTACTGTCTCTGGTGTCAGACCATCTGTAACTAAATCAGGATAGTGTATGATAATGACAACAAGGCGGTGCATAGTTTCAAAGAACCAGTCTGAATAACTGCCGCCCCTATCTTACCCACCGTGTTCAAACTTTGTCACTGATAAGCCAAAAAAAAAATAAAAATAAAAATAAAAATAAAAAATAAAAAATGAAAAATAATAAAATAATAAAATAATAAAAATTTAAAAATTTAAAGAAAAAAGAAAAAGAAGAAAAGAAATCCGGAGTTTCCTTCAATTTTTCGTTCTAATTTCCCGGCCCACCCCGGAATGGAAGGTCTTAAGAATATTCTTTTCCCACGCCGTTTGTTCCTAGTTAGAGCCTTCAGCCCATCCCATGTCACTAGGTAACCGTGTTCCAAGTGTGGAGTGGTGTGAGAACGCTGGTTGGTTTTGATAAGAAACATGCAGATGCTGAACGGGAAGTAGTTAAAACAACTGCATCAATTTGAGAGAATGTTATCATGTTTTCATCATGCATTAGTAATAAACCCTCTGAGACATTTATTGTTAGCAGTATTTGACTGAGAAAGGAATTTTCAGAGCGATGATGGAGATGATTATGAGGTGGATCCCGGATCTCCGACGAGATTGATTTTGAGCAGAACCATAGTTAACTACAGCCTCAAACCAATCGAGAAAATCAATGCTGCTCAACATAAAACAAAATAAAATCTCCGAAACACAGCGCATCAAGATATGACCGACGCAGAAGGATGTATTACGTTCGGGTCACCGGGATTCTCCATTCCTCCGGTTCTTGGTAATAGAGCAGAAAAAGTAATTCTTACCTTGGAAGAAAAGTACCCCTATGCCCTGGCTCTGTGCTCCACATCCCCACAAGGCCGAAAAGTTTAACTTTGTTTAAATAAAGTATATTAGATAAATAAAAATGGACGAAAAGAGCCAGCCATTGTCTTTTCACTTACCCAGATTAGTTGGAAATGGAATCTCGCCCATCCATGAATGAGAAGGTTTGAGATGATTGGTTGGTTATCGGGGCGAGGTGGGGGCTGATTGGGGTAACTTTGCTCCTGTTTTTGGAGTAGATTTGGTGAGATTATAGGCATGTGCTAGGATTATTTGATAGTTTGATAGGGAGGTGTGGGAAGGTGTGGGAAGGTGTGGGATATGGTTATACCCTTGCTATTCCGCGCTTAAGCGACTGATCCGGGGAAGAACGGGGAAAACAGGATGCATTGAGGTGAAAATCGTTTCGGAGAAGATGCGTCCAGAATACAATTCACATAGCAGTTTGGATCACCGGTTCGTTTGTATGTATGCAATGGAAAGGTTGAGAATCTTAGTAGAGGGTTAAAAGAGAGAGGACTCATTATATCAGTAACAAACGAAAGGACAGACCAAAAAACATCGTATGAAACAAATTCAAAAGGAGACGACGCGGCCATCATCAAAAGCATGAACGTAGGTGTCCATCAAAAGAAAACTCCAATATATATATATATATATATATATATAATAAATGCATAAAAATAAAACTTGAGGAAAGGAATCCGGTCCACCAGGCATTAGGAAACAAGAAGCATATCTCTCTTCCCAAGAAACCAAAAAGAAGAAATCCATATAATCAGCCCCCGATGCTTACAAAATTCCTAGTTCATGGGATATCACAAGAAATACAGAAACCAAATTATGTGCATGTATATCCAACAAGAGAACAATAAGATGTCGGCATGTAAAAGGAAAACACAACACAAGTATTTAGCTCCCTTCAATAAAATACGTCCTGCTCCGGCTCTTTGCAGCGATGGCCTTAGGATCATCCGGCAAGTGCATATGGTGAACAACGTGGGGTCGATAGACAGCGTCAACAGGTGCTTGCCAATCATCCAAACCGAGCGGGAAGTATTCATACAGAAGATCAGCGGTCTCATTGGGATTTAATAACTGGGACGCCAGAATCGGGAGCTGTTGCTGTTGGCTTAGAGTGGGCACGTTGCCTGAGGAATTGCGGTTGTGAGCTAGAGGTTGACGTTTTGTTTGCGGGACGGCAGGGATCTTCTGCGAGGCATCGATGGGGGATCCGTTGATGTCCTGCTGTCTCTGGCTGGGCAGCATGGCGGGAACTTGCATGATTGGGGTTGTGCCCGTGGAGTCTCCGCCGGAGTTTACTGGGCTTGAGCCGTCGTCAGCGAATGAAAGACTGATTGGTTGTCCCGTGACGCTAATACGTCGCCGCTTTTCGCGGGGCTGTGGTACTTCTGGACTGGATTGAGCATATGGCAAGGCCGTGTCATTTACCGTGGTGTTTGAAAAAGTTGGGGTTGGGAGAGCTGCAGAAGTGCTGGGTATTGTCTGCGACCAGTCCGCATACGTTGGAGATGGTAGCTGCGGTTTCTTATCCTGGTCCTGGGGAGACTTGCTGCGTTTCGTTGTTCCCAGTTGGGAAGAAGCAGTCTCACTTGTTGCGGTTCGGTTAGCATTTGCCTGGACGTGTTTTCTTGAAGATGCAGCACTGCCGCTAAGTGGTAGATCCTTTCGCGATTGGAAATTCCTTGGGCTACGACCACGCACGATTACGGGTCCGGAATGGGCCTCGCAGATGGGGATTTTAGCACCAGTGGATAACGTCGCGACAATCTTCAGTCTCACGACGAAGTGCTGCTGTAACTCCTTCCTCCTCCCATTATTCGCAGTAGCAATGCGGAACTGCAGGCGTTTCCAGGCAATTGAGAACGTGGCATATTCCGAATCTATATCTTGACCTGCCATAATATCCAAAGGAATAGAAGGGGGCTCCCTTTTCTGTCTTGTCTTCCGGCTGGCCAGCTGCGTTGGCCGCGGGTGTTTTCCATGGAACCGAAATGATCTTAACGGGGTTACCTTCAACCGACTCTGTTGCGGACACAGTGAGTTCCTGCGCAAGAATCGGAATGCGATCGCCTTGGTCTGTCATGATATATCTCATTGAACGAGGCAGCGTCACTGAGCCTGTAACCTGGAAGAGGTTTCGCCTGTAACATGTTAATTCAGCCATTGGGGGTGGCCCATTAGGTTTGGTAATTGGTGAAGCAGTCCAAGGCGATTCGGCAAGAAAGAACATGCCATGTAGCTGCGCAGCCATAGAGATTGAGATTCGTCGCAGTGAGTAATCTAACAGGGTGAAGTTGTACATGGGTATGGAAAAGCTGAGCAGTTTGTGGTTGTGGTTGATGGAGGCATCCTGTTGCGGCTGCT
Organism: Paracoccidioides lutzii; assembly: GCF_000150705.2. Taxonomy (NCBI): domain Eukaryota; kingdom Fungi; phylum Ascomycota; class Eurotiomycetes; order Onygenales; family Ajellomycetaceae; genus Paracoccidioides; species Paracoccidioides lutzii. Next base: position 178,852 of record NW_015440949.1, on the reverse strand, counting down.
GGTCGGACGGTAGCGTTTCGTAGGGAGGCATCATTTCTGGGAAAGGGTCGTCAAAGTGATTACTGGAAAAGCGTCGCATAGGGTGCGCTGGCATTTGAGGTTGCGAAAACCCAATATCGTCGCCGCTATCAAAGAGAGTGGAATTGTTAGTCCGCAGAGAGGCAGGGATGGGAAGAGGGTATGATCCGAAGTGTACAGTGCGGCATACCTAACAAACGCATCATTTTCGTAAGTTGAATGGGACTCTGGAATCTCCAGGGAGGGCATCGCATTGAGATAGTCCGTATTTTGTATATTGGCAATGGATAACGGGCTGCCTAGATAAGGCATGGCGGCCATGGTGTCGAAACTCTCCATGGCTGCAAAAGAGGCAGACAAAGAGGTTGGGGGGGGGGGGAGGGGAAAGGAGAGATAGAGGCGGGCAGACGGGATGTAAAAGAAGCGTGCAGGTCGCAAACTAGCAGAAGTGAATTCGAGCGTTTGCTAGACAGATAGATATTGCGGGATATGAAGATGCAAACCCCCGCAATGAAGGTGGGTATTTAGCCGAGAAGTGAGGAGAAGTATGGCCAGTATAGGGAGGGCAAAGGGAAGGCAGGAGTAATAGAAACAGGCGAGGAGCAGAGAAAGGAGTGTTTGTACTCCGTCATCCAGCGTGTTCTGCTGGCGCGAATCAAACAGATTGGTTGATCGATAGACGGGATGTTTTGGGCTGTGCGACTGCGAGAGAAGAAGCAGAGCCGGTTTTGATGTTTGGGTGACGGCGTGATGAGATGATGGGGGTGGAGGTGCGGAGTGGGTTTGATTGAGGAGATGAAGTGAGGAGGTGGGTGGAGACAAGTATATAGACGGACTTGGGGGCGGAGGCTGGTTAAGTTAAACAATGCTCCCAGCAATCGGAAGTCCAGCAACCAGCAACCAAGTAATTTTTAACTAGTTAACGTTAAGCTAAAATAACTTGTTAACCACTAAAAGTGGCGTGGGGAAGAAAATGCGCGGGGAGATTCTGGAGTCAGGGAACTTGGAGAACTTGAGAACTTGAGAACTTGAGAACCTGAGAACTTGGGAACTTGGGAACTTGGGAACTTGGGCGATCCAACTCGCAGCGACAAGGGGCAAGGGAACAAACAGCACAGGGGAAACTTGTAAGTCTGGGGTTAGTTAGGGTTCTTTTTATTTGCAATGGTCTCTGTTCGCTGTTTTTGGTTGTCGTCATGGGGGAAGGGATCGGGTAGAGACACAGAGTGTAGTGAGGGAGTTGTTATAGTGAGGATGATGATGATAAAAATAACATTCAAATAACCAACTACTCTGTTTAGAACAAATGAGCTGGTAGCGAAGGGAACCAAGAGCCGCCCGAACCAAGATGCTTAAATCGGAGATATGGGAGGCGAGATAACTATGGGTGAGGGATAGTTAGTTACAAGTTTATTATGAAATCATAAACGATATAATTAAGGTCTGCATGAAATTTTTTCGCCTCTCAGCCCTTTGAGCGACCAGGCTCCCCCCTTCAAGTGCAATACGAAGACTGATACACAACAGGCAATTCCCCCATCCTTCCGTCATCCAGAGTCGGGTTGAGAGGTTTATAAGTCACAAGCTCTTGATCTCTTTCAGCCGGATCAAACAATGGGGGAATAATGTCTAACTCCTCACTTGGAGTCTGATTGATGCATGCAAACATTCTCTGGTTTATCCGATATCCCTATCAGCATCGCTACAAATTTGAGTTTAGAAAGCTTTTGTAAATCCTCTACTTGCCTCTCTCTCTCTCTCTCTCTTTTCTTTTCTTTTTTTTTTTTTTTTTTTCCCGTCAAATGACAAGAAAAGGGCCATTCTTAATTATTTGGAATTATTTGGCATCATCACAATTGCTTACATCCGGATTTACATCTGCTCAGCCCAATGCTCTGCATATTAATTTCATCCCCTAGGCTTGAAGGACCGCGGGTTGCGTACACCGCTTCTGGAGGCAAGGTCAGCTGGCTATGTAGAACAAACATACACACCCTGCAGGCATTCTTCCCCAGACATGTATGGATACATGCGCATGCTTACAGGACATCCACCCGCGGGTATCGTGAGCGTATGGCCCCTTTAATATTTAGCTTGGGGCCATATGTGGACCCTTCCCGCTCATTCCCCGGCAGTTCACATCTAACTTCATACCAGCTCTATTAATCACCCGGTAACGGGCCCGTCCAGCAGCAAAAAGAGCAGAAAGAGAAAAACACCCAGCAGATACGAGATTGTACAGGGGACAATTTGAGCGTGGTTTAAAAGTTGGAGCCCGCTTTGCGACAATCCGTCGCAACATTCTACTGAACAATCGCTATTCCACCGCACCACCTCAACACAGAGGTTAAGTTAAGGGAAGGTTAGGATTAGGGTTGGCGAAGGGTAATTAAGTGTGTGAGATATGTGTGAGGTATGCTAGTGCATGTAGTTTTAATTGGCGGGGGGGGGGGGGGGGGCTTCACGGTTGATTCAACTTTTTTTAAAACCACGTTCAACTTTACGCCTAGATTGTTCCATGCTAGAACCTCCTCAGAAAAGTTGAAACCAACGAGATGTCGAGATCTGGACGCCCAAACCTTGATTATTGCGGATCGCTCTTCGATTAAGTTATTCCAAGAAAACTTGATCAACGGAGCCACGGTTCACGCGTAATCGTATCGCTGCAAATCTGTAACTCAAAGTTTCGTCACAACACCACGTGGTCAGGAGTTTCTTGGTAGCTCAAAATCCAGACTCATTGCCTCGTCTCAAGTCTCGCCTCAGGCCGGGATTAGAATAGAATCGACCACATTGAACAACAACAACAACAACAACAACAACACATGGGAAGGTAACAACTCTCCAACAAGGAGAAACCCATCAAGAAAAGGGGGGGAACAAGAATTTCCTGTCTTCTGTTTAGTTAGTTATATGAGAGAAATGATCTCGAGTCCTTTTCGGCGTCTCATCTGCCTTTCTGATAAATGCTCTCTCATCGCGCCATGGACTTCTGGCCATTTTGCCCCAACGTGTACTTCGCCGTTACATGGGTTAGCTGACCTTGAGAAATCCTTCCTATCATACCTAATATGTTCTTGAACGCCACATTCCAATTTGTGGCCAGCATCAGCAAAATGCATGCTGGTCTTGTATTTATTATTGGCATTTTCCATTTCCATGGAGAAAAACGTTAGGCTTTGAGAGATTCTCCCAAGACTCAACCATGGCTGCAGAGGAACCCTGCTGGTTTAACAACACATTGTTACTAAATACACTGCTAACGCCCCCCTTTCCCAGAGATGTCCAAAATAAGTGATTCTTCGAGAACAGTCTGAGCAACTCACAAACGAGAATCAAAAGTTGCTTGCAATGTCCCTTTTGTCGTACGCCTCTGATGTGCTGGGTAATGTCACACACAGGGCTAGCAAGTAATCCCAAGAAAATACCCTCAATAAGTTTCTCTTGGTCTAAGATACGGCGTCCGCAGCTCATCAGATTATTGGATGCTTACTGTCGGCAATCACTGCCTCTCCGCTTTGTTCCTCTTTGGAATCCTGAAATCCCCACTTGGCCACCTACCTAGCGGTAAAAGTTCTTCTTTGACAGGAGCTGATCAATACCCTCTACTCCCCTCCGACCCAATCATTTGGAGAAGACAGCGCCTGACAATCAGCGCAAGATTAGAGGGGTAACTCAAAGGTCAGCTAAACAAGAAACCAAAATAATAACCCTGGTAGAAAAATAATCAAATCTCGGTCACGGAAGGGCTCTCTTTTTTTTTTTTTTTTTTTTTTTTTTTCTTTTCTTTTTCTCTCCGGATTCCATAACAGTGTGCTAATAATAATTCTTGAATTTCTCCGGGGGGGGGGCCTAGGGGAAGGTCCTCTGCTGCTTTCATCACCTGTTTTTTTCTAAGACAACGGTTGAAACTCAAATGGTATTATAATATCACTGCCGTCAAGGAAGGGCGTAAATATAGATGCAGGAACAATATTCTTTTCTCTCTTGGCTCCCTTCTGGGCAGCATCAATCAATCCTCCCTGGAATGGGAGTTCGTCAAGCACTAATGGAGAATTACCAGCTGCTAGCGGTAGCGAAACGGCTAACCGACGTCCAGTTGGTGATGTCCAGATCCAAGAGGGATGGTATATGTGAGTACTGACTTTGTACCCGAAGGGTGCACTCGGAGAGAAACAAAATGCACATCGATCAGTGGGCAAGGACCAACAAAGACATTGCCATCATCCATGTATGGTCGGCCTACTTTCCCCCCTCTTCGTTAAGCGAGGCAGAGACCTCCCTCCGCCTCATTACCTACCTGAAAATTGAAAGCGAAAACGAAAGTGATAACGTTAATATCGCAAATCCAAAAAACCCACGACACTCGCAGGTAGCCAAACTGAGAGGATGACAGGAGAAGTGAAGACGATTCAATGGCGATGCGATTCCATCGTGCTTTATCTCGCTTAGATAGTCCTTGTGCTAGGGCATAGTGATTGTCATTGGATGGACAGCGATGATGCATGCATGCAGTGTCATGTTTTACCTTGGTATCGGACCCTGAACACATGTCAAATGGGAGATGACATGATTCCATGAAGTGGATTCGACGCAGAGATTGGAAAAGGGTAAATTCAGAATTCCAAAAGGTAATTAAGATGAAAAGGAGCTTGGAACTTTAAAAAAAAAAAAAAATCATAATTTTTTTGATTCGAATCTGCAGTGTGTCCCCCGGAGTTAAAAAAGGACGCAGGCTCGGGAAGCTGCTTGGCTTACGCAATCTGCTGGTCACGGCGGAGCGGCATCTTAATGTCTTTATCAATCTAATCTACAGATATAACTATTTGTTTCTTTTGCCTCGTTTATCTGCGCCGCGGCGAAGTCTTCACGGGGCTCAGTCCAGGTTGCGCACTCCCTTCTAACTCAAATCTAACCATGTAACTAGTTAGTTAACTAGTTACCGCATACACAAAAATTCCAAAACCCGTCATATCGTTTTGCAGCAGACACCCGGTTAATATACCCCAGGGCATCCCCGATAAAGGCCATATCTAAACAGAGTCGGAAGCATGACCAGTGAGTCTGACCAGCGTCTGCATGGCCCGGCTATGCTCGGCAACGGGGAACGGGGAACGAGGAGTTTTAGCCCGCCATCGTCATCTCTCCCTCTTATGGTTTTTATTTTTTATTTTTTTATTTTTTATTTTTTATTTCTTCGTCCTCTTCTAGAATGTTCTCATGGAATGAGGCGGGAGGACCTGGAGATCCAATTCGCATTTTTGATCAAGCGAATACGGGGGCAACAAGGTTTATATGTTGTGCGGCGTACGCCTCAATAATAGGGATAAGTTTTTATAAATATACGAGCCCCATATGAAATCAGGAGGAGTTCCACGAGCAGTTTTCCCGGCTTCTGATTGAGATGCGGAGATGAAAAAACCGAAATCCGCTTGTTCCGGGGAACCCACCCCGTGAACCAGGGATTCGAGAGAAGCGGGTGGTCCTCCCAAGGGAGCCTGACCTCAGTTTTCCCAGCTTGTTGCCTCTTTTATTTGCAGCTTTTGCACGAGAGGGCGCCGGGTCCCGGATGTGCTTGTTCAATAATATACGCCCTGTGTTGGTCCAGGGCCCTTCCCCCAAAACAATGTTGAGAACTTGACAGTGAAGTAATCTGTAATTTAGTTAACTCCATACTCAAGACTTTGGGAGAGGACTTAGCTAAAAGCCTGAAACGTAGTGAAAGTTGGGAACAACAATATCTTCAGAAATCTCTTTAGCGTCTGGGGAGGGTAAAATAACGATTGGATCATCCTCCCCACAACCGACCTTGGATTCCTTGATTTTGCTTTGATGTCTTTTTAAACTTCGTCAAATCACTCAGCCACGGTAACCAGACTGTGCCTCCTCCACTCTTATAGCCAGCCACTTCGTCCTCCATCTTCGTGCAGATAACCTGACTGTGAAAGTGTGACAAATCTATTGCGATGCAATCATCCTGGTCGCCGCGGAGAAGATTGCCGGATATGCATCTTTCACTTCGTGCATTTTCAACGCCTTTGTTGTTCTATTCGGTCAGTGACGGTTTTGTATTCCGGTTCTGATACCTCCGATTTCTGGATGGCATCTACTGCCACAGCCTTTCTGGGTTTTACTGCTTCGTCTTTCGCTTTGTCTGAATGTGAATGCACTGGACGTCTGATTTCTACCACAGATTCACTTGCATCCCACGGTTCTAATGTTGATTCAGGCTCTTAAAATACACAAAAATCGTGATCCGAGTAAACTCGGCGGGCGCTTAGCATGTCTCAACACTAGCCTTTCTGGCGCCTTTTGGCTGATTGTATTTTGACTTGCTGGCTTTGGGGCACCGTAGCCCCAAGTGTAAAAGGGCTGAATGCGCTGATTGAAATGGTTGCGGAGATTCAGATACGGCTAATTCAACGGCCTGCGCAGAGCATTTTGCCCTGAGGAATATTTGGCATGGGACAAGTATATATACCTAGCTCTATGACGCTTTGGCTCAAACGCTACAGGGGCCTGGACTTTTGAATACCCGTCCTGGACAGAAGATAGTCCATTAAAGTACTTGCATACGCGTGGATGCACAAGTAAGTTTAAGGGTTGTTTTTCTGTCTAACATGTTTTTTTTTTTTTTTTCTCTTTTTCCTTTCGGACAGCGAGAATTCTCCCCTTTGCAATAAACCAAACTAGCGTAGGAATATCAGGTTAACTTCACTATTTGACTCGGCGCCTGGTACAATTAGGAATCCATTACCGCTCCAACGAGAGAAGTGGATCTGTGAATCTTGAGTGATCAACCTTGGGTGATAAGCCTGTCTTGGTGCAATGACATTGCGGCCCAGGGTCCCTCCTTTTGAAGCATTCTGTCTAACGGCCCAGACCGAATATCGGACCCATATCCGTGCTAGCGCGCAGGTCTCCCGTTAAACATCTGAGAATAAGGGGGCAAATTGGAGGGGAAGCTTTTGAATCATACCTGCCAACGGCACAGGCATCTTGCACAGCTGTCTTCCGCGTCGACTATAAACGGGCCCTAATGCACCTTGGGTCCTTGACGCAACGGTGCATTCAATTGCTTGTCACTTTCTCGGGTCCCTAATGCCCCTTCTCTAATCTCAACGTCTGGGCCATAACTCTCCCAGGTGATGAGCATTGGATAAGCTATGCTTCGCCTTCTCATTTAATGTCAATTCGATACTGACCACAGTTACTGCGACCAGGAACTGTTAGTTTCACTCTGGAAATCCTAGAAAAGGGAATTTCTGTCTGACGATTTGAAATATAGAAGATGGTAGAAAGCCATTATTGCCATTGTGTTGAAAAATTATTATGTTTTGGACAAAATATGGGCTATGCATTCTATCCCTGACCTCTCATCTGTTTGAACATTGGAACTGTACATACATACATGGACATACGTGATCTCACCCCTCTTTTCATCATATCCTCTGCACAACCTCCAAATGCCTGTGATAAGATTAAACACCGATACAGTAGTGGTTGTAAATATATATGAATCGCCATGCAGTGGTCCGGTATCCGTTATGTTGCAGCTATTCCCAACTAGTTACCAGCAAAGGGCAGACAATCATAAATTATCATTTTCAGCTGTCGCAAATTCTTTGAGCAGTCTCTAAACTTTTAAATACCATGTTGTTTCTCTATTATTATTGTTATTATTACCACTACCACACTGGAGAATCACAATAGCATTCACTTGACTTCACCTAATTAACGTGGATTTCATGTTGAATGGTCCCCGGAGTTTATTGACTTGAAATGACCAATATATCTCTACATATACGCTGCACAACACGATCCCAGTTCCAAACTTGTCCCAATAATATTTCCCGCTGGGCAATCTCGCTCCTTCGCGTTCAAGGCAGCGCAATCATCGTGTCTGTCACAGTTCCTTGCTTGTTATTCTGGGCCGTTCGTTTTGGGAATTTACGGTGTATCCCATCTACATGGATAACTATGTACCACAAGTCACTCCGCAAAAGTATTGGCAAACCCCATTAAAATGTATTTCTGCTGGAGCAGGTAGGAAAGAAGTGGGAGTGTTGCTAATACTTTTGGGTTAGTACTGTATCAGAGTCGTTGGGAACCCCTCCCTCAGCGACTATCCCCCGACCTTAAAGATGTTCGTAAAATCTATTAAACATCTCTTTTCTGTTGGATAAATGGAACATAAGTCGCACTTCATTTCCATATATTTTCCGGGTAAGGTTTGACCCGCAAACAGGGTGTCCGCCCGTTGGTCTACGATGGGCAGCATATTCACATCCTTGGAAGCCCAGAAGCTCAATAAAAGGTCCAGATTCCTTCCTCAGTTTGCTTGAAGATAAGGCTTTGCCCGAATGATTATTCCATTAAGACAGTGTCTTTCGATTAGTTACCTTTTTCTCCCATACATTTTGGAAGGTGTCTCGATACGCCGCAGTTCACGCTAACCCGCAAGAGATCTCTGGCTTCAACGCCCGACTGCCTTTCAAATCGTTCAAGATGAGGGCATGGAGAGCAAACTGGAAGGGAAGAGAGTAGCCATCAGTGGCGTATCTTCTGGCATTGGCGTCGAAACCGTTCGTGCAATCGCAGCAACAGGGGCGACGCTCTACCTAACGGCCAGGGAGGAAAAAATCAAAACCTCCCTCAGGAAAGTAGTTAAGCCAGACAGGATACACCTGGTCCAGATGGACTGGGCTTCCCTAGAGAGCGTCCGGAATGTGGCGAAGGAGATATTAGAAAAGACAGACAAAAGTTAATATTCTCATCAACAACGCCGGCGTAATGGCCTTGTCGGGTCTCCTGCTCACAATCAACGGCTATGAATCTCAACTTGCAATCAACAATTTGTCCCATTTTCTGCTCTTCCAACTGCTGAAACCTGCGCTGCTATCTGGTACCACGCCAGAGTTCCAGTCTCGTATGGTAACAGTGTCGTCTTCGGGACACAAGAGTCAGCGGCATTAACGCTCCCGATAATTATAATTCTCAATAAGAGGAGTACACCCCTTTCCAGGCATACGCGCGGCCAAAACGGCAAACTTATATATAGCCAATGAGATAGAACGTCCGCTTCGGGAGCCAAGGTCTCCATGCAGCAAGCTTGCATCCCGAGTGCATTCCCACTCAGCTGGGGAAACACCTCTCCGCAGAACATTTCGGGGGTATACCTCAAAACCCTGATTAAGTGAAATTGATCAGAAGCCCTGAGCAGGGTGCTGCCACTACCATTTCGGCCGCCATTGGTAAGGAGCGGGAAGGTAGAGGTGGTAGGTATCTTACGGATCGTTCTGAAGCGGAACCCGGAGAGGATGATGGCGACGATTGGAGTTCAGCTAGTACGAGTCACCTCTACAGCCCCGAAGACGAGGCAAGGCTATGGAATGATTCATTGCATGTGGTGGGCTTATCTAGTGAAGAGTGGTGATTATAAAGCATGCGTGCTTGCATACATACATCCATGGGCCGCAGCCTGCTTCTCCCATAGTGTCGGGATATCTCAATAGCTAATGTTGCATCAAGTTGAGCTGTGTATTCTCCGCATCTAATCTTCTAACTAACTAACTGCTAGGAATAGGGTGGTATATAACAGAAAATGTGCTGGGCTGACTAAGATAGTTGACATTCGTGAAGGGGCAGTTCATGCTCAATGTAGGTGCCAAAAATTTGTATCATTGTTAGATAATTGCACCGTATTATATTTATAGTTGAATCGGGCATAATAAAATACTACTCATATTCAACATATCTATGGAGGCCACAGGAATGGTAACATCTTCTCTATCATTTCTGAGTTGTGCTTCCCAACTAGAAAGCGGTGAATAAGATCAATATATTTAATCAGTAGGTCTTGAAAAGTGGATATCCATCTCCATTTTTTATCCATACTAAAATAAGTAGCAAGAATCCTCATAAGCCGGTTTCAACTGGGTATAGTATTTACAGCAATGAAAGAAGACCAGGAAGAAAGACAAGACCTGAGAAAAGAAATTCCCAAACCCAACGGCCAAAGGGCTCTGCCACACTGAAAACAGGTGCCAAGAAAAATGAAAGATGGCAATGAAATACATGGAAAATCCAGGGAAAGTAACTGGGTTATGTAGCCCATACAGAGGAATAAGGGAATAGAAACCACCAGGAAAATAACATGGCGATCGAATTGACATTAATGTCGTGAAAATGAGGTGAGATGGAACGTGGATCAGAAGCGGGTCAGGAGGTGAGGATCCGGGATGAAAAGTTAAAATGGAGGCGAATAGATCAGAAGGTCGTTGATTCGAGGGCACTGGTAGAGGAAGAGGAATTTTTAATACATTCACAAGACTTGCCATAGCACAACATCTTGCGCTAGGGAGAAAGTCTCGCATTCTCTGGATCGGACTGAAAAAGGTGATCTTATCCAGGTATACACAGCGTATATGCAAGGGAGAAAAATCCATCGAAATAATGAAAAACTTGAACGCTCAATAGCAAAAATAAATAAATAAATAAATAAGATGCGGCGAGCACATTTTAGAGCAGATGTGATATTTTGAGAACGCTCAAAAAAAAAGGAGGGAAGAGGGTTTTAAGGGAACTGAAAAAGGAAGATCGAATAAAATCATCTGATGAGAAGATTTATCAGGGAAGAATTATGGCGTCCGTGCTAATGAGTTATCGGCATAGAGTCGGGAAGGTAAAGTGTTCTCTACCGCTCATGAAGCGGACATCATATTCCAGTTAGAAACGTCGCAGGTGACTTCATCGAAGCTGTGCAGCACAGAAAATCCCATGGAGGAGAGACTATCATAATTTCCGTCGCCGTCAACCTGTTTATTTTGCGTCAAGGGACAAGATTAGCCACGGGGTAAAATTTTCGCAGCCCAAACATGGGAATGAGGGAATTGGTGGAAAAGCTCTCGTTGCGTAATAGAAAAAGATGCAATTAACAGATGGAGAGAGCCAAGGAGTTAAATAGGAGCAACAAAATGTACGTACGCAATCAAGAACTGCTGCACTAGCCCCTTGCTTTCGTATCTGCTTGATCCCCAGTAATATTAATCCCTGCACCAGCGTAGCATATTCCCCCACTGAAGGGGATATCACCGGCGAAGAGATCGCCCCGGATATCGCGTGAGTTTCCCTAAGGGCGGGCATTGCCTCCGCCAGCGTCGAAGTAGAATTATATACTACCACACTACCCAGTATCGTTCCGTCTTCACGGCGTTTAGCCCGAATAATACCACTTCCAGGCGCACCGCTTAGCCCCCTCTTGTAAAGCTCCATAACCCCCACGCGCGATGTAGTCTTGACATGATCCAGAACCGAGTCTGCATACTCCCAGCCATAAACAAGATCATAATCCACATCAGAGCTCTGTAGGATTTTCGTTAGCCCCTCTGGTGGCGTCCAGTTTTCGAGATTTCGCAGGACCATGCTGCAAACTGAGCGAGAGAGGGCTGTGTTCCACCCCAGATTGGCGAACCACTGCCTAAGCCTCTTGCGTTCCACTGGGTTGCCTGTGGGGATTCCCAGATATATCCCGGGTAATCTGGCGCCGAGCTGGAAGCTTCGGATGCCCGGACGTTGGATCAGTGTTCGGATTGCACGGTTATGAAGTGAATGGCCAATGGACATTCTTCGGCGGGAAGGGTCGACAATAAGCGCGCCGATCACACCGGTTCCGGTGGATTTGAAGTAATATGTCGAGCAGAATCCATAGAGCGAATGAGTGCTACTGTTTCTTACTACGAAGTGAGACTCTTCCACGTCGTTGTTGCGTAGAAGAAGAGTGGAGGAGGTTACGCTAAAAAGTTCAGACCGTTGGCCTTGAGTAACATCTTCTCTAACAATATTGAGGAGACTATCGAGAGCGTGGGTATCCCGGTCTTCGTTCCAATTCTCCACCAACCAGTGTTGCCTTGATTGTTGCAGTCTCTGGTTACGGCTGAGAGAGCCGGGAAGTGAGCCCGTGGGTACCAGCTCTCCATATAGAATCTTGACTAGAGTTTGAAGGGCGGTTTCTGTGAAGTCGTAAGTGCAAATATAGGTACCTATAGACTGATCTGTAGCAAAATCATAAGGCGAGCTGACAGCTACAACAACCACAGGTTTTGCGCGACGTTCTCCACTGGGAGAAAATTGGGAGTTGCAGATAAGGGACACATGCTTGGTAAAACCGTTTTGGTAAAGGTTTCTATTTGCATCAGCAGTGACGATAATGACTGCGCTTGCACGATCGATTAAATTTTCATGGACAGGCCGGACACCGTTGGCCGTGTAGGAGGTATGCAAAACTCGCCCGTTCCTCTGTCGAGCTAACGACCGCCCAAACTCTCTGAAAACGCTCTCGCCGCTCATCACGGAAGCATTGCGTTCCCATGAGACGGCATCAGTTGAGAGTGATGGTCGATTTGAGTTTTCGGTAACAATCGATAACAACGTGGCAGACGCAGGGAGTGGCTTAACCAAAGGTGTGAGGAGAAGAAGTTCTTCGTCGGGTTCCAGGATACTCGTTAACGGAAGGTAATTGTGTTTATCTCTGACAACGGTGAGGGAACTGTTATATGCTTTGGTGGATAGACTTGTATGTGACGGTTGCATTCTTGAAAGAAGGCTGATTCCTTGGGGATTCAATGCTTTTTCCCATGACGTGCATCGCGACTTCATATCCAGGACCCTTCGCAATGATTCGCGTATCCGGCTTTTACTAATCATACCATTCTCTACCCCTACCTTTAGCCCATTGATAGCTTCCTGTTGAATAGAGAAAGAACGACATAACAGGATGATGTCACAGCCCGCCTTCATGGCCATGACTGTTCCACCGCGAACCCCTATGTTGTAACTGAGCGCCTCCATTTCTAGGCATTCTGAAACGACCACGCCGTCGAATTTCAGGTCTTTTCGCAGGAGGTCGTCCACAACCTGTTCGGACAAACAGGCATGCATGACGGTCATCCCAGCAGACGACATTGCACATCCTCCTACCATCATGGAGTCTATACCATTTGTGATTGCGCTCCTGTATGGCACTAGCGCGCTCACGCTGAGTTGCTCAATCGAATCCGTGATAATGGGAACATCGGATTGGGAGCCCATATAATCTAAATTGCCATACGAGGGAAAATGCTTTCCGCAAGTTACCAAGCCCGCATCTTGATAGCCTTTCATAAACTCGATGCCATAGGCAGATACCTCCTGGGGGTCATCGCCTACACTTCGAACACCCAGAGGCTGGTTTCTGGCATTCGTCAACGCATCTAGCACGGGACCCAGGATCCAATTTATACCAACTGCGCTAAGTTCCTGAGCAGTAGCCTTAGAAACTTCTCTGGCGAGAGATTTCGAACCAGTCGCAGCCATCCCCATGGCGCTGGGGAACTGGCGAATGTAAATTTCATCGAAGAGACTATTGACACCGCCATTTTCTTGGTCGAGACATATCATAAGTGGCACAGGATGGCCAGCATTCCGCGCGATGGATTGTAGCTCGTACACCAGCTTGGTCGTTTCTTCTGCCGCTACATTTAAATATTAGCTTCTGAAAACGATTTAAGTTAATATGAAAGTGCTCAACGAAGGCATCGTCCATGGAGAAGGTGGCTGGGCTGGTCCAATCATGATGCCTTGTCCCCTGATAATAATAAAACTGATAAATTGATACATATCGAAAGGGCCAAGGGCACGGGGAGTGGTATTGTTAAGAGACATTACAATGAATAAATATTGGTTAGATGCGGGGTTGGAAGAAAGGAAATAGGGGAGGGGAGTTTGCACATTTCAAATTCTTAGCGGTCAATATGACGGAACCGAGATGATAGTCCTCGATTAGCGAACGGATCTCAGAATTAACACTAGTACCATCGAAGCCCATGACAAAGAGCTGCCCCATCTGCCTGTAGTCGAACTCGCGCATTTTGGCGAGGTTCTCTGTTAGCTCAAGCACGTTATTTTCATGTCTGGGATGCAGAGCAGCATCCATCAATCGAGTTGCAGAGAGGATATTTTGGGGAAACACAAAAGAACGTCAGATGGATTGGCATGGGGGGTAGTGACAGGATACAGTGTGATTGTTTTGCAGCAGCAGAATGTTTCCGCGATTTGAAGGGTGATGGTTACATGTTGTGGGAAGGGGAGAGAGAATTTGTTTACATGTAGGCAGGCAGGCAGGTAGGTATGTATAGTCCATCGATGAAATTAACCACATCCAGTTAGGAGGAGGGGAGCAAAGCTGTTTGCAGTGTAACAAAAAGTTAAGCATGAGAAGTTTTTAAAAATCCGAAGCCTACCTATCCAAGTTCTCCCACTCGAGAGGAAGCTCGATCTCCATGCCATCCATGGGGTGATACATATGCTGACCGTGTCGAACCCGTTATCTGCTACCACCTTGGGTTTCGCCCAGGCGGCTCCCCGCTACTCAACCGAGTTCCGATATTCGCGACCACTCGGACTCGGAGCAGATTTAGAGGAAGGAACCTCGCGGGTAATCACCGTGTTCTGCCGTAAAACGGATAGGCAGAGCAGCCTACACGGGTTTGGGCGCAGTGGTGGATTGGCGCCTTGAGAGGTTGGTAATCAACCGCCTAACTGACTCAACGGAGGGAGATGGATCGCGCGTGGGGCTCGATGGGCAGCAGAGCTCAACGGGCGATGATGGAAGAAAGGCTGCTGTTACGGTCACAGTTCGTGAGTCGCAGTGCAGTTGGAGTTGCAGATGGAATGTGGCGCCGCCAGCAACCAACTAGCTCCCATGATCAATCGGAATTAGATTAACCAAGGTCAGCTAGCTGGCGCTAGGGGGTTCTCAAGCTAGCAAGCTCGCTAAGCGCAAAGCCAGGAGCTCAAGGGCTGATTGATATATACCAACAGTCGTGAGCCCGTGGAACAAACGTGGGAAATTGTTGACTCGTACGTCTGACTGTTGGCCCCCTTGATACGACGTCTGGAGCGGAGCGAAGCCGTTGGGTATGTGAAAGATGAGGTTTGAAGTTGAAGAGTGGCCTCGGGGACATTAGACCGTGAGGTTGATTAACTACTTGACGAGACATCAAAATCAAAAATGTCTTTAACCTTCACCGAGACCTCTAAGATCTCGGTCCTCCTTGCGGGAAGTCTATTCTTCCGAACGCAAATTCAGGGAGCATGCTAAAAATCTATCAACCAACGTCCCGGATAGGTATATTTCCCCTAATCCACTTCGTTACCCATGGTTCTCCGTGCGTATTCTAAGTTTTATCGCCACACTATCCAGCAGCCATGAGGTCCCAAATGAGCATACTGAGATGCCCGTCGACGGAAAAAGAACTTCTGAACGAACAAGAATATCCTGGCTAATCGTCCAACATCCAATGGCCGCGACATACCTTACCCCGGACAGCAATGGACCAACCTTAAATACTGTTCATCAACACTACAACCGTTACATTGCCCAGCGGACGAGTCGACCCTTGGGGATAATTTAAGCTAACGGGAGCAAAAATTTGCCACACACAGTACCATGTCCTCCCTTCATCTACACTTTGGACCATACTTACTTCCTCCTGAGAGAAGGTTGGACACGGGAGGCAAAGGGGGCGGATGTTGGTTTGGCACAAGGGCTTCCGCAGAAATACATCATACATACATCCCCTGACGCCTGCGCCAAAATGGGGCATGGTTGGAGAGACTCGATCTCCGCGGGTTTTTGAAATGGGGCCATCTCGTTATTACTTGCCGCCCCATCAGAGGGAGCAGTCCGCTATGTCACCCTGCTTAGGTTACTTCACTGCGACGATGATAATTATCAAATTTCGTGCTGGAATGCTTACTCAGCTAGCTGTCCATGATAACTAGTTGTGATAGAGAGTTAACCACTACGGCTGAACAAAATAATAGGCCATTATTAACTAATCTTGCTGTGAGACTTTTAATAAGTCAATGGAATGCTGCATGCAATGGAAGAGGGAAATATAAAAAATAAAAAAAAATAAAAAAAATAAAAAAACCGGAATGTTGGTGATTTGTTATTTGATCCTTCATTTTTCGATTCGACATCTTGTAGTTAGTTATCTATTGATTCTATCCCCGTTTCCATATACTTCACAAAAATAGTTATAAGCTCCTGCTGACAAAACTATCCCATAATAATTAACTCAACCAACGGTAACCAACATCTGCTCTCTCCAGCTGTTCCGTCTCCGTCGCTCGAACAATCCCGTCCATCTCAAGCATCCGGACATCGCCTCTATCCATCGTCGCCAAGTTTTTGAAAGCTATCGACCCAGCTCAAGGTCCCGTTCGGTAACCATCATGTAAGAAGATCCCAGCTCCCCTTTTTTCTGGTTCCACGCATATACGTTTTGACGGTTCCCCATCTAACGTCTTGTTTTATTTCCAATGAAAGGAGGGTTATCATCAGGCAAGACCCACAGACGGTATCTGAATACGTCGCGGATTATATCATCAGTATGTGATGTCATTCGTCCTCTATATCTATATAACTATACCCGTCTTCTCTTTTGTTCATACATATCCTACATGTATGTTCCCCACTGCTATAGTAAATGGACGCCCCACTTTCTGCCTGTATCGATCCCGTATAGGAGATCTATATGGAAAATGTTATATACATCATTCATTCATTCATTCATTTCCAATGCATCCTGCAGCTACGTGCGTTTCATTGCCATATGGATTTTAACTGGCGTGTGTTGTCTTCCGTGTAGGCCGTATCAAACAATTCAACCCCACCGCAGATAGGCCATTTGTCCTAGGCCTACCGACCGGAAGCAGTCCAGAGGTCATCTACCGTATCCTGGTCCAACGGTATAAAGCTGGCGAAATCTCTTTCAGACATGTCATTACGTTTAACATGGTAGACAGATTCCCATCTAATATAAATAAACTATGAATGAAGCTGATTAACCCCTCTCTCCACCACCAGGACGAGTATGTGGGCCTTCCCCGCGATCACCCCGAAAGCTACCACAGCTTCATGTACAAGCACTTCTTCTCGCATGTCGACATCTCCCCAGCCAACATCAATATCCTAAATGGTAACGCACCAGACCTAGCCAAAGAATGTGCCGACTATGAAGCCAAAATACAAGCCGTGGGCGGCATCGAGCTATTCCTCGGCGGCGTGGGTGCAGACGGACACATCGCCTTCAACGAGCCTGGTAGCAGCCTCCACTCGCGTACTCGCGTCAAGACACTCGCATACGACACCATCCTGGCCAACTCGCGTTTCTTCGGCAACGATGTATCGAAGGTGCCACGCAGGTCGTTGACGGTTGGGATTCAGACGATCCTGGACGCACGTGAGGTAGTGATTGTGGCAACGGGCGTGCACAAGGCAACAGCGCTGCAGAAGGCGCTGGAGCGGGGTGTGAATCACATGTGGACGTTGTCAGCGCTGCAGCTGCATCCGCACCCACTTATTGTGGCGGATGAAGATGCGACGCTGGAGTTGAAAGTGAAAACTGTCAAGGTATGTATATGAATATATATATATATATATATATATGTATGTATGTATGTATGTATCTATATATCTCTATATGGATGCAAAGCTCCTAGTATGACACGTGATGGCAAACGTGTAGATTAACCAATTTTGCAAACTTTCAGTATTTCGTCAGCATAGAGCAGTCCGGAACAGATGCACGGACGCAGGGACCACCCCTAGTCCATCGCACGAAGCAATATACGCAGCCTTCCTCACGAGGCCTGACCCCGCCGCTCTCCTCTGACGAGCACGATGGAGCGACGCCGGAAAAGTCCACCGCGCTCAAGATCGATACCTCTGGTTTCCACGCTAATGGAAATAGGGAAGATGAACTGGACGAGTTAACTCCAGATAGTATGTCATCGCGCTTAAAGGATTCGGCCATTGTGGGGCTTGAAGAGACGATGATTGCTGCAGATGATTTGGTCTTTGATCGGATGCGGTCGAGAATTAATTCAGCTGAGACGTGAGGCATGACCCATAAGCCAAAAGGGCGCGTTGGAAAGAAAGGCCTGGAATTTTAATAACAATCCTGAGATCGTGATACTGCTACCACCGGATTCGCGGCTTCAGAGATATACATTCATTCACCAGAGAGGAAGACCACGAGCTCTGCCAGCAACCCTATCTAGGTGAGGGGAAGTATACACACACACACACACAGAGAGAGAGAGAGAGAGAGAGAGATCTAAGAAATTTCCACGATTTCATTAGCCGAATAACATTCACGGGATCTATATGGCATTCCTCATCTATCTCCAGTTTCTCCCCCTAACATCTTAACTTATTTCGATGACTGCATTCTGCGGACGGCCCATCCTATCAACCCGCGGAGGTTGTCTTTGCAGTTTCTTTTTCTCTTTTTCTATGTTTCTATATAAAGAAAGAGATTTTGTTGATTTATTTTCCATTCTTTCAATTTGCCACCTTCAGAGAATGTGTCAATTTGGATCCCACTTTTTTTTCACGCCTTACTTCTGTCTCCATAGTCAACTTTTCTTACCGTTTTCAGGCCTCTTAATTCAACCCTTTTGTTTATTGCGCCCATTCTCCCATGCGTGTATAGCGTTGACCAATCCTTTTTAAGATCTGCCTTGTTTATCAAGTTAAGCCATTTAATGTATCATACAGATCTAACAGTTAAAGAATATAAAGTCAAAATGCAGGATGCTGACCATTCAAGAGAGGGAGTTGCTTATTGGCGAATATGGGGAGTGTTCTGGAATCACTGCGGAGTATGCGTGTCCCCAGATCTCGTAGTTAACGAAGCGATTCGGTTATGCCGCCAGGGCTTCTCTGTCCCTTGAAAACGCATATTTGCCCGTATCCAGATCAGAAACCCCTTGCTAAAACCCACAACCTCTCTATCAAGCTTCCACAGTTCCTTTTTTGCTCAAAGCTTTGTAAACGCAGTCGCAACTCCGCCACTCATATCAACCAGGGTACTTTTATTCCGCACCCACGCCTCAAGACCTCTCCGCCCATTCTCAACCCCAACACCACTCTGTTTCCAACCGCCCACACTCATCTCTGCCGGACTTTCCCCCCATGAATTAATCCACGTGATTCCCGCCTCCAGTTGCGCAATCACTTTGTGCGCCATATTAAGATTCTGGGTAAAAACACCCGCCGCCAGGCCCAGTGGTGTATCATTTGCTCTCCTCACCGCCTCCTCGACTGTATCATATGTGAGGATCGACATGACAGGGCCGAAAATCTCCTCCTGCACGATCTTCATGTTATCCTCGCAGTTCGTGAAGATCGTAGGTGTGACCCAGTAGCCCTTCCGCAGTTTTTCGGGGACGCTGGGAGCTTGCAGACCACCGTAGAGGAGAGTGGCTTTATCCTTCTCGATGCCGTGGCGGATGTAGCTGATGACCTTCTCGTAGTGTGGGAGCGATACGAGCGGGCCGAAGTTCGTGTTTGGATCCATGAGGCAGCCAGCCCGGACATATTGCATCTTTTCTACTAGGCGGGTTTCGAAGGCAGATTTTAGGTTCTTCGGGACAAAGACACGGGTGCCGTTGGTGCATACTTGGCCTGTGCTGAAGAAGTTGGCCATCATGGCACCGTCAACGGCGTTCTCAATGTCTGCGTCTTGAAGAATGATGAGTGGACTTTTGCCGCCTAGTTCCATTGTAACATATTTCATGTTTCCGGCAGCGGAGCCGGCAACTTTCTTCCCTGTGGACACCTGGCCGGTAAATGAGACTTTGGCGATGGATGGGTGAGAGGTGAGGTATGCACCAACATCGCCTGCACCGTAGACGACGTTGAAGACGCCCGGGGGAAGACCAGCTTCTGTATATATTTGGGCGAGAATTAAGCCATGAAGGGGAGTGAATTCGCTAGGTTTGTAAACCATGGTGTTTCCAGCAGCGAGGCAAGGACCTGATTTCCAAAGTGCGCTGCGGGAATGGAAGAGAGATATTAGAACTTGTTCAATATATGTTGCATATATTTTCTGTCCCGCATATAGACTGGGGTCTCATCTTTCTTACATTTGAATAGGATAATTCCATGCACCGATACCAGCACAGACTCCCAGTGGTTCCTTTTTCGTATATACCCAAGCGCCCTCTCTCAGCTGCGTTGTTTCACCATTTAATCCGCCCCCGCCAACAAGGCTTGCAAAGTATTCTAGCACATCGGCACCTGTAACAACATCTACTGTGCTTGTCTCTGAATACGGTTTGCCCGTATCTTGTGTCTCGACCTTTGCAATTTCATCGTTTCTGGATCGAAGGATTCCCGCTGCTCTTAGGAGGACTCTGGTTCGCACAGCGGGGGGAGTCTGGGACCAAGCGGGGAAAGCTCTTCGGGCCGAGTCAATTGCCAAATCAACATCTCTGTTTGATGAAGATTCGATATCTGCTAGGACAGAGGCGTTGGAAGGGTCTATGGACTGGATCAATTTACCCGAGCTGGATTGTTGGACTTTTCCGTCATAATAGAGGCGTGGAGAAGAGTAAGGTGAGGGAGCCATATATATGTTAAGATGAAATTTGGCCCACACTCTCACGTCGCAAAGTTCTAGAGAATACTATCTAAGTAAAAACGCAGGGTCTATGTTCCGATGCTTCTTCGAAATTCTGTCTTTTCGAGTTGATGATGAAGCTATCGAGAAGGTTGGACTGTAACTGATCAAGTCACGTGGTATGATGTCGGATCAAAAATTTCTAACTCGTTTTGTGGGCGTAGAAAAGACACGGATGAGAGTTGTGCTTCGAGGCAATTTGGGCTAATACAGCATATGCAGTGGGGACATTGACATCAAATAACAATACAATATTACTTACGTGGACACATGTTCTTTTGCTTTGGGACCGTGATGACTGAAAAACAAGGCTAGCCTTTTAGTGATTCTTGAATGGTGGTTATAACTACTCACAAATCAATGAGAGATGAGAGACGACTAAACCAGGCTGTATACGGCACTGCACAGAGAGAAAGAAATGAAAAACCGACAACCGATCGCTCTGGAAGCAAAAGTGGAACCTTGAATTTCATGCGTAATTCATGAATTAAAAGCATGTGTCTTCCTGCATAACTAAACTAAAATTGTCATCTTCCTAACATCTGACTAACAAGGTTATATAGGGCTGTTTATCCCTTCTTATTCCTTTTCTGAATATAACATGGCCAGTTATGCGGAACCACCGTGAAGAAAGCCTTCCACGTCCACTCCTGTTCCGGGTTGGCTTGCCGGATATCATAGTCCCGCACGAGCGTTGCACAAATCTTATTCAGCTCAATTCGAGCAAGGTTCTGCCCGGGACATGAGGCATAACCCATCCCCCACTGTTAATCAATCCAACGAATATGGGTTAGCAAAAAACAAAGTTTGTTATTATTACTTTCCTCGTTGTCCATCCAATGATCGGCTAGGATAGAGGTTACTTACGGGGATGAAATATTTCGCAAGGTGCAATGCATCCTCACCCAGCCACCGGTCTGGGTTGAACTCGCGGGCATCTGGACCCCAAGTCTCCTTCGAGTAGTGCATAACCCAGATGTTGACCGACACAATGGTTCCCTGAGGAATGGTCCGGTCACCAAAAGTTATGCCACCTTCGGGCGCAATACGTGGCAAACCCATAGATGCCGGCCCAAAAATCCGGAGGGCCTCTTTGATACACGCCTGCAAGAATGGCAAGTTCTGCGCATCCGTGTACCTGACAACACGGTCGTTGATACCTGCTGCATCAATCTCAGCCCTCGCGCGCTTCCAGGCATTTGGATGACGGATCATGAAGTACACAAACGCTTGCAGCGCCGTAGAAACAGTTTCATTGCCCGCAGCGACAGCGTTGAATGCGGCGCTGTGAATTTCGTGCAACTGCATGCGGTCAGGATGTTGCTGGAGCATGCGAAACCAATGGGCTACGGCATCCATACGAGCATCTGGGTTCTTCTGACGCTCCTTAATGGCCGTCATGGCCGTGTCAATAAGGTGACCCCAAGGCGTAATGTTCAGCCAGGTGATGACGGGGTTGCTGAGGAAGAGAATGTGGAACCATCGGAAGAAACCAGCGACGGAGACGTAGGCAGCCTGGGGATGTGCATTGGCGATCGTATTGTTGATGTCGCGGCCTGCACGCGAGAAGCCGAACTGCGTGGAGAAAACCGCCTCACCGACAACATCAGAGGTGGTGAAGGTAAAATATTGGTCGAGATTGATTAGACTACCGGAGGCAGAAAACTTGTCCAGCCAGCCCAGAAGCAACTCGATTGTTTTGCTAATGCTGTCCTCGTTATGCAGCAGGTTGGAGAGTGTGTACGCAGGCGCGAGATGTTTGGACAAATCCATCTTCACCTTGGGATCCGTGGCGGACATGGGATTCTCGAAGCGACCATCCGGGAAGGCGATAACTTTGTACCAGCTGCCCTTGTGAAGCGGTGCCCCAAGGATCTTCCTGATGGCTTCAGGATGGCTGACACTCACCTCATTATGCGCCACGCGAACAAAGTGTCCTGGTTTTCCGCATTTCGGTTAGCGGAATTATATTGGTCCTAATAGCAAGATATGGAGAGCAAACATACCGTGCGTGTCATGTAAGCGAATAAGTTCTAGGTTCTGGTCTCCTTTCAGAATGCGCAGAATATGCCACAGCCGAGTGAAGCTGGCTGTAAATGGACCTGGAATGTCGCTGATTGGGGAAAAATATCGACGCCAGAGACAAAGTGTCAGGGCAGCAACTCCAAGCAGGCCAGTAATCTGCAGCCCACCCAAACCTGTGAGCTCCTTCAAACCTGCCATGACTTCCGAAATCGATGGCAAGGGTTTGGATGGGATTGATGAAGGGTTGCGGGGTTGGGACTCTCTGACATATTATCCTTCTTGAGTTCAATGTCAGCTCTGTGATTTGTTGGTCGCTGATCAACTGGCGCATGGTTCCCGTCTCGCGAGGGGAAAGTGTGGGCACAGTGCTATATAGCAAGACGCGATTTTTTCAAAAACGTCAATGCGCACAACATTTGGGATAAGCTGCGTTATTTCATCCCGTAGCTCTGTTTTTGGCCTCTGGGCAAGTTTAGTTTACGTTGGTGAGCTAGCTGCCTTGTGGCCAATAGAAAAGCCTCTGGTGGAGCCTTTTCATTAAATAAACGGTGCTCCGTTTCTTCAGCACGTTCTTCCCCGCAGTTTTACCTCCGTATTTTGAGTGTTACAGATTTCCACCGTCAGAGAAATCCTATTTCCTCTATTTTCTAAGTTTCGCAATTATTGCTCCTTTTCTATCTTCTCTACAATGAGCTGAAGAGGTCCATCAAGCCTCGACCCGAAACTTGATATAAAGTTTCAACGGCCTCTTCCAACTACGGGAGCGCAACTGTTACGTGCCAATTGGAATGCTAGCCCTGTTCCCGAAGTCCCGAAGTCCACCACTAGCATACGCTTCCTTCAGTTTTAAGTTATTAGCTTGTTCAATCCTTCATTTTGACGCTTGTCTGCCACTCTTGGCGGATCTAACCAATGGGATGAGCAGCTCATAAATCCTCTGAGGGCCCGGCGTTGACAGGGATAAACATAACCCAAGATTTTCCACAATTTTCTTCCAGAAATTCTCGTTGACGAAAAACTGACCGTTGATAATCAATATGTTCAAAGTGTCCCGAAGAATAATGAGATGCACTTCAAATGATTACTGTTATTTAGCGCCATTTTCTATAATGATATGCCCCCTTTTGTCTTCGTGATGTGATTTCACTTTGCTGGCTTGAAATCTTGACACAAGAACCGGCATTTCCTTGGCGTCTTTTAGTGATTAATTTTTAGGCCGGGCAGACGCCTCAAAAACCTTGCAGGGAGAAAAATGTCCCTAAATCAGCCCACAATTTCTTGAGAAGTTTCAAACGGCTCATCATTCCTCTCCTCTGCGTGCGGATGGCACAACTGTTGAACTTTTTGAAGGAATAATGAGTGGGCATGACCGAATATCGGATGTCCTGCTTCTTCTCCCAGGCTCCCTTTTAAGAGTTGTCATTCTCACATGTTTTGTACTTGACTCTGATTATTATCAATACCATGACTACTCCCAGCTGCATATGGAGGCTTTGCCATAATTTCACCAGTTCATGTGAAGCTAAGTTGAAACAGCAGCGGTGGGGCCGCCTGGTTTTGTGTGGAGTGTGCTCTACTCGTCCCCTGAAAGCCTGACAGGACTTCCGCAAAATCGCCAATTGGTGATAATCCTGAACAAAAGCTATCGTGGATCTGCGGGATCCAAACCAGTTTGGATCTACATATCCCTGTCCGTTTGCCTTCATGAGGATTGGGAACTCACCCGTCTGCTAACCCAAGGTCGCGGGCCGTAAACAGACGGATTCCAAGCCTATCACATCTATTTCGGCCTGACTGAGTTGCAACTTCTCCCTAAATAAAACCCAAAGGCAGTTCCTACATGACCTCCAGCGGTTGTGTGCCTCTACCTTTTCTTAATCTTGTTTTACGTGCAACACCATTCTCAAGAATCCTTCCACATATTCTCCCTCCATGGACAAACTTCCACCACCAACCAAGGCGCCGCCTTTTCCCATCGTGACCGCCGATCAGAAAGCCGTTCTAGGCGTAGCAATCGCGTTTAGTATTACTCCGGCATTGGCTGTCTCGCTACGGCTTCTCGCTCGGCGCATCGCTCACAGAGCTTTAGATGCAAGTGACTACTGTATCATTGCTGCATGTGTGAGTTATGTGACCACTTCTGTTTATCAGTAACCTTGTCTTGCTAATACAAGGGTAGATATTCTCAGTGACATTAGAATCAGTCAGTATAACGGGTAAGTGGCATGCTAATTATCTGAGTTCTCATACCGTATTTAAAATCATGTCTCAACACCGGAGGAAATCTTCTAACGAGTCCGAGGATAGGTGTTATTCAATGTGGCATTGGCTATGGACATACGACGAAAGTCCTCATGGAGTACGGAATGGAGCCCATTACCAAGCTTTTGAAGGTAGGGAGATCCCCTCTTTCCGATACCCTTGGAAAACACGACGAACCCTGCAACACCAACTAATGCCACATCCAGCTTCTCATCCCGCTTCAGTTTCTGTGGGCGCTCAGCCTCAGCTTCTGTAAGGTGTCCATTCTCTTGCTCTACGCCAGAGTATTCGCGGTCCCTATCGTCATCTGGGTAGGTAGAGGTGCCATGGTATTCATCATCTCATGGGCAATTGCAACCATTGTTGCGGGATGCCTTATTTGCCGGCCTTTCGCCTTCAACTGGGACCAGACAATCCCTGGAGGCAAATGCAGCGACCAAGTCCTCTCCTTCACCATAACCGGTGTTTTCAACCTAGTCACCGATGTATTGGTTCTTCTCCTGCCATTGCCATACCTCTTCAAGCTACAGATGCAATTATACAAGAAACTCGTCTTGATGGGTGTCTTCAGCATTGGACTTTTGTATGTCTCTCTTCTCCCTTCCTGTGTCCTTCAGAGCGCAACCAAAATATTACATCCCGGTCTTATCTTCCGACTTACCATAAAAAAAAATTTTTTTAAAAAAAAGAACATGCGTCGTCAGTGCCATTCGCATCCGCACTCTCTCCTCCATGGACTTCGAAGACATCACCTACTCCCTCCCATCCGCCAATATCTTTTCCGGCCTCGAACCAAGCGTAGCCATAACGCTCTCGTGCATTCCACTCCTACGACCCTTGCTAAGGCGCGGCAACTACTCAAACAATGGCACTCCGGTCTATCAATCCACCGTTCCCTCAAAAAGCCCAGGCCTTGACGGCTGCGGATTCGAGCAGCTCAACGACAACAACTCACAGTATCAATTAAGACCAGTGGCCGGAAAACACTATGCGGAGGTTAGTGGACCGAATAAACAAGTGTCAAGCTCGCGTGGAAGCAGCGACGTGGAAGCCAGTGAGGCTATGGGCATTACTGTTCAGGAAGACTGGCAAGTTGCTACGGATAGACGATAGAATTGGGACTTTGAGCTGGAGAACTCTTATGACTTTATTGTCGTCCGTGGATTCTTTTGGTGCTCATAGACCCCATTTCATTTCCCTCTATGCTGTATTGAATGCAATATATTTATCTCCATCTCGTCGGCTAGACTGGCGTTCTATGTTCTATTCTCTAATACATATGTATCTATGACTGTATTGTGACGCTTAAGTATCGAAAACCAAAACTTCGTAGATTTCAATTGGAAATATCGTGTATATATTTACTTTTATGTGCTCACTATGAAGAAATGCTGAGTGGAATATTTCAATCTCTGGCACCCTTTACAACGAATAATTGACAACTGTAATTGTTCTTTTCAATTCAAGATTGGAGGTATCAGAACTCCCTTTTCTCACACGATTTTAGATGAAAATGAGGGTCATCGATAGCTCATGTCAGCTAAATTACATAGGTACAAGAATCAATGTTCTAACATGTGAAGGTTCGACAGAAGGTGACTTGCGCTCCCATGGACGTGACTATGCATTGCCAAGTACCCGCTCCACTCACCTCAGCCAATAGGATGTCCCTTCCTGATAGGGCTAAGGTTTAAACCGCGGTAATTTGGCGCCAAGAAACATAGTTCTGATGAGTCAGCATGGCAACTTCCACGACTCCGAACTTTGTCTAACTTTCAGATGCAAAAATTTGACGTT
The DNA here is from genome assembly GCF_000150705.2 of Paracoccidioides lutzii. Taxonomy (NCBI): domain Eukaryota; kingdom Fungi; phylum Ascomycota; class Eurotiomycetes; order Onygenales; family Ajellomycetaceae; genus Paracoccidioides; species Paracoccidioides lutzii. The sequence goes on along the minus strand of NW_015440949.1, from coordinate 152,237 downwards.
TAAATCCGCCCGGTCGAAGGGAATGGAATGAAGGCGTGATGCCTGCTAGTTGCGGAGGTGTGGAGCCGTTGATCTTTACACCGCAATTGGAATAATATGAGCGGACGAATCAATAAGAGATACCCGACCGATACTATACCCATGTCTCTAGCACTAATGCAGCCCGTCCTAGCGATCTTCTCCCTCAGAAGATACCGATAACCCAGCACGCAACAATATACCGTCCCGATATTTATAGCAAGGAATAAGCAGCTGGAATATCCATCCATATCTCATCACAAGTTGCTTCTCAAACAACAGCTATTTGACTTCCCAAGAAGACTGATAAGACCAGAGAATGGTTATTGAGATTTCAAAATGTATAACTATCATATGCCACAGCCATTGCTACCCCAACTGTCTGGTTTCGACACAGTCGACTATCTCCTTGGGTAATGTCAAATTTGTCAATACACACTACGACCCACAGCTTGAATATCCATATAAGATATCTAGGCTTTGTAAGATCTCTAAGCAATATAGCAGGGAGTGATGGAGATGATAGGAGGTCTTTCGAGCATCACTGAAGTCAAATTGTTTGATGTCCTCAACTACTTTGCAATTGCAAAATTCAGACACAATCCAGCAGAAACTGGAAGCTCACATGCCTCCATCTTCACAACATCACGACAGGGGGCCCTGTCACCCCTCAGCTGGAAAGCCGAGTGCTTGTTGACATACAATTGCAAGTCGTCATGCCAATTCTAGCGTACTCTGGAGTCTTGACATAATGCACAACTTTCAGATCACATGTGTTTTGTGCGTCTCACCGATAGAAATCCGTGGACAGTTTGAAAATGAAAGCGAAGAATTTCAAATGCTTCATAAACAGCCATGATACAGTGCATTAATATGGCACTCAAACGGACCTATCTTAACGGGCTGGGGTATTCATCGAACCCACGTTACCTAACTAAATCATGATATAATGTGATCTATCGGAAATTAGAGCATCTACGATGAGTCCACGAACTTCAACCCAACGGGCGAACTCTTCTTGGTAGATCTTAATGTCACCATCGCTCTGCTACTTGTTGCCACTGGCCTCGCATTTATTCCCTCACAGAAAACAGAAAGTTGTAGGAACAAGACAGGTTAGGAAACTATTTAATGAAAAAGAATTGAGAAAATTGAATAAAGTGGAAAGACATGAAGAATCACAAAAAACTTTTTTTTTTCTTTTTTTTGAAAAGTTTGATTATTCAGTTCCTGGGGAAAAGTGTGTTTGTGGAACTGATTAATAGTTAAAAAATCTTGACATGTTGGGTCATAACCTTTGGTTCTATTATTGGAGCATAGCGATTCTAGATTTTCCACTCCTCAAAGTTGGTCGACCAACCATATTCCCTGCGTTTGGTCGATCCGGAATTTTGAATAAAAATTCTTTTGGAATTTCGACTTGTTCCTTGGCGAGTTTCTATTAAAGGGCAATTTCCTTCTTTTTTCAACGTCTCTTTATTAGATATTCTTTATGCGATCATTTTATCCGCAGAGAGTGAAGCTTGTCGTTCGACGAAGAGCGCTGTATCAATTACACGAGTCATACAAAGAGATCATCATTGACGATTCAGCAAATCAAGCAAGGTTATTTCCTTTCCCACTTTAGTTTCCTCTATCGTCGAGTAGTGAAGTCCTTCAACAAGACCTCCTTCTCCCATCTTGAGACCTGTTCAACACGAGTATCAAAGAAGTATAGATAAAGAAAGAAAAAGAATAGGCTGAAAATATGGCAACAACAACATATATTCCTGCCGCTGATGTCAACAGCTATGACTATGTTATTGTCGGTGGAGGAACAGCAGGGTGTGTAATCGCCAGCAGGCTGGCCGAATATCTGCCACGGATGAAGATCCTCGTAATCGAGGCTGGCCCCAGCGATTTCAAAGATGACAGAATACTCTTGCTCAAGGATTGGCTCAAATTGCTGGGAGGACAGTTTGATTATGATTATCCAACGACTGATCAGCCGATGGGTACGTTTTTTCTCCCTCTTTTGCTGTTGCTAACGGTTCTGCAACTCAGCCAACTGTGATGACCTAAATGGTCCATCAAATCGACAGCACCCTCTCCGACTTTCTCATGGTGCTTACTTTTCGTCTTTTCATTTTCTTGGTTGTAGGAAATAGCTATATTCGGCATTCACGGGCCAAGGTGCTTGGTGGCTGCTCCAGTCATAATACCCTGATCTCCTTCCGCCCCTTTGAATATGATTGCAAGCTGTGGGAGAGCATGGGTTGTAAGGGCTGGGACTTCGAAACCTTTACCCGCGTTTTGGATAACCTTCGCACGACTATCCAACCTGTACACGCTCGGCACCGGAACCAGCTATGCAAGGATTGGGTGAAAGCTTGCTCTACTGCTCTGCATGTCCCTATCATTGAAGACTTTAATAAGGAAATCCGCTCCAAGGGGAAACTGGCAGAGGGCGTTGGCTTCTTCTCCGTTGCCTACAATCCTGATGATGGGCGTAGGAGCAGTGCAAGCGTTGCGTACATCCATCCTATGCTTCGTGGAGAGGAAAAACATCCAAACTTGACTATTTTGACAGATACTTGGGTCTCTCGGGTCAATGTTGCGGATGATACCGTTACAGGAGTCAACATTACCCTCCAATCTGGAGAGAAATTGACCGTCAATCCTAGAAGGGAGACCATCCTTTGTGCTGGATCAGTAGATACCCCTCGATTGCTTCTGTTATCTGGAATTGGCCCCCGGGAGCAACTGTCCTCTCTCTCAATCCCCGTGGTGAAGGACATCCCCGGTGTAGGCGAGAATCTTCTTGATCACCCAGAAACAATCATCATCTGGGAACTTAACCAACCCGTTCCTCCCAACCAAACCACCATGGACTCCGACGCAGGCATTTTCCTCCGCCGTGAACCTTCCAACTCAGCTGGCTTTGACGGCGATGCTGCAGATGTCATGATGCACTGCTACCAAATTCCATTCTGCGTCAACACTGAGCGTCTCGGGTACGACGTTCCCATAGATGCCTTCTGCATGACACCCAATATCCCCCGCCCACGCTCCAGGGGTCGACTCTATCTCACCTCGTCCGATCCAAACGTGAAGCCCGCGCTTGATTTCCGCTACTTCACCGATCCAGAAGGTTACGACGCCGCGACCATCGTTGCTGGGTTGAAGGCGGCGCGTAAAGTCGCACAGCAATCCCCATTTAAAGAATGGATTAGGCGAGAGGTTGCACCCGGTCCCAACGTAACGACTGACGAGCAGCTGAGCGAGTACGGGAGGCGTGCTGCCCACACTGTTTACCATCCTGCTGGAACAACGAAGATGGGCGATGTTCAGAATGACCCACTTGCTGTGGTTGATCCGCAGCTGAAGATTAGGGGGCTGAAGAAAGTCCGCATTGCGGATGCTGGCGTCTTCCCTACCATGGTAACCATCAACCCGATGTTGACGGTGCTGGCTATTGGTGAGCGTGCGGCGGAGCTTATTGCGGAGGAAGCGGGATGGAGGAGACACGTTCCTAAACTATGATGATTCTTTTAAAGGGCTGTATACATAACGCTGGCACTCACATTGCGTTTTTGGATTCCTTTTTTAACTTCCATATCTACAAACGAAATCTTTTCAAATGTTTCGCAGATTGCTTGGCTGATTGGGAGGAGTCGTTATACTTACTCTCATCCCGTCTTAATAACCATATATATATTTTTATATTGCTGCGCATGTTGTCGTTCGCAGCAGAGCGGGATCGCAAAGAGTATTTGGGCCAATGCTGGATGGGAAGATTCTTGTTATAATACTTTTGCGAACATCTGTAAGGTACATAGGCATAAGAGAGAAATTATCTGGTGGCTTTTCTTTTTCCTTTCTCACGCCTATTACCCCCCATCGCAGTGGCAAAGCCGGAACGGCTGACGAAAGCGTTTTAAATGTATCGGCACCACAGCCCTTGCCGAAAATGCTGACTGTTATATACAGGTCGGACCCTCCAGCACGTGACCCCCCTTCCACGGTGTATGGTCGTTCTCGTAGTTAGCAACCTTTGCAGTGAACCAAGCCTGCCATTTGGTCAGGTTATTCCACGTTATTCTAGAGATTGTGAGTTTCTGGGCTTGAAAGTGTGTGGTCTGCTAGCTCGACTTCCAGAGCTGTTTATGACCACGGCCTCGTCCTATCACTAAATGCGGGGAGCATTATATATGAAACGCAAGTATACCATTCAACTATCCAGAGACTATTCAGCACAAGTCTCCTTTTTGCAAGAGGTGATGGGTATAATTTTCTCTGCCTTGCCGCATGAAAATCCATCGACATAGCGTTCGGTCATATCCTCCGGAGGCATGATCAAAGAAAAAAAAAAAAAAAAAAAAAAAAAAGGAAAAAGAAAAAGAAAAAGAAAAAGAAAAGAAAAGAAACGAAAAAAACCGTTAGATTTCTTTGCTTAACACGGCATGAAACCTGTCAGAAACTGGAGTCAACCACTCACCAGGTTTGTTTCGATCTCAGCCATCCACTAATCAGCAGGCATGTTGACACGAATGCAGGTACCTCATGCACGGTTAGTTCAATTAGCAATGCGGGCCGGTTTGTCCAACCTAGGGGTTCTTATGGGTTTATTGGTTTCTACCATAGTCCCTGAAACATGTATATCGAACTCGAACTCGTTCAAACTCCGCTATGTGCAATCAAAGTGCGGCCCCTGATGAACGGTACACATCAGACGGTTCATGCTTACCTGAGCGATGTATACCTGTTCTTATTCAAACCCAGTCAGAACATCGAAATAACGAACCTATACTGTTCACTGGTCGCGGTACATTGGTTGAGATCATGTTGAAAGCTTCAGAATTGGGGAACTGGGCCGTTTCCTAGAGCTTCTGACCATGTGGCACCCAACACCAACACGAAACCCTTTTTGCAGAACGAGAGAGCTCCCAGGGCAATGCTCTACTGTCTATTCACGGCATCATTGTTAACTTTGCTCTCAAAATCAAGCCTCCGTTCCGGGAGGGGAATTACTATTATAAACCTCTTGACACTTTCTTTTCCCTCCCTCTCTCTGCTTTATCCTTCGGGACTAAAAGCAAAACAAAGCATTTTGTCATTAATGCAATGAAACACAACTCCCCACTCTCATTCATTCCCCGACCCCTCCTCTCCTCCCCAGATACACCACACCAACTACTCCTTAACAAAACATCCTAGAGCTACTCGTCCTCCTCCCTCACAACGACCAATCCCATCACACCTCCCGCAAACATGAAGCTCCAATTCCTCATCTCCGCCTTCGCCTTTATCAGCAGTATCGTCAACGCCGTCGCCCTGCCTCCATCCCATCAGCCCGGTGACATGCCTGACCCCCTCGCCATCCGCGATGGCAGGCCCAGCGGCGCAAACTGCAATTCTGTCCCACAATGCTGCAAGGCCACCCACTCCAGTGAGGACAGGTTGGTCATCCAGGGACTGAAGTTGTTCGGGTTAGATCAGGAGGCCGGGAAGAGCAAGGGCTCTGTTGCCACCCAGTGTAAGTTTCGATGCCACTTCTTTACTGAATATAGGAGGATTGCGCTGACCGGAGAGATGTTTAAATTGGAAAATAAAACAGGCAAACAGATAAATGAAGAATTAAACCTCGATCTAATTAATGGATGCAACTCTAATGCTGTATGCTGCGCTGATAACAAAATGGTAAGTTTCTCATTTACTTATACATGACATATAGATATCCCGTTTGCATTTTGCGCATATACTTTCGGTACCGTATAACTAACTCTGCCTCAACAGAACGGCCTTGTATCTCTCGGCTGCATCCCCATCACACTCAATATATTAAATCAACTTCCATTCTGCAGTCGAAAGGGCCCGCGTTTGACTTGTTCATTGACTAGGCGGGGAACTTTTTTCAAGATGGGAGAGAGTCAAAAGAAGGAGTGAGAGATTTGTTTTGATTTTTTTTTTTTTTTTTTTTTTTTTTTTTTTATTTTCTTCGTTTTCCAGGTCTATTTTGTATTGAGCACGTGCATCGAACGGTCAACTCACGAATATCAGGTGAGATGACATGGATACATCATTGCTTACGGCAGACACACATTCTTATTTTGTTAAAACTAACGTTAGCTTCGCTTTACTATATTATTTGAATTGTCAATTTGCATTGTGAAAACTTATCTTTTTTAATGCTGGTGATAAAGGAGGAGGAGCTATATATAGTACAGCACTTCATGGAGGGTAGCAGTGAGAAAAAGGGGCGAACCAGACAAAAAAATTGACACAACTCAAAACAGAGCTGAAACCAACCAGAATAACCTGTAACAAATATAACTCCATATTATGCAGAATGAAATGAGGAAACATGGCAATGCCTGGTATCTGAAGTATCTCTATACATAGTATTCAATCTGTTATATCCATAGTCATGCAGTATAATAACAAATGCAAGTCACAAGTGATGAATGCATGAAGAAAAAGCAAGCAAGCAAGGAGATGTACAGGCTGTCAATGTCAGTTGCAAGAAGGGAATATCTTCGCTTTTTGGAAAAGAGAGAAAGAAAAAAAAAAAAGGCAATCGAAGCATGCACATCAACCGCTCCACCCCGTATCTCTTTCCATCCTCGCCACACCCCCACCGCACCCACCTACATCCAATCCCTCACATCCTTCTCCCGATCGAAAACCCTAACCCCAAATTTCCAAACCTGATCAACGGTCAGCGTCCCTTCCTCGTCCTCCCCCAGAACAACCATATCCGCATCGGCCCCAGGAACCAACACCCCCTTCGTCCCAACAAGCCCCAGCATCCTCGCCGGCGTCTCCGTCACCGCTCTAACAGCCTCCACAACCCCAGTCCCCGCCCACCTCCTAAAATTATTCACACACTCAATCAATGTTGCAGACGACCCGGCAATCTTCCCCACCTCCCCATTCCCATTCCCATTCCCGTCACCACTCCCATTCACGGAACTCTCCAGCGTCAGCAACGGGCCCCTCTTCACAATCCTCTCCCCGTTCGTCCACTCGTACACCCCATCCGGCATCCCACACAGCTTCATCGCATCCGTAACAAGCACCATCCCCCTCGGATGCGCATTATATGCAATCTGAATGCTGGTCGGATGCAAATGGATGCCGTCGGCAATCAGGCCGTAGAAGGGCCTCTTGGTATGCGGGGACTGGTGGCCCAGGAGCCCGAAGATGCCTGGGTGGCGGTGGTAAAAGGGCCGCATGGCGTTGAAGAGATGGGTTATCATCGTTGCGCCGTTGGCGAGGGCGTCGAGGGCTTGTTCGTAGGTTGCGTCTGAGTGGCCGATGGAGAAGATTATGTTTTCCGCGACGAGGGAGGGGATGAGGGAGTTCATTAGGCCGACCTCGGGGGCGGCGGTGATCATTTTTATATTTGGGGTTGTGCGGGCGGAGGCGGCGGCGGAGGCAGAGGCAGAAGTGGCTGTGGGGGTTGTGGCGGGATCCATATTGGAGCTGCTGGTGGTTGGCGGGAGGAGGTTTTCGGCACCGTAGCAATCGATCAGATCCTGGAAACCTGTGTTGGCGGCTATAAGGACGCTGGGGCTGTGGATGCCGTTTTTGCCAGGGCTGAGGAAGGGCCCTTCGACATGGGCGCCAAGAGATTCCGCCCCGTCTACGGGACGGCGGGATCCACCGGAAGGGCCGAGGGACCGGAGGACCTAGGAATGTTTAGATATCAGTTATTGGGGGTGTGTGTGTTTTATGTATGGTATAATATTTTATACTGTGAGATATGTAAGGGATACATACCTCTTTATACACCCAGCTCTGCTGGCTCGTGACCGTAGGCAAATACGATGTCACGCCCATCTTGACCAGCGCCTGGTTCACCTTCAACAAACCCGCATCATACTCTTCCTTCGTCGCTTGCGGCACGGAGAAGTCGAAACCCCTAGCTCCGTTGAGTTGCACATCGATGAAGCCGGGGGTCAGGATGCGGCCGCCCAGATCGATGATTTGGTCTGGACAGAGCTGGTATTCGTAGAAGGCTTGTTGGTCCTGAAGGATCTTGCCGGAGAAGGAGTCGACCCAGAGATCTTGCTCGATGAGCTCGTCGTTGTGGGGGATGCGGCAGTTGGTGAATTTTGTGATGCGCGGGATTGTGGTTGGCTGGGTTATGGAGGGCATGATGGGTGGCGTATTGTGTCAATGTATATGGAATTGGGTGGGGGATGTTGTATGACGAGGATGAGGATGAGGGACGATGAAGGAGTAAATAGAAGATAAAAAGATAAGAGAAAGTATATAATAATGAAATTAGTTCAGGAAGAAGAAGCTTTGTTTGTAGAGTGATTCTCGGGAGTTAATCGTACTGTATACTCTACGCCACAGTTCCGGCGAGGATCCGCTGGGGACATGCTCCCTTTGTAGCAGAAGAGGAGGATAAGGTAGAATAGATGATGCAGTAATAGACGTTATATTCATCAAGCCCATAGATGGGATAGCATACGGGCACAGGGGAGAGATAAGCGGCGGCAAAAGGGAAAAAACCCGCTAGACGGCGGAGATATTGAAGCCGGGACAGTCTGTCTGTCAGTCTGCAGAAGCACTGATGAAGAATAGTAGTAGTAGTAGTAGTGGTAGTGGTAGTAGTAGTAGTAGTTCGGGCTGTCCAAATACGATGTAATGTGGCATAATTTGACGGCATCCAGGCTCCAGATAGAGTAGGTTTTTTAAAACTACCTGTCAGCTTCATACTCTTATTTTCATTTCTTTTTATTTATTAATTTTTTATTCTATTTTATTTTGTGATATAATGGTAGTGTAGTAGCTAGTATTGAAGGCATGGATGTCGTAGCATTCCTCAACAGCGCGTGGGTCGGAGAGAGCTCCCCATTGACCCATTCACCAACAGGGCCCCGACAAGCACAAGGCACCAGGTCACAGGTAGAGTGGGATCTGTTGTTCCCTGGAGAAGCAGCAGCTTGATTGAAGTGTGAAGAGATCTGAGCAACAACAGGTGAATTTGAATTAAATAAGTTTCTTCCCTTTTTTCTCATCTTCTCCCATCGCCGGTGAGTCACTGGATCGCCGACCAGTGATGTCATCATTGAAAATGGGCCAAAGTTACCGCATGGAAATAAATACTGGAAGCAATACAAGTCGGTTACAAGCCACAGTAAGTTATGTATGGTACGGCAGAGACGCTCGTTCCCGTAATACACATCATAGCAACTCCCGCCTGATACGAAATACACAGGCGCCGTGGTATCGCGGCGGGAACTTACCGGGACCCACAGAACTATTGTGGAGTTCCCGGCATTTGATGAATGGATGGATACACACCATTCATTTCTTTGCCAAAGCTCGACGAGCCCAGAGACGAGACGACGAGAGAGCTATGGGCATGTGGATGCCGCGAGGTGTTCAATGCTCGTTCTTGCAGGGCTGGATCAAGAACGAGCATTGCAGGGCTGGATCGGGATCCTTGAAGCTGGCAGGGAGGAGAGGTTGACATGTAACAGCTACAGTATCCTTCTGACCATGACGATATGTGGGTGTAGGTGGGTGTAGGTGTATTGGAGGGGTGTATTGGAGGGGGGAAGGGGAAAGGGAGGGGAGGAGAGGAGACATGCCGATTCGACGATTTGACACTGGAATCAGATGTCTCCAAGACCCCGTGCCTGAGCAGAGACTCATGGAGTTGCTGTTAGTTTGTGAAGTTAACCAGGTTCATAGCTGGAAGAATCCCAGTAAATAATAAATCGAATAGGTGTTAACTTGGGCCAATGGTAGTTAGTTGATATAATAATATTAACAAACGAGAGGGGGGTGAACCAGGCATAGGCATGGATGTACAGCATAGTAAATAAACCTGTTCGACGCGATCCGAAGTCAACGAACCTTGTTGATTGGATTGTGGTCATGGGGGGGCAAAATGTGCGCAGGTGATATGAAGAAACAAGGCATGACAACGGCTTGAGTGGAAGATTATTATTTAGCTGGTTGTTCCCGCACTTCGTCTCGTGGGGGAACCAAAATCCCACCGTCGCTGAACCATGGTATGTAACCTCAAGCACTAAGCATTAAGCAGTGCAACGCTGTGGCGAATGGTGGCGCCAGAGAGGAAAAAATTAATAAGATTAACCAAACAAATTGCCCGGGCCCCCAGGTGGAAAGGCATTCTATGTGGCGTAAAACTAAGGAATTTATAGAAACAAGGCTAGGAAAATCATCTTCATTTCTTTTTCTTCATCTGTCGTTCTATTTGACAACGGCTTGGAGCAGGCCAACGGGGGCAATTTTTGCTTCGATCGATCCGTACGAGAGAGCCAAGAAGGGAAAAAGTCAAAAATGGGAGGATTATTTTTGAATTTATATTAAACGTCGGACAGGGGGGGATGGCTGACTGGGTTATTGTGTGGGGTAATTTATTTTACGTCGGTTAATCCGGGGTTCTGGGGAAGAACGTGAAAGAGTTTTCCATGAGGATGTGGATTGGACGGCGGGGTCAAGAAAAGGTTATCAGTTCTATAGGGCAGCTGAAACAGAGGTGCCCAGATGCCTGCAGTTTTGCACATTCCATAAACCATAAAAGATGATGTTTGAAAGAGAGAAAATAAACGTGTTTATCATGTTTACTCAGATGAATCATTTATCTATGATAGCTCTTTTTTGATGGATGTATGTATGAATGTAGAAGTAGATCTTGAGGTACATCCGCCGTAGACTGAGAGACGAATGCGCTTGTGATAGACACTTTTAGCCCTCCGCAGCCCCTGGGGCAAACTGGTAGCCAATGAGATCCCGACTGTTTAACCCGCCCCCCTGAGTTACGGCTGACAGAAACAGAGCTCCTTGGCTGTTCCAAGAACTTTCAGATTAACCAACTTTTAGCGAGGGGAAAAGAGAGAAGACAGGGCTGCACGGTACAAGTCAAGACTCCGGAAGTTCTGCGTTTCTTTTGTCGCCCTCCGTCTCTACCGCGGTCCGTTTTCTCTCGTGGTTGGCATAAGCTATACGAAATGATCATTCCACCCACCCACCCCTGGTGAGTTTGATTGATAGATTGGATGTACAAGTACAGCGTTTTCCGGTAGGAATCAGATGTCGGGTATGTTAACTCCCAGTAGCTCGTTTATATGATCTGTTACGGTCTCCCTCCTCGCTTCGATCCTTTCGACTGCAATTCCTCTATTCACTCCTCGTCTGCTGCCCAATGTACCTGTACATACATACATACATACATACATACATACATCTCTGATGCTGTCGCGTGTTAAATTGATCTTAGCACCAATCTCATCCCTCATCGGCAGCTATCCTGCACAGGTTTTACCCCATACTACTCTGCTAACCCTACTACTGTCTCATCCGCCAGCCAACGCCATTGATAACGCCAACCCGCCATCTGCCAGGTGAATCAGCGATCCACTCTCATTGACTACGACCTTTTCTCTCCGCCTGGTCTCATCTTAGCTGGTTTCTGGCTCGTCTTGGCTAGTCACGTATACCCACTTATTCTCACGCGCGCAACGAACTTATCTCACTTACCACCACCACTATTGACTACTACCACCGCGACAACGCCTTTCTTTTCTCTTATTATTATTATTATTATTATTTTTTTTTTTGCATTTCGACGCTTTTTCGCTCTTCTCTTCTTCGAATTCCTTCGTCTACTTCGTTTGTAACCTACAGTAGCAGTGACCACGACAAAAGCAAGCTGCTAGCGGCTAATGGCAAAGCAGACGACCCTAATATCCTGATAGAGTCAAACCCACTTGAAACCGTCTTCCTCACTCATCCATCATCCTCTTGTCCGCTCGCCAGCCTCTAACTACTTCGTCTTCTCTTCTTGCTCCTCTTTTTCCTCTTCCTCTTCTTCTTCTTCTTATTATTAATCTCCCCGCCCCCCCTCCCTTGCTAAAGCTGCTCTCGAAACCCTGCTTTTTTAATTTTTTTTTTTTATTAAATTGATATTAAACCACGGCATCTCCCTGTCCCCGTGTGTTCTCTTCTCTGGTTGTGAGCTGGGCTTTCTTTTCTTTTCTTTTCTTTATTTAATTCCCCGGATTCCTAGCTGCAGCGGCGAAAGCTTACTGGTGTGTGGAGAAATCATCCCGCGTCGTCCAGGGTACTTATTTATTACCCTCCTGTCTTCTCCCACATTATATCATTGTGCCGGTTGATCTGCCAACTGTTTCAACTGCTTAACTGTACAACGGTTCAGTTCCGTCGAGCGTGTGTTGATCGATCTCCTTCTTTGATCGGGTAGGGAACTGTTTTCCTTCAAGCTTCTACTCTTCCTCTCGTTGCTGTGGCTGTATCTTCGTTGCTGTTTACCACTACACCTCGACACATCTTTTCAACCATCCGCATTTCACATCAACCAATATCAGCATACGGTGCATTGTTTTGGCTGACCTTGAATTAACTATTTTGAGACCACCGCGCTTTTGTTACGCAGCTGATATTCCACCTTTTCAGCACCAGTACTTTTCCACTCCGCCAGTATCTGTATACTCCATTACAGCTCTCCCCACTTTGTATGCAAGTCATTCGCATTATTTACACAAGATTCACTCTGGACCTGAAAATCATTTTAAAGAGAACACAAAAGGTCTATTAATATCTTTTGCCCTGTTTTCTTTTCTTTTTCTTTTGTTTTATTTCTTTTATTTATTACCGCAGTTGCTATGTTTTGTTTATTATTTGTGTTCCTATCCGTCATACCTCTCAAATGGAGTCCGGCGTTCCCCACCCCTCACTTCCACACCATAATTCTACCCATTCTCCTGCCCTCTTGCACTCTACTTGAACAAAGTTATCTGTTCGTTTCTTTCTCCATAATTGGATAAACTGACACTCCCAGGACCAAATAGACACGGTAATCCTGGCATCAGTCTTAGCCCTACAGCGCCGACTACACCCTCACCATGTCGCTTCACGGGGAAAAGTCCGGAGACCCCCATGTGGAAAAAACAATCGATGAAGAAGCCCCCCACCAAATCAATGCCAACCCAGTTGGGCGAGCATGGATGTACAAGAGCTTAAAGCTTGGCCCCCTGACTCTGCCTTACTATGCTTCTCCCGCTACCCAGCTTCTCCTGGTCTCCTTCGTCTGCTTCTTGTGTCCTGGTATGTTCAACGCGCTTAACGGCTTGGGTGGAGGTGGCCAGCAGGACGCCCACGCTGCCAACCAGGGAAACACAGCTGTCTACAGTACCTTTGCCGTTGTTGGTTTCTTCGCCGGTTCCATTGCTAATCGTATTGGTCTGCGCTTTACCCTCTTCTTTGGTGGGTTTGGTTACTTCCTCTACGTTGGCTCCATGTTGTCGTATAACCACAACCGTAACCTGGGCTTCTTGACTTTTGGCGGTGCCTTGTTGGGCGCCTGTGCTGGTTGTCTGTGGTGTGCTCAGGGAGCGGTTATGATGAGTTACCCCGAAGAGAAGTCGAAGGGTAAATACATCTCGTGGTTCTGGATCATCTTCAATCTGGGTGGTGTCATTGGAAGTTTGGTAAGTTGCAATTTGCAATCTAAACAGGGGAGAAAGAATAAAAAAATTATAAAATATAAAATATAACTAACTTTCCAACTAGGTCCCCCTTTTCCAAAACCTACACAACATCTCAGGAAAAGCCGTCGGCGATGCAACCTACATCGCCTTTATGGTCCTCATGTTCACAGGTTTCGTCCTCTGCATTGGTCTCGTGGAAGCCAAATATATCCGCCGCTCAGACGGCTCCCAAGTTATTGTCATGAAGAACCCATCCTGGCTTTCCGAATTCAGGGGTCTCTGGCAAGTGCTCCGAACAGACTACTACATCGTTTTGCTGTTCCCCATGTTCATTGCCTCCAACTGGTTCTACACATATCACTTCAACAACGTCAACAGCGCCAAGTTCAACATCCGCACCCGTGCGCTGAACAGCTGCCTCTACTATCTCGCCCAGATGGCCGGTGCCGGTACGTTTGGCTACATGCTCGATATGAGGTCGCTGCGCCGCACTACGCGTGCTCGTCTTGGTCTTGGTCTTCTCTTCGTCATCACTATGGCTATCTGGGGTGGTGGATATGCCTGGCAACGCGGCTATACCCGAGAGCAAACTGCACCCAAGGACTCGCCACGTATCGACTGGGAAGATAAGGATTATGTTGGTGGCATGTTCATGTATATCTTCTATGGCTTTTACGATGCCGCTTATCAGACCTGTGTGTACTGGTAATAATTCCCCCCCCCTTTTGTTTTGGATTTTCTTTCCTCCGTTTTGGAAAGACGTATATCTAACGCAACAAAATCCAGGTTCATGGGCGCCCTCACCAACAACAGCCGTAAACTAGCCAACTTTGCTGGCTTTTACAAAGGTCTCCAATCCGCCGGTGGTGCCGTTACCTGGCAGTATGTTTCTCCCCCCCCCCGGCCGGCCCCCGGACCCCAGCTACTGGCTATCAACATACCCTCTATATAAATACTAACCCAACCAACCAGAATCGACGACAAGAAGGTCTCCTTCATGGCCAGCTTCGCCATCAACTGGGGACTGCTCTGCGGCTCCATCATCATCGCACTCCCCGTCATCCTGTTCAAGATCAAAGACACCGTCGATCTGGCGGAGGATATCAAGTTCTCCGACGAGACGATCGAGGATGTTGCGCCAACGTCTATGTTGGAGGATCATGGACTGTCGGGTGCTCATGCAACTGGGATCGAGAAGATGTGATTCGAGTTCGTTTAATCGTTTCGTTGAGGGGTTGAGAGATTTGGAAGTGATTACTATGGTGAGGTGATAGGGAGGTGGATGGACGTTGGTTTATAGCCGACTTCTTTTTTGTGATGGTGGTGAGAAGTACGAGGAATGGGAGCTATATGTTGAAGGCAGTAGTGGTAGTGGCCTGCCTTGTTTGCGGCGATTTGAGTGCTGTGATTGAAACTCGTTTTATACTCCTCCTGTTTAACAGCGTCGATTGACTTGCTTCAATAATTTTTTTTTCTTGTGTCTATTAATGAGTCTTCACTCTTCTTTTCTTCCTTTTCTTCAACCCCTTTTTTTAAAAATTTAATTTTGGCGGCTCCTGTAATAGGTGTGCCTCTTTTGAGACACTTCTCTCTTTTTCCCTCTTTTTCATTTTATTTTTTTCATATTTTTTTTTTCTTTTTTTTCTCTTTTGTTTTTCATGATTTGTCTAATGTTACCCCGAGGTTTTGTTAAAGGTTTTTTTTTTTTTTTTTTTAAATGATACGATTTATCATAACTTTAATTCCCTTCCGTTTTACGATGGTATGGGAGTTGATAGCGACTAGATAGGAAGCGAGAGAAATGATTTAGTGGTCGAGAAAGAAGGAGAGAAAACGCAGCCTTGCATTTTATACGCCAAAGGAGGCCGGAGGTGGCTGAGATTGGGCTTAGAAGATGAGATATAGGAACAAGGGGAATAGTATATAGTTTGTGCTATATTTTTATTTATTCTCTTTTTAGCCTCAATTTGCAATGTAATTGATTCCATGTGCTTTCTAATTTGATTCCACCGTGGGCAGTGTTATTAACGTAGCTGTCTATAAATTCCCATGGCTACAGCGTTTGCGGGTTAAATGTAAATACGTTCCCTGACTCTGGGGTAACGAGTGGGACAGCGGGAGGTACTAGCCCCGCATTCCACACTGCAGTCCCAGAGGGGCTTCCTCTTTCATTTGCTGGGTGGGTGGAAGCATACGGGGGTGGAGCAGGGTGGAGCGGCGAGGAGAGAAATGATACCTAAGAATGCGCATCACTCTTATGTCCGTGGGAGGATATATTTAACATTGATAAGGAGGAGTCATTGGTGTATTTTGGCGAATAACAGGCTTAAGTTATTCCCATGGAACTACGAGAAACAATCCATCAGCGGCGACGAGGGATTTCCAGTTTGTTGGCAGATATTCCCAAAGGATAACCCATCTATGCACTGCTGACAGTCCTTAGCTCGCGGTAGAGGCCGATCAAAACTTCACTACCCAGGGTCGTAAACAGCGCGCTGAATGCTGATTTTGAGGAGAGCGTGGTGTACACTGGTGTTCAGTTGTGGTATCACTGATATGCACGACCTTTCCTTATATTCGTTCCCACTTGTTCGGCAGCGGGCAGTTATCTCTACGCAGACTACGTCGTGTTCTGAGTCTCCCCGGAATTCGACGCCCTTTCGCGCTCATGACCATTGCCGAATTGCGGTTGTCTGCCTCGAAAGGCTAACGAGGAGGAAGCAAGGTTGCCTGTGGAACAAGTGAAAGTATGGGCTGAAGGAATGCTGTTGGGTTCTGCAATTGCTCAGAGAGATGACACTGTGTAACTGGCTAGCAGAAGCCATTCGCGTTTGCGGCCCTCCTCTTCAGCCTATCGAAGGAAAAATGGCAGCCAGGGGTCGACGATGATGAGCCAAGTCGCAGGAAACACTCCTTACTACTTGGGGTTCTATTTCATGAAGAATCAACCGCCGCAAATCAATATCGATTCATGTGTGTTATGGTAATAAATCACCACTAAAAATTCCGTTCATTTCTTTGAGCTGCGAAAGTTGCAAACGGCGCTGGATATGTCGGGAGGCACACACACGTAGCTCTGCAGCTTCTCGCGAGGTAACTCGCTAGAGCAGGACTATTCAATTAGTGAATGTCGTTGCAATGGCACAGCTAGTTACCATTAGTTAACCCAATTGGCCCATTGAGAAATTGGTCGATTATCCATCCAGAAGCTCGACCCGTAGTTGTTCAACCAGGCTAGGACGTAACAGTCCATTACTGTGCCGTTGTCGATGTCCACCTTGGACACCTTTTAGCGGCCATCTTCGTTTAATCTTCAGAATGTTCTACGCCCGCAGCTAGCGTTGCTATTTTGCGCACGCGCCGAACGCCAGCGGAAATCAATCAGCCTTGGGAAATAACAAGGGCCCTGGCGAAAGTTAGCTGGAAGACGTGCATGTTGAACCGGTTGGAGCAACATAAGAGACATTGCCTTTTAGGGTGGAATTTCAAGACCGTATATTCTGTGGACGAATCGTGGCAGGTGGTAATTGATTCGATGTAAGGGAAAGCGATGGAGCATCCCTCCCCTCATGGATCTCTCGGCTGGTTTCATGGAAAATTTACGAGGTGCCAAAAATAGGGCATTTTCTAACAAGACTTTACGCACGGAAGGCTTGTTTTTCTTCGTATCGGATCCTTGACGAAAGGGGGCTGGAGAGGAGCAGTATGGCGCTCAGAGAACTTGACCTCAAGGCTATCCAGCGAGGACTGAGTTTTTAGGCGCTTATTGGCGCTATTAATTAACTAGGGATAACCCTTGGCAGCAGCGCTAGAGCTATATATAACTGGGAAACAGGGGGTGATAGGTACAACATAGATCTAGACCCTGCCGCCAGCACCCCGACCTCACGCTTGGCTATGAGAGAGACTGTACCCATGTATGTATATATATATATATATATATATAAGGGGGATCTCGCGGAATCATATGATATTAACCATACTTTGTCTAGATCAGCTCGTTCAACCAACAAGCCCTATACTGGTCACCATGGCATGCGCCAGTTCATCCATCCGGCCGGCTTTAGACTTTAATCCTTCGTGAATGGCGCATAAAAGTTGAAACGACGATCCGGATCATATTTATCCTTCAATTTCCGCAGCCTCTCCAGCCGCCATGGTTCATATCCATACCAGCTCTGCGGGTCCTCTGCTCCAAAAGCGGAGTTGACGTACACCTTTATTTTCTCCTGCCCGCCGCCTTCGAACCAAATCTGGCGCATGCGTTCGCCGTAAGCATGCGCCTCCGCATCCCGTTTGGCGCCAGCAGGTTCATATCCGGTGATCACGGAGATTAGCAGGTTCGCATCCCGGTAAGGAAACGCTGTAGATTCAGATGGAATTGCCTGTACCCCTTGGACAGTGTAGCCTTGAAAAAGGGCTACGGACTTATTAAAGGCCGGATTCTCCCGGGTAACCCGTGAGAAGAGGTCAAAGGCTGCGCGTTGTGCTGTTGTATTATACTTTTGCAAATACAGTGAAAAAAAGGTATTGGCCAACCCAACCTTTTGGCAGGCTGGCGAGTCATTGGTGTTGCCAACCCATCTGGAGATGTCTTTATGTGTCCCTTTTCCGCTTGTGGTCACGATGGGATCGACTCTGGAGAATGAGTCTGCGTACTTGGCTTCAATGGCCTCCACCCCCTCCTGGAATATGAATAATAAAATGACGGCCTGTCAAAAGTCAATCACATGTTGTCGATATCCTGCGGGTGATATGCTGGAAAGGGCGGCTTACATGGTCCGAGTCAACTTCCGGTTTGTTCAAGAAGAGTGAGAAGTGAATTAGATCTACCGGCTGAGTTCCATCTTTCAATAAATTATCGTTAATTGCTTGATAAACGCCCTCTACTTTGTCATGCGTAAAAATGAACGATTGATAGGACCACTGGCCATCCTTTTGAATATCGTAGATTTTCGACGTGACCGATGTCACGATGCCGAAGTTGTGACCCGCGCCCTTCATGGCCCACCATAGATCTGATTTCTGATGAATTGTGGCCAAGCTGCCATCCGCAAGAACCATCTTGAGTGAGACAAACTGATCTGCAATGAGACCGTGTCGTCCTTGCAAGATCCCATGTCCACCACCTAGCCCTGGGCCCAGCATAGAAACACATTCACAGATTCCAGTCACTATCCACAGGTTGGTTAATTAACTAGACAGCAAGACGCAGTCCATCTTCGGATTTCTTTAGTTCTACAGACATGTCTGCTTTCCTTTAGCCCAGAGAGCATCGGTAACTTGCTTGGATCTGACTCCACCGCCAAAGGTAGCCGTGTCGCCATCACCTGCAATGGACACAGAGTTCAACTGAGTCAGCCTGATCAACATACCACCCTGAACAGCCTTGAGGCTAGATATTGAACCGTGACCCGTGTTGTACGTCAGAAAAGGGGCATTGTGTGCATTGGCGTATTTGACCTGGTGGAATTAGCATTGTGTCACCCCCACCGAGAGCCAATTCGATAGGGCCACCCTTACAGTTTCCACCACATCATTTTCAGTTGCCACATCCACAACAACGGTGACACTGGGTGCATTCAGCGATGACCAGCGTGCGGTAGCCTGGGTAAAGTCATCCGAACCTGGGAAATGAAAATGTGCGTTGGTAGACAGCATCGGGCCCAGCTCCGATGCGATGGTGCTATGGCCCCCCTTGCATAGGCTGTCAATCCAGGCGAAACCCGCAGAAAGACCACCCAGATGTGAACAGAACCTCCCCACCATTCCGGCCGCGATGAGCGCCAGGAACTCCATCAGCACGCAATAAACGCAACCTTGGATGAACCTTAAGGCGAGGGGAAAGAAAGAAAGAAAGAAAGAAACAAGGGTTGAAGTGCAATAGTGACAACTAAACATTCAACGTCCATGTACCCTGGCTATCGGAAGGAGGTGGGTGGTCTTTTTCAGGTTTTGGCCTCCTTGTTTTTTGCGGTGTTTATCGTATCAGATTCCTATAGCTAATGAAGATGATCACCGCTATCCGGACATGGTCACCACAGTCTCGTATAAGCTACAGTTCAGCTTTTTTTTTTTTGAGTGTCGAGACTCAGCTGTCATATTATCAGCTGAAATTAGTAGATGTCACCAAAACAGCGGGCGTTTCCTCTATATGAGACGCAAAAATCGGGGCCAGTGGCGTCTTTCTTCCCCGAGAAGTTAACTACTGACTTGCGGCGGTAAACCAAACCTGCGGCGTGTTGCCAATAAAAGCAGAAAATTGTCGACTGCAGTTTGAGCCTCGCACTCACAAGGACTTCGAACTCTAGATTAAAGAATTTCGCTCCGTGAAGAGAAGGAAATCGGTAACTTCTCTCCAAACCAATTGACGGCAGTGTTGGGAGCTCATCTACCATTTATACCTTCCTCCATCTCAACAGCCAAGTGCTGTAAAATGCGAGTGACACGGGTATTAATAAGGAAATGCTGCTTGTGTATAGGGAGAATTAAGCCAGGTTCACAAAATGACCATCGCGATTTTTTCAATGTCCAGAACGCCTTCGTATCCGCGATAGGCTCAGGTGAAATTCTAACGGGCAGAGACTTCAACGATCGAATATCGAGTTGGTGTGGCTCAGCTCACATGAAAAATGTCAATTGACAATGGCTTCTATGTTCTCAATCCTTTTTATTATCAGAAGCCATGCTGCAGAAGTTAGTTACTAATTCAACACGCAGCAAATATAGAGGTGGTATATTGACATCCTTGACATTGACATATCCCAGCGCTGAATAAGGGTGTATGCCCAATCTTCATGACTAACTACCTCAACCTTTCTCCCACTTCCCATCAGAAAGAGGAATATTTCCACCAGAGCTAACTTAACTCGCCGTCCTTTCCCTGGGTTGACATGTAGCTAACATACTGAGGTTGCGGAGATGAGACATCTCCAGAGGATTCTTTTCTATCCTTGATGAATGGATAGAGAATTTAGCAACTATTATCACCAACTGGCCCTAAGGGGGACTAAGTGGTGACTTCGAAAGAAAAAGAAAAAAAAAAAGAAGTTAAGGGGAAGCATAGACCCCTTGCGGAATAGCCAGGAATCCAGGATTAGGACTGTTAGGGGCGCTTTAACTAGCGTCGTTAACTGGAGGATAAACCAACAACGTCATTGGGACATAACCCAGCTGAGCTTCTGCTCGAAAGCATGCGACGTAATGATACGAATACGATTGCCGATGCAACAGGGAAAGTATTGTCAACATTATTTCCGGGAGGGCGTGAAGCACAAAGCAGAGGTTTAGAAGGTCTTCGGAAATTCGAAGAATTGTTATTGCTGGACAGAGGTTAGTGAAATAGCATCCACCTTTATTTTTCGCTGGTGAATTTGAACGGTCACGAATTTTGGCTCAGTGCAATGTGAGATCGAAATATATGCATTAGCATACTGTCCAATATGCTCTAGAGAGGTGTGAATCCGTGCGTCAATCCTGGTCAAGACAGGAAAAGAGCAAGATATTCGGATGAGAAGGCTGCATTGCCCAGAGCCATCTACGGGAAAACCCCTTAACATGTGAGATTAGGGAGAATAATGCTTTTGGGAATCTTTGGGATTCATGGTACCAAGCTCTTTCTAAAACAAGAAAATATTGAAGAAAAGAAGGAACAACGCCAAAATTTCTGGCCGCGGCCAGTAGAATTAACGCCCAACTCTGGATTTGATATCCTTTGATCCAGTAAAGGGGGGGGAAAGCGTATAGCTTAACCTGGGGAAGACGCAAGGTCAAATTGAGACGCTGACGTCTTTATCCACAGGGATGCTAAATGCGCTGGATTGTGACGGTTAGGAATCAACTGTAGCTCCTAGGCTCGTAGCCTTCACATCAGCATTCTCTGGAAAATCAAACTTCGAATTGTCGCCAGACGGATTCATGTGATCTCCACGATCGTCATCTGCGCTGAAAAGTTTCAAATCAAGATTAGAGCTAATCTGCACTTTATTATCCGTCCCAATGGTGCTGTTCACTGTGTTGAAGTCTTTCATCCAGTCCATGTTATCCAGGTTAAATCTGTGATTGTTGTCGTTCGACATGCTAGTAATGGTGATATCAATGCCTTCAGTTGCGTCTTCATCGGCGAAAAGGTTAGCACCGGCGTCATCGAAATTGATCAGGGCATCGAGGTCGTTCTGATTGATATCTGCATCATGGGCAAGATGCATGAACTCTGTAAGACTTGTGTCAGAATCGCCAGAGCCGGGAACTTGGACTTCGTCAGAAAATAGATCATGGTGAATATTGTTCGTGTTTCCGTTTTCGCTACCAACGGATTGGGGAGGAGTTGAAACGTAGAGAAGATCCGGTCGCTCTGTCTGGTTAAACGGGACACCAGGGGCAATTGGAGAATATGTCAGATCAGGAAGTTTATCGGACAAGCTCTCTGGGGGGGGTGTCAGAGTGTTGGGACGTCTAGCTGAGAAATGAAGTGTGCTTGGTGGTACTGGTCGTTCTTGAGGGATCTGCGGAGATATCTGAATTCCAGCTTTGCGAACGGCGGCTTCGAGGAAAGACGTTGCAAAGTCCGCAGAGGCATAAATTTCTCTCAGTCTTTGCAAGATCTGCATACACTGATAAAAGCGGTGCAAACTGGCGGTTCGAATATTCAAGTCACTGGATTTAATGTCAAGGAGGTGAATTATAACGGCTGGCAGAAGAGCGGTTACTCCAGTTGTCGGAAGGTAGCGCGTTAGGTCCATTGTATGCAAATTCCGAGCAATATTTGTAATTTCAACGGCGGCATGGCGAACTTTCGAGCGCGACAAATCCTGGAGCCGAAATTCAACCGTGGGGAATGAGGAAGCAGGAAGCACCTGCGGACGGTGCAATGCACTGGATGTAGTGAGGTATATCATCTTCAATAATGCTCGATGGACATGAAGGACTTCTTCCCCTTTGGAAAAACTGGATGATGACGGAGGTTGATACTTGGCTGTCTCCTGGAGATCAGCCAGCCAAGTTTCCAGCTCCTGGTCGCATTTCTGGACTTCGCACTTCGCTGTCGAGGCCTTTTTCGGCACCAACATCATGGTAGTTTCTGTTGTACCTCCAAACTTGTGTCCAAGAACTGAATATTGTGCACTGAGAACATGGCTGATGCAAAAACATAGTTTGGATTTTTCAACAAACATTGTTGCGAGTTGTCTTTGTTGATCTGTATTATGTGCCAACTCGCAATCACCCACAATTTGGAGCGCCTCGGGGGACAGTGGCTTGATATCAAAATCCTCCAATGTGAGCATAGGGACATCGCAATCTTCATCCCTAATTCGCGTGGGTCGCCTCATTCCAAGGGCAATAAGCCTGTCACGAGTGTAGGTACTCCACCAAACTCGTTTCCAGAGTTTTTGTCGTTGCGGGTCCATAGATGAGGTAGATGGGTCCCGGTGGAGACCAATGGTATGTGCAAGTGATAAACTCACACCCATCCAATGCCAAGTATCTTTTTGATCATCAGGCATCTCATACCAGTGAGTCATCAACAAAAGAGATTGGACCAAGGATATTCGATCAACTTCGTAATCGAAATCATAGAGAACCTGCGAGTTTCAACACAAGTCAGTAAAAGCTCTGCATTCCCAAACAAGGTCAAGTTTTCATCATACTCTAGCTCTTTGAAAGAACGCTTTCCGTGCGTCCTTTCTCGATTCATATCCTATAGCCATAAGATGCTTCATAGAAATGAACGCAGTTCCCGCAAACATAGTAGCCTGAAAAAGAAGGAGACTCATTCGACGAGATCCATCATCGCATGCCATAGTCCGTAGGAAATCGTCCAATTCTAGCAGAGGCATATACGGATGAACAAACTGCAGGTAACTTTTCATAAGCTCATTACGGAGCCCCTGAGGCGGAATTGTCAGCGCTCCTTTGGCTTCTAGGTACGCAATATCGTCTGACTGGAACTTGGCTGGCAAAGGGCGGATAAAATTGGGCAACCAGCCTTTCGGCCGCTGGGTAGTTGGCGTAGGTTGAGGAGAATGACGAGCTCCAAAATCCGCGTTAATCAACTGTTGCACTGCCGTAGTCATCTTGCACAGGGAGTGAGGCGTTGGAAACGTCGAAATATTTGACATTCTGCGTCGACGATCTTCGTGATTGATCCGATTGCCTTGAGTCTGATCTACAAGTTGTCAGCAAATAATAGGCTGGGTATCCACAAAGGGTATGAAAGACGAACAGAGAAGGTGAGGAACATGGTGTCCATGATCTAAATCCACTGATACTTGGGATGGCGACAATGGAGCTAGAGGATCAGGAATCACTGAGCTGATAGGGTCGCCTTTGCGGGAAAATGGAAACTGGGAATCGTCCAGTCCGTCTGAAGATTGTGTTGACGAGTGGTTTGAAACCTCCCCTTCAGCTCGGGATCTTCTGAACGCCAATTTCAATAAGCTTAATTCAAATGCACAAAACTTTTGTAATAAAGGTGGACTGACTTTCTACGTTTGCTCTCCGTGACCACGCATTGCACCTCATCCAATCTGCAATTCGTACACGGAGAACCATTTTCCACCACATCACATCGGACCTTTCGCGCCCTGCAACAGCAACAGGCCTTCGATGCTCGTCTTTTCACCGGACGAGATATGTTTTGAAGGCCTGCAGAAACCGCTTTCCGCTTATTCTGCGGCTGCTGCGGCTGCGTCCCCTCGACAGATGCCATGGAGAATGATTATAGAAGCTGTGTTCAGATACTGATCCAGAGGGTAGCGGAGCTTTAAGAGATTGAAATTAAGAAAAAAAAAAAAAAAAAAAAAAAGAATTTCAGCAGAATTATAACATAGCAGTAAGTCAAACAAAAAGGATAATTTATTTAACGAAACTGCTCCCGAATCCAAACACCAATGTAGAGAGAGCGTATCATAAAATAATGTTCAAAAGCGGAGATGGCCAAAATAGTTTGGAAAGGGTAGACGGGAGGGGACTGAGCTCTTATGTAGAATTTTTGTATTTCAACATCCAAGATCCAGAGTCTGGTTGGAAGTTTTGCCATAGTCGACTCCCCCATATGGGTCTTTGGGTTTCAGGATGTGGATTGTGGGGATCTTGTTCTGGAGTTATGGGGGGGAGCTAGATGGCAAAAAATTCCTGGAGCATTCGCAAAATGCGAAGCTCGTAAATAAAGCGGAAATGCTCAAATGACGAAACGGAACATGCTTGAAGACCACCACCCTGAACTAGACTTCTTAGCTATGAACCAGAATTTGGTCGAATGCCAGAACAAGGGAGCTGAACCGCCAATCATCAGGCGGAGGATGAGGTCAACTCCACAGAAAAACTACCGACTGCCCACCCACCCCCGTATAATTATCTGCTTTACTTTACCTGGTTAGTGGTCCGCTGTGCACTAAGGCCGACTTCAGTATTTCTGCCAAGGGCAAGGTCTTGTTGCCGAACTTTTATCCCGGCGAAAAACGGATGCATTCTCATGATGTGGGCACTCCTGGCAGGTCCAAACATTCGATGACAGCAAGACTCATATCATATGAGATGAGTCCGTTAAAATAATAATATGTGACACCTCAAAGTAGCAGAGTTTATTCAATAGTCTTGTGCAAATTATTTCCCTTGTAATGCAGGCCTCCTAATGCATATTATAGTGAGGTTCCATATAAATCGTCTGGCAAGAGGAACCACAAACACCAACGACTGAAAAATGCCGAGAGCCGAGTAATAATTAATGCCCAGGCATTATTTTCACGGCCGAGAGGCGCCGGCCATTATATCAAGTTCAGCGCTAGTAATTAGGTTTGAAAACGCTCTGCTGTTATTGTGCCAAGCTTAAAAAGCCGAAGTAACTCGGATAGTGACCGAAGTTACTTTAGGCAATCATTCGGTGTCTTTGTGCCTGCACTGTGTTCTGCATACATTATTATTTGCACAACACATACGTGACAAGAAACCTTCTTTAAAAAGGTTGGTTTTACCAGCGAGCCCGCCTGGATTTGTAATCTTTGTCCTGATTTTCATTTTGCGGGGGGCTGGATGGGTTTGGTACAACTTGCGAAGTACGTTGAAACAGAGCTTTATATATCGACGGCCAGATAACGTCTTTCCCAGGGCAAAGGAAATAACATACGGCAGATTTTTATAAATCCCCGTATGCCCTACCACCGGTCCGATTTTCGCGATAATGACTTATCATCCAGCCTGACATGACTTTATCGATGGTTATTCACGAGTTATTTTCTTTTGACAGCTTTGCTCAGAGAACTAACCACTTGGAGTTCCAGCAGTTACGTCGGATGGAATTGTGGCGGGTCAGGTGGCCAACGGTGGGACGAACCACCTCCGCAATAATAACAGTGCCTTCGTTGGGCGGATCCCAGTCCTAGACTTCGAGCTGGACTTTCGAGATCGAGATGCCTGGTATGGAAAAGCGTCACCCACCTGCCACGCAACATTGTTTATTAGGTTCAGGGGGGGCTGCCATTTCAGCCCTAGATTCCAATCACTCTCTGGTTGGAAAGCGTAAAAAGTTGTCCGCCATCAAAATCCCTCTTTAGGGTGAAATGTTGCGGAACTTCCACCCTCAGGACCAATCATTTTTCTATTCAGGAACTCAGGGTGGGACGTCTACTACTTATGGAAAAAGGTCTTTGAGCAGATTCCGAGGTCTGGAATATGAAAATTTATGCCCAGACCCAGAGACATTATTTTAATAATCCAAGGATCTCAGTAGCGAGTTGAGTGTATGGATTGGACTTTTGACTAGCCTGCTTTGGAGATCCATCGCTCCCACGCCACTGGTCAACTCGAGTTGTTCAGTGATGGGGGGTTCCGATCAATAAAGCGGGTGATGGAGGGGGTTAGGATCCGAGACGGGGAAAATAGCATAATCCGGGGTGGCTAAAGTCGAATCCCAAAAACAAAGCTGTCACCATGGGGTTATTCCGTTCTTGATATGATTTATTAGCTGTGAGTCTTTGATAAACCATGTCTTAGTTGCAAACTGGATATGATATTGGGTGAAAATTGATGATTCGTGGACCTGTGAAAAGGCATTGCCCCCGTGATCTGGATACCCTAACACCGACTTCTTAAAACAGCTAATAGTTCGTAGTTCAATGTTCTCAATGTCATCCAACGGTAGTAGACTGCACTTCAGGGGCAAGATGCGCATACCGGGGATGCTTCGAGACGAGTCATAGACTATTCCACTACCATCCATTAATCCCTCTCTCATTTCTGCCCACACACACACACTGTTGCTTTTGCGTATGGTAGTTATGGAGTATGTTTATCCATGCTTTCGAGGCTCTAAAAATGTATTCCCACATTTTGGCCGAACACTGTCCGTCGAGCATTCATAACAGTTACCCAAGCTTCATTTCCCTGCTAGCCAGAGCTCTCCAACTGACTAACTACATAACTTAGTTTGAGCGCTTCTGGTGTGCGCCCCCCACTTTAATTGTGGGCGGGCTTTGGTGTGGAATCGGAACCCCGGAGTCCCCAGAGATTCCGGACATCCGATTTCGGCTGGGATTTGTCGCCCGCTTCGTGTCCCTGGTGAACTTTTCGCACATTGTGGATTTTACATCCCCTTCAGAAGAAGTGGGACACACGGTGTTCTCTCGGTGCCCCCTAACAATCCACATGTCTTCCCAAGATACAACTGCTTATTCCAATGGTTCTCCTTTCAAAAGTCTGATTCCATGAGATGTTCAGCGGACTGGTAAAGGATATATACGCACGACCCTTGAAATATCTTCTTCTAAAGCACAGTGTGCAAGGATGCTTTGCGTCCCAGTCGTGGCCAACGGTGGGTGTTTGAAGGCTGCTAATCATTCAAGATCCCTTATCACTCCGAACCGACGAGACCGAGCAAGCCGTTGTGAACATACGTTTGCAACAAACTCGCCAGTGTCTGATTGTGTAGGTCTTTTTTAACCCCTATGATAAAAAGAACTTTAACCACTGGAATCCCTGGGGCTGCAAGGGCTTAAGAGTGATTGGGTAGCTGTGGTTTTGTATATCGCTTTTGTCAACCAGTCACTGTTATCAACAACAAAGGAATATGAATAGACAAACTGCAAGCATAACATGACATCACTAGTCTCTATTCTTCTATAGGATTAGCCCCATGATTATCCAGTTTTCCGTTGCTCATTTATTCTTTTGTGTGTCGCTGGCCAAATTAATTCAATTGCAGCCGCCAATGCCAGTAGTGACCGTTGACTAAGGTTGTGAAATAAATGGACTTGCTCCGCAACTCCATTCCATCCGAATCTAAGAGTTCCGAACATGAATTCCGAGAGCCGATAAACAAGTCAGCGGACCAGAATTGGAATGGAGAGATTTTCTCTCGATGTAGAGATAACAGTCTTCATCATCCGTCAGACTCAGGGTAGAAGTCACTATCCTCCCCAGTTAATAATACCCAGGAACAGCATTAGCTCTGCCCCTTTTTTCTGGCTTCTCCATGATGTTATCCGGCCTAAGATCGTCACGAGCGAACAGTTGACACTTCCTCTGCTAGAAAAGAAATGAATGAAGAAACTTAACGTATATTGAGCTGCCGTGTTGTGGAGTTAGGAATTGAAAGACCCTGGCCCCTTAGCTGCGTGCCCTTGGGAAGAACCACAATCATTGACATGATATGATATTTCTTCACACGTTCCCCACAGGTTCCCCGAAGTACATGGCAATCATCCCGGTGCAAATTGCCCATGGTTGAAATATGTCGTTCAACCATTAGCTAACTGACAGGTTTTTATTTTATTTTTATTTTTATTTTTATTTTTTTTCCCCGCCCGTGCAACACTTCCGTCAATACATGACCGGAATGTAAGACATGAATATTCCCTTAAGTGGGATCGGGGAAGTCAAATCCCATGAGGACTTGGAGTCGGGATTTTTGGTGCATTTCAAGCACTTCCTATTTCCTGTGACGGATTTTGCAGCATTGTCTCCACTTCACTAACCACAAGCCCGGAGCCATGAGCGCCAGCCAGAGCTTTGACACACCCCAAGAAATGGCTTCTCAGACATGGGTAGCAACAGCTCTACCTCATGCTTTTCCATGTCACCTGAAGTCGCTTCTAGAGCCCTGAGAAAGGAGAGTAGACTCCTCCTTGTATGATGAGAATACAACTCGGGCAGTTTCAGTAAAGACGTGTCCGATATCCAGGGGGCATTTTTGGTCTCAGGGTCGGGTCTGACTTGGCCATAGAGATTGTCAGGCTCTTAGAAAGTTGATCGAGCCCCGTACCACCTTAACTTTCAGCTCTTTATTATTATTATTTTATTTTATCCTCTTTTTTTTTTTTTTTTTTTTTTTTTTTTTTTTTTTTTTTGGGATGTGCGCATTCGCTATAAACCATGGATGAGACGCAGCCGATCCGCCATTGAATACCAGAGCTCATCCTGGAATTCCAGCACGGGGATTTTTGTTCCACTCCGCCGCATCCGGGAAAGAAAAAGAGGGAAGCCGTGTTGCATCTCTCATGACGTATGTCTTGAAGATGTTCAACAGTCAATACTCATTGAGGCTGGCTAACTCGCAGTTGTGATGCAAATTTTGTAAGTGTTCTATTTCCTTTGGTTGTAGCCGTCACAAGGATAAGTTGTTTGGTAAGTTATGCTGCTGCACCCCCGTCCCTCAATGTTTGCCCACAGCGATATTGTCTTGTGCGATTTTAGAATGGACGAAATGTAATATTAATTGCTGGGCTTGTCGTACAGATATATTCCGGGCGGCATCCTAACTACTTAAAAATATACACAGATAGCGAGACCTCCTATTAGACAGAAGATTGGCAGCTGTGGACGAATGACAGTGGGTTATAGCAAGAGTATTGCAGTAGAATTGCTATCGCTAGGCAGATTTTATTCTAAAGTGTGCAATTTCTAAGATGGCCTTATTTTGAATTGCCACGAGCATTGTCTATCTGTGTGCGGATGGGTGGGCTGGCTTAATGGTTTCAACTGCTGCCATTTTTATACCTGTTCCCGTACTTCAGAGCCTTTTAGTTATCTGTGAGTTTTGGCATTGTTCGTGAGTTGAATTAAGATCCTATTTTTGGCTGGCCTCAAATCTTTCCCAACTAAATGCTGTTCGCCATGGTTTGCCAACACTTCATTGAATATGCCCGTTGCATCATAATTGAAGCTCTTCAACTCATAAATTTTAGATCCACAGAGTATATTTCGTTGAGCTTCCTAGGCACCAGTAGAAAATGCAGGCGATATTTGCAAATACAGAACTCAAGGTTGGTTCACAGTTGTGAAATTGATTCGGAATCAAAACCGACAGCTGTTATAAGTAACTTAAAGAGTTAGTAAATTCCATTGCATCAATGTCAAGGAACAGGGTCGATGAAGGCTCGACTGGAGAGCAAAAGGGACGATTTGTTTGTGCAGAAGGCAATCCAGTAGCTTTTCGTTTCTTGTTTTCTATCCTTTTCACTTTGTATCTTCCCGAGATCACTTCCTATCATCATATGGCGAAGAGTGCAAGAACCAGAAAAAGTTCTTTGGGTTGCTTTTGACCAGCTCGAGTTTTCTAAGCAACATGGTAGCCAGCCTGTTGTTATAAGCCACTGATCAAATCCAAGCCCCTTCAAAAGCAGTTCTCCAGATGATCTCTTTTCACATTTTGAAAATCATTGTCCTCTCTGTTGCTTTCCCACACTTGTGATGAATATTAATTGACATAGTGCATACTATTCAGTGAGTCTCACAGAATTGCCATGCAGAATTTATCATGCAGATGAGAGAGGTTTTACTTTATTTATACAGCTAAATTGCTCATTTGAATTTAACTGAATTTGATCAGATTAGCGGTATGATTCGACCTTATAAGTAGAATCAAATCTGACTGGAGCATATAGAGAGAAATCAAAGCAAATTATGATTCCAATTCTTTTCCGCTGTAAGATCTTTGAACCCGAACCATTCGACACATACATACCTTGATACTAAGTCATCGCGAGGCTACCAAAGGTAACTGGACATCTTTCTGATGAGCCAGCCATCTCCTCGCAATAGCATTAACATGATGCCCAAATTCTCAAGGCAAAGCTGGCACAGATCCTCGAAAAGATAGGATCCTATTGCGACCACCACCACACTTCTAGAGGTGTTCGGCCTGCTGCTCGAATGTTTGTCTGTGTAAAAGTCCATGAGAACTCTGGATTCCATTCTATTGTTATTATATCGGGTTCAAAGATCTTACAACAGAAGCGAATTGCCACTAGTTTTCTAGGAATCTAGAGGGGAAACGAATCATTGGCTAGATAGATTCCTCCTAGAATCTCGAGTCAGATTGACCTAATTACTTATAGTTAAGGTTCAAATCCTACTACGAATCTGATTGAATTCGAACGAGCAACTCATCCGCATAAGTGATCATAAGTGAGAAGAAAAACCGCTCAGACGTTCAAAATTCAAAATGCTGCTCGGTAAACCTGTGAGGTGCACCTAACTTGGACATATTAAAATGTCAAGATCAGGGCCGTGGTTTGGATTGGGATGGAGGTTGTTTAGGGTTTGTCGGCTGCTCAGCTCGGTAGGGGTACGTTTGGAAGCGTTTAATACTCCGACGTCTATCGCTGCAGACATCTCCTGCAATAGAACACATTGGTAAAACCTTGTCATAATACAAGTTTAGCGGAGACCACATAAAGATACACCCTTCCAAAGCCACCTGAATGCCATCCTCCTGAGAATCACATGCTAACAGTGCGGCGCCACAGTCAAGTATGAAAAGATGTGCATTTTGCACGGTTCTTCCTGTGGTAAAAGAGAATGCCATTCGCATGCTGCTCTCTAAGTTTTACAAGGCATTGAACCACGTTTATATACTGGGAAACTGAAACCACCCTCTATTCCTGATAAAGAGAAAAGAAAGAAAGAAAAAGGAGAAGGTTTCATATAAGTGATGGCCTCGTATGACAACTGAAGTGTGACGAGAACGGATGCTTCCGGAATAGCTTCGTCGCTAAAGGCTGAATACTGAAGTCACTGACCACCCTAACAACCAGTTTAATCAACAGGTTTGGCTTCATCATGGTTCTTCTTCCACTTAATGTTTTGTATACCAGCCATCTGCCTTCACTGCTGCCACACACTTTGGCATGAACACAGAAAAAGATAACTGTCAGAGAATACATTCTCTGATTAAAGACCTCTCTTTTTAGCCCTCTCGCTCCCTCTCGTGTGTGCAACTCACCCAACCCACAGGGAGCCAGAACAAGGAGACAATCTGTCCGGCCAATACGTTCATTCATTCGTCTCTCTTTTCAAAATGTATGAATGCTTTACCTGCATTCGCAACTTCTATAGCGAGCATGCTCTCCAGCAGCACATGGATGACAAAAATCACTGGCCGCCACGCTATGGCTGCGAGTCCTGTCCAAAAATATTCAACTCCCAACATGCAGCAATCCAGCATATGAATGCTGTTAGACACTGGAAACCGAAGATCCCTTGTGAGAAGTGCTCAGCCATGTTCCATAGAGAGCAGGACGCAGATCAGCATATGAGCCAACTTGGTCACTACAAGCACTACTGCACAAGCTGTCGCCAGCGATTCCAAAACGAGAATAATCTTCGGATGGTCTGGTTGCTCGACATCTCTCTCTCTCTCTCTCTCTCTCTTTCTTTCTAAAAGACCCATCGAAATGGTCAAATAATGACAAAGCATGCCTGTAGCACCTTAACTCCAAAATTCACCGCCCAGCCACTGTCTCCTGTCCCTGCTGCGGCATCCTCTCCTCTGCCACCGGCGTCGCCCATCACCTTGAACGGGGTGCCTGTCCTCATGCCCGACGTCTCAATCGGGAAACCATCTTCCGCGCCATTAGCGAACGTGATCCACATGGAATCATTGCCAATAAACAGATCGAATGGCACCGCGAAAAAACGGTCGAATACCTAGCCACTGACAGCGCATTCAACGGCGACGGCTGGGAATGTTACATCTGCCACAGAGTGTTCGTCTCGATGAGGGCGCTAAATCAACATGTCAATTCGCCTGTCCACAAGCAGAATATTTACCACTGCCCTAATGCAAAATCGAAGTGTGGAAAAGAGTTTCAAACAGTGGCTGCACTCTTTAACCACCTAGAAAGTGAGTCGTGTGCTTTCATGAGGTTTGAAATGGTTCGGCACCGGGTTACGGGTGTGCTTGGTGGAAACCGCCTCATTTCTTTCTGAAGATGACTGGGTATGCTGGCGCAATTGTCCCATTTGTGTTTGGCCGAACGGATCTCTATGTTCTGGTTCTCGAAGCCTCTTCTCTGCGAAAGCTTAGCAGCCTTCTGTTACCCTTGCGAATGTTGTATTTAATAGGAGATCGTGGGTTCATCATCAAGAGAATGTCGGTTGGTACTTTGGCTCGCGTTGATATCTCCCTGGCCATGTTGGCCACATCGTCAGGAGGTATAAAGCGGCAAATTCTGAACTAATACAGAGTAAATACTATCTTTCTTAACTCATCCCTGTCGATGTCCCTCCTGTGAAGAAAATAACAGATGTCTTGAGCAAAATCGTCCCTCGCCGCCAATTTACTTAATTTCCTGGTGATTACAAGTGCATTTCCACTTCAATTTGGAGATTTCTCGAGAAATCTCCTCAACCCGTCCCAAGGACACGTTTTTTATAAAGTCTAGTGAATGCGAAGGAGGGTGAAAACTACCTATTCATCAAATCAATTTAATGAAAAGAAGAAGATCTTCGTGGTTTGGATTCTCATCACTCCATTGGGTCAAGATCAAGGATGCAGTTGGGTTTGGAGAAACGAATCGTCCGAGGAATCCTTCGTGTTCAAGCATAATTAACCAATATCAGACACCATTTCGCCATTTATGCATGGCCAAAGTAGGCGGCAGTATGAGGCGTCGGGTGTGCATAAGTCTGACATCCTGAACATTTAACACGTTCGGATTGATCCCTTGTGTGATAGGATTAAGACCATTTTATCACTCCAAGGCAGCAAAATAAAAAGGGACACAGTATGGGGTTTCAGCATCTATATAAACCACCAGCCGGTTTCAGGCATCTTCCCCCACCTTACAACACGACATGTGCTTTTCGGAAGACACCTATACACTTAGTTTATACACTTAACTATTAATCCGTTACTTACTTACCCCCCACCACCAACAATGGAAATCGCCGTCATCGGCGCGGGAATTGGAGGTTGCGCCGCATACCTCTCCTTGAAAAAGCGCCTCCCAAAGCCTCCATCTCCTGCCCAAGACCATCAGTTTATCATCTATGAAGCCTACGAAAAGCCCCGGCACTTTGACTCCCCTCATCCGCAGGGCGAAACCCACTCCGCATCCTTGGTCGTGGGGGGTGGTCTTGGCGTCGGTCCCAATGGACTCAAGGTCCTCGAGCGTCTAGACAAGGAGCTCTTCCACGATGTCGTGCGGGCTGGGTACCCCTATTGTACCATGAAGTTTATAAACTCATATGGCTGCACATTAATGCGGATGTCCGCCCGTGGTGGGTCTGATCCAGAGATAAACTCTGTTTCCATGAGCAGATATGCGATCTGGAGGACTCTACGGCGTCGCATTCCAGATGGTATAATTGTGACTAGACGCGTTTCGGAGGTTACAGCAAATGCAACTGGGCGGAATGTCATCAAGTTTGCGGATGGAAGTGCGGATGTCGAGGTAGACCTTGTAATTGGTGCGGATGGCCTGAAGAGCGCAACGAAGAGAGCTCTCTTTCCTGATGCGGGGGAAGATCCGTACCCCGCTTGTTATGAGTGGGTTTTGTTCAGTACCTCGTTCATTGTGTTGATATTTTTGATATGGTCTATCTGATAAATTATCCTGCAGAGGCCTGGTCGGTATCGGCGGTTTCGTACCCCTGGCCGACGTCCACGAACACGTCGAAGCGGGGGCAATGACCATTACGTTTGGCAGAAATGGGTTCTTTGGCTATGCGCCCGCAGACACTAGTCCCGAGGAGCCCAACCGACACATCCCACAAGGGAAAATGCCACCAGGCGAAACCCTCCTGTGGTGGTCTACATATGCGATTGACGAATGTCCCAACCCCAAAACTATCGACAGTGAAGCCGTCCGGAAAGATCTACAGAAGCGGCATGGCAACTGGCAGAGCCCTGTAATCAAGAAGATTATCGATAACGTTCGGGTTGAAACGATGTACCCCGTCTGGACAACCCCTGAATTGCCGACGTGGCAGCGCGACGGCGTCGTGCTGATTGGGGACGCCGCACATACCTTACCCCCGACATCGGGACAGGGGACATCACAGGCACTGGAGGATGTCGAGTGTTTCTCTATGTTCTTGGCGCACTATTTGGGACAAATATATCATGGCGAGTCTCCAGCATCCGGGGATGCGACGGAAGCCGACGCCATTTCGCACGCCTCGAAGAAATATATGGAAATGCGCCAGCCACGGGTCAAAGACATACTGTCAAAGGCAAAGCGGATGGAAAGTAAAAAAAGGGATCTGAGCATCGTTGAGGAATGGATGTTGTATCTGATGCTTTTCATCTTTGGTACGTTCCAGAAAGCTTAACGGAACAGATGATAACCTCCCCGTCTGTGTCCTGTATGAAACGGTGATAAACAGTTAATTGATTGACTAACCATTGCCGTTTTGGGGCCGCAGGTCATTTTCCAACCATCCCCTGGGTGAAAAATGCATATGCCTACAATGTTGCAGAGGAAGTGAACAGAGTCATTGAGACTGAGAAGAAGCGAAAACTTTCAGAAAACGATAAGAAGTAGTTAACGATGAGAGAGTTCTCAAAATGCTCCTACAGCTAATGCCCATTAAGTCGATATACCTCTATTTCACTATTCTCATTTGTTTTCTATTAAAAATTTACCTCTTCTCCGCTCTTCCAAGTCAAATATTTATTCTTGCGTGTCTGTATGTAATTCTTTTATACCCGCATACCATATACCATGACGCATCGACTTCACAATTTTTTCTTTTGTTTTTCATTTTTTTCATTTTTTTTTTTTTTTTTTTTTTTGGCGCAGTACAACAACTCAAATAATGGGCCAAAAAGAGAAGAAATCATTTTAAGTAGTCCTAAGAGAAAAATTAATATACTCCTGGTACAACTCACTGATAAATATACTCCTACAAGAACTAAGAACATTACATGTGTCTTATCAAGTGAAAGCATCCTGTGTGTTCAGGGGACATCCATATTGCAAAGCCAAGTCTCCAGAAAAGAGCTGAGAATAGAAGCTAGCACACTTTATATATATGTATATATCAAAACA
The DNA here is from genome assembly GCF_000150705.2 of Paracoccidioides lutzii. Taxonomy (NCBI): domain Eukaryota; kingdom Fungi; phylum Ascomycota; class Eurotiomycetes; order Onygenales; family Ajellomycetaceae; genus Paracoccidioides; species Paracoccidioides lutzii. Next base: position 116,476 of record NW_015440949.1, on the reverse strand, counting down.
GTGGACAGCTAGTTAAACAGAAAACAAAAATCATTCATCATAACTCTTTTTATCTCCAATGGGAGGTAATTAGCTAATCTAACACAAGACATAACCATTTCTCATCAGGACAAAGGGAAAACGCAACGAAAAGAAAAACAATACAAAGAAGAGGCAAAAGAAAACCGTCATCACCTCCATCCATCTAAACACCACCCCCACCTCTCCCCATCCTCTCTATAGAACTCATAATCCCGCTCCTCCCCGCCGTACTCGCAGGCATCCCTCCACTGGTTGGTAATCCCGAACTAATAGATTTCCTTCTTCCATTGTTGCCCCTGGAATTGCTGGGAGGCATTCCGAAACGCGGAACTCTAGGCGTTGGGACACCTATTGGAAGCGCTGCTGCTCTGGGTCGTATGGCTGAGGGAGGTGGGAGCCGGCCGATATTACTGTTAGACGCAAAATTTTCGTTCAGGGGTTGCATTGGTTTTTCGATGCCGGTGTCACAGTGTGTAGTTTGTTCGTCTTCAGATAGGGAACGCCGGCGGGGAGCCGGTGGCTCAGGGAGTTTACGTTTGGGTTGATATTGTTCTGGTTGTTCTTGACCTTCGGGAACTCGTTCTTTCTCAACTTGCTGTTGATCGTCCTGGTATTGATGCTGCTGGTGTTGATGTTGCTGGATCGCAAGCCACTCATCAACAGCTGCTACGAGCTCACCCTTTTCCGTGCGTTCCTGTTTCAGCTCGGACCGGAGAATTTCACTATCACGCTTCACAGATACAAGCTCCTGCTCTAGCCCTTTAACACGAGCTTCTAGAACCCGCTTGTCGGCCTCAAGAGATTCAGTTTCACGAATAAATGTAGCTTCTCCACAGAATCCACCTTCTTCTCCAGGAATGTCGGAGTCCTTTTCAGCCTTTAGGCGTGCATTCTCCTCCAACGCCTCCTTCAACTTCCTCTCAGCTTCCCTAACTCGTTTCTCCCACCGTGCCTCGTAGCTCTTTTTGAGAGCAGCAACCTTTGTCTCATGTTTTCCTTTGTAGAGTGTATGTAGTTCGCGAGCAACTCTCTCAACAGCGTCCTGCACTTCTCTAGCTGTTTCTTCAGCCAACTTATTCCCAGTCTCAGTGGGGGGAGATGTATTTGCAGTATTCCTGGCGGCTGAAAATTGGCTCTCTAACTCCACAACCCTGCTCTCCAATTTCTCTTTGCACTTTTCTGCTTCCTCTATTTTCCTGTTTAGCCTCTCACGCTCGCGCTCCCCATCGACAATTTCACTCCTAACACCCCTTAAAACGGTCTCCATCTCCTTCCCTCGCCGTTCCCATTCTTGAAGCTCATTTTGTCTCCGTGAGGATTCATTTCTTAACTCCTCGGATACCTCTCCGACTCTCCGTTCAGCATCAGCCACGGACTCCTTTAGACACTTAACTTCAGCTTCTCTTCCACTAAGTGTAGCTTTCAGAGAAGATATCTCCGACAGGAAAGAAGACTTCAGTGACTCCAATTCCCTTGGAGTTATGCTTGGAATAGATCGCGGAGTGGGAGCAGGTGGGATGTCAAGATCCAACAAGGAGAACTTCGACGGGGACCTAAACCCAGCCGCCGTGGATTTTGCAGGCGAAAAACGGGAATTTCTACGGGATGGGGACATGTAACCATTGTGTAATACATAGGAGGCGCGGGAATAGGAGTTGGGCTGGTCAGTAAAGTCGATAATATTCATATGATCGTCACCCCTAGGGCAGGTTTGTCCAGGTGCAGGTGTTCCTTTGTCTTGCTCCGAAAAAAACTCTCTCTTCTCGACTGTGTTGGGAGACTCAAGTGTGTCATTTGTATATCTGGCCATGCGCATATTTTTTCGAGGGCTGGTAGAAGCCTCTCTCATCCGCTTGATCGGCGAGTCCCGTCTGAGTTGGGCAAAGCCGGTCATATCAAGATCAGGGACAGCAGAAAAAGCACTGAGGCATGTGTCATCCTGATCACCTGGAGCTTGGTGGTCATTCCCACGACCATTGTAAGAAATTCTACCAGGATCGTTCGAAGCTACCTGGTAGATGGTGCTCATGCTTTCGTCGTTTTTATCGTTCATCGTGATATTTGATACTTCGTCGTAGTTACTTTCGTTGGCAGGCCTGTTAAGCAGGTTCACTTCGTTGCCTAAGCGGTAGGTCTCCCGACTTCCTCCACCAAAAGAATTCTGCGTGTTGTTATTGTAATTGTCATCCACACTGTCCTCCTTGATTCTAGGAGGACCCTCATCCCCTTGCGAATCTTCTTCTCTCTTTACTTCCAAGTCATTCGTAAGCTCCCTGCTATCCAGCTTCTCTTCCTGGGGCCTATCAAGCCGAAAGTCACCAGATTCCGCCTGTCCAAAAAGAGGTGCCTGGTCATTAACAGTCGAATAAAACGGCGAGCTTTCTGGCCCTTCCTCAAGCCCACTGAGGGCATTTTCATCACCAGATTTCGCATCTGATGGGGCCGGAGAATCATTATATGTTGAAAGGCGCACATTCTCTTCATTATAAAGGGAAGTTTTCATTGGAGTTGTGCTCGAGAAATTATCAAGCCCCTTGTCCTTGGAACATGTCTTATGTGAAGGAGTATTTGCGCTGGGAGAACATGGAGGTCGAGCATTCCGCCTCGAAGGCGTGAGGACGGATAGAGGGCTTTCCATTATTTTCTGAGAGCAATGACGGAGTTCGTTTATCCAACTTGCGCCTGGTTCTGTATTTTCTAGTTCATTGAATAGTTAAAAGCCGCAATTGGAATATTTCAGGTGGGCAGCAAATGGCAACACCCAGTAAAGAAACAGGATTAGAGAAGACCTACTCGAAATTGATAGAACTCCTCTCAAAATAAAATGTTTTGCGCTGAAAGTCACAGTAAGAAAATGTGAAGCAGTGTCTTACATGAGACAAGTCATGACTCTGTGGAAGATTGAAATGACAATTGCCAGATGATGATAATGCTACACCGAAGATGCGTCTGTTGCCGTGGAAATATTTTTGGTGGGCAACGGGTGTAAACAAAGCTAAGCCGTTTACAGCCTAGTCCAAACAAGCAGCAGATAGCAAATGGATATCACGTGATACAAGAGTCTCGGATTCGAGTTAACCATTTTCTCCATTGGATTGTATTCAATAGTTGTAGCGAGCTTTCTATGGAGATATTGGTTAGTGCAGTGAAGTTCATATATACATATCTATCATTTCTAGTCGTTATTGAAGCTATTCACTTTTGGAAAAATTTGAGCAACCATTTGAACGCCATACAACAGAATCAAAATATCAAACAAGGATGAATACAGCGCTATTTCAAACCAGTGCTCACCACAAAAAGGAAAGGAGGGGAGGAGTCCATTGTTGAACAGACAAAACGACTCTAACATGACCAGTAATGGATCGGAGCAAGCTCCCGGACATTCTCGGTCCATTGCGGATATATCAATATAAAACACCCAAGTGATGGTTTTATCCCGCTACACGCGATCATGAACAGTAACATGCACGTCATTAGCCAGGGGTTCTTCTTCAGCAGTATGACGAGGGTGGAGGGAAATATCTGTGGGCGAAACCGTCAGAGGTGTACGTTTCTTCTCTTGTATAAAATACAACTGGCAAGCCCCCACAGCAGCAACAATCGCACTAGCCCACCATGCAAGGCCAGTAAACCCAACCTTCGAACCAATGCTATACAGATAGCCGGCAATCGGTGGCGCTAGTGTCCGACAAGCAGCGCCTGCGGAAGCGGCAAGGCCGTTAATTTTGCCAAGCACAGAGTGTGACGGACATGTCTGTTTAATGAGGATCAACAGGACTGGGTAGTCAAGTATGGAGAAAAAGTTGCGAATTGTCAGGCAAGTGTAGATTCCAGTGAAAAAGAGATTTCGCGGGAGAAAGGCGAGGAAAGGCACTATGAAGTACGCGACTGGATGCAAAACGGTTACAAGCACGAATAATTTCCATACGTCAAGCCATTCCGCTAAGAGAGGAAAGACTATGGCTTGTATTAGAAGTGCTATCACACCGTTGACGGCCATGATAAGTCCAACAGCCTGGACAGAAAGGCCCAGGCCGCTGGGGATATTAAATATTGATTTTGCCGTGGTATTGGCTGTTCCGGTCCCTTTATCCTGAAGGAATATGGGGAGCAGATGATCGTAGGTCATGGAGTGATACGTGAATATCCCCAGAGCAATCACTAACATGGTGACACGGTATGTGAAGACCTTAGCTTGATCATGAGCGCAACTTTCGAAAGCTTTTCCATTTGACTCGACGTCCCATTCTTCGTCCTTGTGCAGTTCTACATCGTTGAAAGTTCCGTAAGATGTTGCTCGCAGATCCGCTGAACCATGTGCGGTAGAGGCTCCTATAGCAACTGCAGCAAGAGATGCCCCGAGCTCACCCTCGTCGTCTGTATGTCTGACGGCCTCACCACCCCGGCGCAAGTCCGGATGAGTCTCGCCCAGGAAAAAATACCCCGCAAATATACTGATCAACTGTAGAGTTGAGCAGATTAGATTTGGGAGAAGATAAGGTAAAGTACCAAAAATCCCAGTAGGAGAGAATACAGACGGAAAGGAATCGGCAGGCCTTGCGAAGTACCCTCCAATAGCTAGAAGATGACATATCAGTACCAAACGTACAAGCCAACAGTAAACTAAGAGCTAACATAGGGGTCAGTCAAACTTACCTGGACCGATTATTGTTCCGATCGACCAGACAAATGGCATGACAGCGTAGGCACGAGCTGTGGAATAATTTAGTTAGCTAGCTACTACAACAATATATATCCTCAGCAGTAATAGACCAGGCGAAAAAACACCACCTACGCTCATGTTCAGGCTTCTTGACCAGTTCCCCCACCATCGTCTGGACAACACCTATATTTCCGTTTAAAACCCCACCCACGACCCTACCAAGAAGAGCTACCCAGAAGCTAGTGGAGAAGCCGACGATAAGGAGGGAGAGCATGGTACCTACGCAGCCGAAGAGAAGGACCGGCTTACGACCAACTCTGTCGGAGAGGCCACCCCAGTAAATGCCTGTCAAGCTCTCCGCCAGAGCAAAGGCGGAAATGAGGATTCCAGAGTATAAGGAGGCATTTTTTTCCTCGCCCATATGAAAATCCTTAACCATAATCCATGCGTAAGGGAAGATGGAGGTTAGGGCGATGGGTTCCGCCAGGCGGCATATCGCTACTCAATTGTCAGCGGTGATGAAGGGGGGAAAAGAAGAATTTAAACTTATGGATAGAGGATATACTGACCCAGAATAAAGAGTTGGATGGTGGGGAAAGATTCATCGGGGGATTCACGATTGTTTGCAGTAGTCGAGGTTCTGGGGTTTGGTCTTTGCGGATGGGTTAATTTCATATTCTTCACAGATCGATTTGATCCTTACAGCTATCCCCCCGTCAGCTTCGACACAAAATACTTCGCGCGTCTTGTTCACGGTCCGCTATATCTGGGCATGTAGGGAAGGACTGGGTAACACGTTGACTGCTTGCTATTTACCGCCCAAACAAACAACCAAAAAAAAAAAAAAAAAAAAAAAAAAAAAAAAAAAAAAGAACCGAGAAGGTTCTGCTCCGCGACGGCTTGAGAGAAATCCGTTTCGAGTCTCGCTTTTGCCGTGAAACTCGCAACAAAGTGTTGCTAAACAGAGCACCCTGGGCGAACGAAGGGCAGTGGAAGAGTTTGTTGGTTTTAACGAATGCACAGGGAAAAAAGATCAAAGGTGTAAATATATGCGTCAACGTCAGCCGGTATGGAACGTGACACTTTTGAGTTGGGGCCGGCCGGAGTTGATTTTTTTTTTAAAATAGTTAATTCCAAGCGAAACTTAATTTGCCACGGAGAATGGGATATTGGGTACCTGGTACATGAAGCCCCATCATTCAGTCATTGAAAACGATAATAAGCATTTGAAATGTCCAGTATCGGTACATGAGAAGCGAGAGGAGTTCCCCACACCCACGGAATTTGTTTCTCACAACTGCCAGAAAGGGAAGAAGATTGCGGGTCGATGTAACATCTTGAGCAAAAGTCGGTTGGACCAAGGATCAGCTTGAAACGATTCGGGGCAGAGTACAACGGCCAATCAAAGCAAGCCAACCTATAACTTCGGTATGCAAGGCCGACCCGCCAAACCCGTGCGAGAAGCTAACTCGAAGCAACAGACTCGGCGATTCGATGAAGCTGGACTCCGGCAGTTAGGGTCACTGACTCTCAGCTTTGACCAAAGGAATGATCAAACGAATGGGATGAAAACAGAACGGAGGTGGGACGAACACGGGAAGTGACGGGATATATTTCATAAAGCCAACCCTCGATATCTCCATGCGCAGCAGTTGATTTAAATTTACATGATAACGTGAAGATCATGACGTCCATTGAGGTTTAATGAAACACGGAACTTCTCCCTGCGACAATCTCTAGCTCACAACAACTTTCCACTAGAAACTTGGAAGCAAATGAACCTCACAACAAATCTCCACCCGGTTTACAATTCCCCACAATTAGCCGACATTGGCGCTTGGACATAACATACAATCACTAATAAGTCATGACAGTTACTAAGCCGAATAGAACTTGCTAGAAACGACTGCTCAGCTCAAATAAAGCAATCAAAGCCGTAACCGAGACAAAGTACTTCGAGAGGAAGCCCGTGAAGGCGAAATACGGTTTGGTATATGGCTTTAATTTGGCGTTATTTGACCTCCGTATACGTATGTATACCATCAAGGTGCGTCTTGGCGGTAGGGGATACAAAAACTCCACTTTGCAACCCCAGCCACAGGGTCACTGACCTGCGCGCATTGATATTGCTGATACGAAGATATCCCATGAAGTGGGCTCGCTGCTAGGTTCTTCACGCCACCAATCACCCTGCCATGGCTCTGTAGGTATTGAAATTGAAGCGAAAAAAGTAGCCAGATTTTACTGCAATTATGCGATATGCGATGCGCGATGCGCGATCCTCTCTTGGTTCATAAAATTCCCGAAATGGGAGGGATCCGTTTGTGAGGAGCCACAACTCTAACCAAAACAAGATTTAGAAAAAGCGCCATGCTAAGATACATAGTCGAAATCCAAAGAAGCTTTCCATCGCTCCCCAAGGTTAGACAACTATTCCTGATCCAGAGAGCAAAAAACGAAATCACAAACGCCTTGTTAAAAAACACCAGACATAATCATGCATATATCGATATTTAAAAACCTATTGTTCTTGACCGGATAGAGAAAGATATGATCTCCTCTCTCTTATCGCCTAATCCAAAGGGGACCAAGAAGTTAGCGGAAACTGAAATGGCTCAAAATATAAGGAAAATAAACACCGGTGCACTCTTCCCTGTTGCCATCACGTAGGAAGGAAAAAGACGTACTGATATCCATTTCTCCGCGCATGGCTTTATTGCCGCCCAGACCAACAGACTGGCTGTTGCGATAATGAAAATAAAAACGACCGCTTTATCCTTGTTGGAATCTCGCTCTGAAGATGGGTGGAGATCGTTGTCAATTAGTCAAACCTTTCATACACAGGGGAGGGTATAACATTGCAGATTCCTTCAAGGTGGATGTTTAGGCTGAGGGTGGGAGGCACTCACGAAAACATGTGGTGACGACGTCTTCTTCCTTCGCCCCTTTACACTTTGGTAGATTGTAGTCCAGGCAAAACCGGCGATTGCAATCGTTGCAGTTCAGAGGTCTATTTTTCTTATCGCCCTTCGCAGGATCATGCTTATCTTCCTCATCTCGTGGAAACAGGAGCAACCTGGAGTGTATTGCAGAGAAGGATTTAGAATCGGGCAGTCCGAGTTGGATGATTGTACTGTTTGAGAAACAGGTGCATTTGCAGAATGAGGTATGGCCTATTTGTAGGTGATGGACACGATGTTATTAGTTCTCATGTGCTGATGATGGACGACAGATGGAAGCAGACGTACTAGAGGCCGAGACGAGAGAGGTAAGGGAGGTGGAGAGGAAGAGAAGGAGGAAGGTACTTCGTGATATCATGATGGATAGAATGTGTACCGGGTGATACAGTATTCCCCCTCAAAAGGCACTCATGGATATATATTTTTGTTTTGTGCCTTCACATACGTAACAACCTTGGAAGCGATGCAAATGGCATTGAAGAACTTAGTGTTTTTGCACGTGATATCCCTGATTGAACTTCGGCAACTTTTTGTTGACTTGGACTCGTTGCCGAATCCCAAACCCATTCAGAGCTACAACAATTTCATATGGAGATCCTTCATTACTGGATGATGCTCAATGTTCATATGAACTATATCTCAAGCGTGCAAAAATTTCACTTAGTGTGCTCTGGCTGTCGTATAAAAGAGAATAATGAAATGAAAACAATAATTGAAAAATAAGATATCAATGGTAAATACGTCGGTTCCCCCCCCATTCCCCCTTTCCCCCGCTTTCCTATCTCAAATATTTACTTCCCCGTAAAACCCTTCTGCCTATTCTCCCTCTGCCTCTTCCCCTTCGCCGCCTCCCTTCGCCTCCTCTTCCACGCTCGATTATTTTCCCCCCGATTCTCCCAGAACCACTTTGAAAACTCGCTTTCTTCCTTTCCCTCCTTTGCAGCATTATCATCGGCACCTGCAGTCGCAGGAGGTTTTGTTGGTGTTCCCACAACATCATCGCCGTCCCTATTAGGGTAATCATCAATATCTATCCCATCACCGATGTCGTCATCATCGTCACAATTGTCTTCGTTGCCGTCATCTTCTTCTTCATTATCACTCCAAAACCTACTCTTATTCGGTGCCACAGTGTCAGGAGTCGGGGCTGCGCTGCGCACGCCCCGCGACATCAGGTCCAGTTTCGTAAAAGGGGTTTGGGGCTCTCCTGTGTTGAGAAAAGAGTGAGTGGGTTGGTTTCCTGCGACTGCGGTATCAGGGTCACCCTCTTCGATGTTATTGTCATCGTCACCAAAGAAGCTGAATTGGGTATTGATTTCCAGCGGCGGTTTTAGGTTGTTGGATTGACGGCGATTTGCGGGGCTTTTGAAGAGGGCTTCGAGAGGATGGACTTCTGTGGCTGACTCCGGTGATTGTTGGGGATTGGAGTTTTGGAGAGGGGATTTTACTTCCCTGGCGATGGTTTTGGGAACTGCGGGTTTGTTAGGGCTCGGCGTTACAACGATAGATGGCTTGGCGGTGGCTTTGGGAGTGAGGTCTGGTGCTTCGACTCGCTCGCCTTTTTCATAGTCGTCCTGATTCTCCTCTCCTTCGTCTGAGGATGAAGACGAAGACGTTGAGTCATCCCCCCCGGAAGACGTGCCGGAGGAAGATGCATCGTCATCTTCGTCGTCAGAGGAAGTTTCAATAGAAGACCCACTCGAGGACGTCTCGTCGCTGTCGACCTCAGTGGGAGAGGATTCCTGAGGAGCGACCTTTTCTACCGAGAAATTGGTGCTGTTCTTATTCTTCCTCATCTGTTCCGACTTTTTAAGTGGTAGGTTTGTGACAGCGTTCTCCGTGATAATGAATTTCTCTTTGACATTACCGTTGCGGTCGACCCACCCTTTGCCATCCAAATACTCGCTGGTGAGACCATCTTCTGCTGGCTTCTCACCAGTCCTGAGAAAACTTGGAATGGTGGTTGATTTTTCAAATTCATGCACAATCACTTCACCACCTTTCTTATCTTTCCTCCTTTTCTCAGATGATTTCTTCTTCTCTTTTATTGCATCAGTGCGATTGGGAGGCACTGAGGTCCGGAACAGGCACTCCGACTTTTCTGTATATTTTGAGCGCTGAGGTTTGCGCTTTTCGTCCTTTCTATCTGATTTGCGACTGCGCTTGTCACGACCTGCAGGTTCTGTCCAACCACGCTTTACACGTCTTTCTTGAGGCAATTCGTACCCATCAACAACATTATCCCAGCCTCTCCGCTTCTTCAAAGATTTCGCCGGTTTAGACAGGGGTGAAGAAGAACCGGGAAGAGGCGCTTCGTCGTCTGGCAGAAGGCGTTTAGAGGGCCGTGCTTCTTGTATCTTCAGTCTTTTCCCTTTCAGAATGGAACCATTCAACTTTTTCACAATCTTTTCCGCCTCCATTTTAGGTAGATTGACAAATCCGTAGCTGTTCTCTGGGAAGGTCTGCACGGAATGGTAGGAAACGTCCATCGCAGCCTCGCGAACTGACGGCGGGAAGATAGCTTGGAGCAGCTCTGGTGTCAACGGGGAGATATGGAGACGGGTAGTGCCAGTGCTTGTCATTGCGACCTCATACCCGTAGACTCTGTTCTTGCTGCCCTTGTCATCGTCGTAATCGACGGCATCAAAAGTGCCTTGCTGAGTTGGTCCTGGGATATTAAAAAGTTATTGTTCGCGGCCAAAACAATCAATACGTATTTGACGTATTTTGACATATTGGCGTATTTAATACAGTTGTGTACTTTACGACTTGGCACGTGAGTGATAAAGCGGTGAGGAGGGCGTCACCTAACTGGGACGGCAGGCGCTGGCAGAACGGCCAACTTGAGACAGGGCAAACTTCTAACCGCAGCCAACAAACAAACCCCAACTCCAGAATGGCCCCAATATCCGGAGTGTTGGACTGCGACAACACCGGGTTTCTATAGAGCTAACTTCTAAGGTTATATGCAGAAAAGCGTTGCAGTCGATCCAGAGCTCTTTTGGTGTCACCGTGTGTCCGTCCAACGCTATCTGCTTTCAAAAAAGTCTCCGTTTTAGCCTAGCTGTATATCTCATCCAGCTGCCCGGGCGAAACCGAAGTCATCTCATGACCTAGTCGAGCCAGCTTGTATCACGTCTGCCGGACGGACTCTCTTCTTCCACGTACTCTGCTATGGTTAAAAGGCTTGTCGCTCTCATGGCCGGATCTTTGTTGTTATCGTCGCGTCCATCAACGGGTCCGATTACCCCTCCTATCATCCAATTCTAGGTCGTCACTTACAGTATCCGCTTATTTCCTGCTGATTGATGACGTGCACTGTCGACCAGAGGGAAAGCTTTTTGAGGCTGTTCTAAGCTTTGTTAAATTGGTTAAATTGGCCCTGACCAGCTTCTTTCATATCCTTTCACTTACCACCAGATAAAGCCTTCCCCCGCCCGACTATGGGAAATACAGCCACCAAGGAGGCAAGACCTCCCTTATTATCCGTTTCCAGTCGGCACAGTCATGGTCGCGGCTCGACCAATGCTTCCGGGGCCAGTGGAAGCCCAGGCCAGCAACATGATCAATCGGAGAATCTGAATCCTGGTGTCTCACCGAGGCCATTTCGTGGGAGTCGACCGGATCTTTCTTTCCTTGGGATCGGTCAAGGGGTTGATAGAGATGCTCCTGTTGAGAGAAGGGAAACAAAACAGGAAAGGGAAGCGAGACGGCTAGAAAGAGACCGTATCGCCAGGGTTAAGGAACGAGAACGCAGCATGAGAGAAGAACATGTGGATGGCGGCTATTTGGTTACACAGGGCATTTATCCTGGCCCAGAGGATTTCAACAAAGCAATTGTACGCCAATTAATGGTATGAGTGTGTTCTTGCGAGGCCTGATATCACTAATCTGGCCATATACGTAAACTAACATTCTGTCTAGATTGAACGGCGACTTGCGCCGTTTTGGAAAGGTTTAGAGGAGTTTTCAGAGTCATGGACGGAGCATCAACTGATGGCTGCGGCGAGAGGGCTTCCAATCCCGGCTCCTGATGAGATCCCCCCTGAATTAGAATATAAACTCTGTCCACAGGCTCTAGAAGGGCAGGATTCTCCGGACAAGAATCTAGCCAACTTGACGGTTCCCATCGCGTCCAGGTCACAGTCATACAATTCCGATACTTCTTCCGGCTCTCATCCCACATCTCCTGCCGTTCCTGTCCAACTTCAGCTCCCACCCAGTGGTTCTGGCTCATCCAGCACACATCTCTTCCGTGGTCGTGCTAAAACTTTGGTGTCCCTTGCTGCATCTTCCAGAGGACCCTTACCGGCAGAGATGGCTCCAAGGGAGATGCAACTTCCAAAGGACCCATTTGTTAATGGGCAACCTATTGAAGCGTACCTCTATAAAAATCCGACTGAATGTCCTATCTGTTTCCTCTACTATCCCCCTTACCTCAATAAAACAAGATGCTGTGATCAAACAATGTGTTCGGAGTGTTTTGTCCAAATCAAACGAGCTGATCCCCATCCCCCGGAACGGCGACGGCGCAGCCAAAATGTACAACGCAGCCAAAACGTACAGCCCAGTCAAACTGCAGAACCACTCTTCCAAATCCCACACCTACATTCTACATCCGCACCACCTGCAACACAAATCCCACAAATCCCACAGCAAGACGTGCAACTGGTATCCCAGCCGGCTGCATGTCCTTTCTGTGTCCAGCCTGACTTCGGTGTTACCTACTCCCCACCTCCTTTCCGAAGAGGTCTTAGCTACATCCCCGGTCACAGTCTGAATAATATTTTAACCACACCAGCATCATCCTCATCGTCCGTCGCGGCTGGGAATGCGAATTCACCATCCGTACCCACACGTCATCGCGCAACTTCACTATCTGCAAATTCCCCTTTTGTCATAACAACAGATAAAATTCGCCCGGATTGGGCTCAGAAACTCCAAACGGCACGTGCACAGATAGCTAGGAGATCTGCAGCCGCAACCGCGTTGCACACAGCTGCGTATTTAACGCGTAATACCAGTGATTCTAGAGGTACGGGAAGCAATAGAAGGCGTATGTTCAGACGAACAACTGGTCATGGATCAGACAACACAACTAACCAAACTGGCTCTGTTGCTCTCTTGACTGAGCGACGGGCCTCTACTACAGGTCGCGAAAATGAATCTCCAGCGAATAGTATAATCAATATAGCTCCTGCTCGCCCCAGCACGAGACGGAGTAGAATGGACGAGCTCGAGGAGATGATGATGATGGAAGCTATAAGATTGAGTCTTGCGTCTGAAGAAGAGAGGAGAAGAAAGGAAGAGAAGGAGGCCAAGAGGGAGGCCAGGCGTCGAGAAAAGGAAGCTAAGAAAGCAGAGAAGTTAGCCAGGAGGACTGGACTTGACAGCAACAATCCTAGCTCGACGGCTCTGGACGCTGCTGTGAATAGAGCAGATGGCGCTGCTACCAACAAGCCACATCCATCTAGTACAGCACATGATCCATCGAGCTACAAAGGTAAAGGTGTAGACCGGCCCGAAACTCAGATTGAGCCTCCCCAAATCGATTCGCCATCTCCGGGCCCGTCGAAACAAAGTGTAAAGTCCCCTGGTGATGATGAGCTTGGCTCTATTTTCGGTTCTCCATCGAATGCCGCGGCCAAACGCTCGCATCTCCGATATATCTCAAGTGCCTCATCTTCGGATTCGTCTTTAGTCGAATCTACTTCAGGTGAGCAGATAGGAACAAGTTTCGTTCCCAATGCCAGTAGTTCTGCCCTTGAACCCCTTTTAGGTTTCCGGAGTCTCGATGCCGTCATTGGCGATGAAGATAAAGGAAGTAACTCCAACGATCACCTCGAGCGCGTGAGGCCAACGGAGCCTGTGAAATTCGATGATTATGTGACTCCATCTATCACCAATCCAACGCTGGAGCAAAAGCCAGCGTCGACCCAGGAAAACACCTCGTCGATTTCACAAGGTCCAAGCTTGAGTAAAGATGAGAGTGATCTTGCTGATAAAGAGCTGCAGGCACATTCTGTGGAAATTGTGCCAGAAGGCAGTAATTCTATGGAGACGGCAAGTTGAGACAGCTCTCATCTCATAGGGAGTCTGATTGTTCGGCGGGAACTGGCTGCTCCTTTTTAACTTTTAACAGCCACTTTATTTCCTAATCCTTCTTAACTTTTACCTCCCTCCAGACTCCTAAATTTAACACCCTCAAGAATCCACTTACTCCCACCCCCGTGCTACTCATCTCTTCTCCACAAATTTTGCCCAATTATTTCCTATGTTATTTTTATGATGAAAAACCCGAAACGAAATACGTATGCATATGGTTTTACCAAGCGCAAAGCTATTCTCCCCCCCCCCCCCCCCCTGGTTTGGCTTTTTTCCTTTATGTTTTGCTTTTATTTTATTTTTACTTATTTTCTTCTTATCGATCACTCGTTACTTACTGTATATCGGCGCTGGCGGCTTATGTTTGTGTCTGGTCTTTAGTTCATATGGATCTGGTAGTATTGCTTTTCTGTTTGGTTTTATTTTTTGAAGTTGCCTGTGGCAAAATCTCGGTTTAACCATCATAATAGCTACCACCTCTCCCTTGATTATTTCCTTTGCTTCCCTTTGAGTGAGTGTGTGTCGTTTGACTCTTTATGTTCTATGGCTCCTGTAAATGCAGATAGAAGCCACTACTACTCTCTTATAGAGGCTATACTATTTTCTGTGCTTCTGATATATCTCTCCACATTCATTTTGCGCAAAAACGCTAGTTCGCCATTAAATCGAAACACACGTTAAAGATATACTTCTTTGCAGGGCACACGTTCCATTGGTAGCTAAAGCCCACTACATATTTAAGTCACAGTTTCTTGGAAGCAGGTCTGTGTGATAATAACATCTGCAGCTGCATAGAAAGTTTACATGAGAGGAATACCCCTGCATAACTGCCCAGTTTGCTGCACCGACTAGGTATCATGTGGAAGCCTGATTCAACAGTCAATCATAACTATATGATGCATCCCATGAATGTATTTATTAGAATGCTAATGTTTCTAGCATGTCCTATATTGCCTTTCTTCAATCTGAGTACCCCGTCCAGTCCCAATACTTACGGTTTATCTCCACTTTTACAAAATAAACGAAAAATGACTTCACCATTCGCGCACCTCGTGGGCAGTCCAATTTCTGGAGATCAAGTTCTTGGCTAAGGACGATCGGGAGCTGGTGGTCCTGTGTGATGGAACGGCTGTTAAAGTCCCGTTGAGATATATAGGCAGTAGTGATGATGATGAAGTGGATCGATCTTAGTATTGAAATCATCCAATGTGAGCAGGATGTTTATCGATGGCTAGGACACTGTGACGATGTGGTCCCCTGCATCAGCACTTCAAAGGCAACCATTCAACTTCATGGCAAATGGCGACCTACGTACATATCTAAAGGAAAACCAACCCCCCCCCCCCCCTAAATCCCATTTTCAACTTTCATGGTTCGGCCAATATGTCTCGTACCCTTGGTCATATACATGGACGCGCTGTTACTGTAGCAGATATTGCCAGTCGCAATTTTCTCCTTGCATCTGATCGATCCATCAAGGTTTGCGATTTTACAGAGTGATCCATTTTGCCTCTGACCCCCTGGATACCAACATGGAGGCTGTTGACGACAATGGATATTCTGATCAGACAGATATTGGAATATTATGAGCTGTTATTTATGGGGTTGTAACTGGAGAGTGTTCTGGGTTTGATCTATTCAAGGATCCGCCACTGGATGCATCCGAAGCGACTTTGTCACACAACTCCCCTGAGCACGGAAAACATTTGGCTCGGATCGATCGTTCAGAAATGTTGGGGGTGCATTTCGGAATGTAGATTGTCTTTCAGAGACATCGGATTCCATCAGTGTGGACGGTCACTCTGCTCAAGCAGATGAGAAAAACAGAAGTTGCCAGCCAGAGAAGAGGGAATCAACACAAGGTGCTGTCGGACCCTTCAAAGATCATTCAAATTCCTTCATCGTGAACAGCTTACTTCTTTTTGTCAGAGAGAAACAGCTCGATACATCTCATCGACGTGAGGGATCCAAGTCGTGATACTGGACGGTGAAACTGCTCTTAGTAGGAGATATGACACGGTCCTATATATATAACACATCAAACGGGGAGGTAGAGAATTTGATCTGTTCATCATTCTCCACAGCAAATTCTCCTAGTTCGGCCGTCTTAGTCCAGCTCCAGCCCGTGACAGGTCCGAATTTCTCTTCTTCTCAAGCGTGTCGACCGAATTGTACTACACATGAAGAAGGAAAGGAAGAATCCTGCAGATAGATGACTGCTTGGTATATTATGATTTTGAATAACCCCCTGATTAAGGAATATCGAGCACATTTATGGGCAAGGGATGTGAGCGCCCCATTTAATTAATCAAGCCCACTCTACGTCAGAGCACGTTCGTCTGCAGGTTAGCTGAAACAGTCTGAAATGACATTAACCTGTCAACAACACGGCAGAGCAGGCGGGACAGGGAGTCTTATTAATAATTAAGAGTAGTTGTTTGCCTTGCTGCCCAGGGCCTGGTAGGAAAATCAACTTAATAATATAGAAATCCCCAAAAATAAAAAGAAAAAGAAAAAGGCTCACAGCGCAAAAGGATCTGACCAGGATCGCCCCTCTAGCAAGGCCTGGGTTAAAAAGTCACCAGCCAATAACAGTCTGTTATCAAATCAGGTGTTGGGCATTCCAGCCCCGATACAAGAAGTGATTTGTCGAGTGAGTCAAGAACCGAATAAATGTTCCCAGCCGTTCATTAATTACACATTAGCAGTGAAGTCTTCTCAAGGTTATTATTAAGATTATTACGTCGATCCCCGTTACCAGTGAATGCCAAGTCTCATACCTGGGCAACGTCACCTGTTCTTGACCCGGTTTGGATCGCAATAAAAAAAAAAAAAAAAAAAGAAGAAGAAGAAGAAGAAGAAGAAAAGGAAAATGGCTGCCTATTGACTATAAGACCACGCCCAAAAGTTTCCCCCGCCGACTGACTGGTTGGCTGACTGGACTGGTCTAATCGACGAGTTGACTGCTGCCCTGCGCCGCCCTTCATTCACGCTTTAATCCCAGTGCATACTCCGACGTCAGCGATATTCAACAACCAGCGATACTCCTCAGACACCAGCAGACACCAGAAATTGGGATCTGGCCGCAGATACTTCCTCAAATGAGCCAATTGGAAGCTTTCCTTCCAGTCTCTGCCTCTTGAGCTAAATGCCCAACGGCCCCCCGCCCCCCGGGTATCCACTAACTAGATATCTTGTTCAGACAACCTACTTAAAGTCGGATTTCCCTCTAAGAAAATATCGGATATATCCTCATCATTATTAAGTCAATTGCCATTATTGTGAGAGAGGAAGAAAAGAAAAAGAAAAGGGAAAAAAAAAAAAAAAAAAAAAAAAAAAAAAAAAAAAAAAAAAAAAAAAACCAACAGACATCTACGATGGCTCCCGATCTAAATTCTGTTCCTCCGTCCCCGCTTCCCCGAGGCCCCTCTTCAACATCCTCAACCGGTCTACCCACAACCATCGGCTCGACATCATCTCAACCTTCCCTTTCAGCATCTCGACGTGTCTCGCAAATCATGGGCCCACCTCCAATTCCTCATTTTCCCACATCTCCCAGTGTGCCTGTGGGCGATAATACTGGTGTGGGAATGGGACCAGGTATATGTCCTCTACACGTGCTTACATATCTCTTTTCCCGGATTTTACTTCGTTCTAACAGGGTCAACTTTTTTGCCAGGACCACTCCGACATCCTCGCCCTCTAACGGTCGCTGATCTACATTTGGAGTTAGAAAAAGAGCAGGAAGCAGTAGTACGTGAAAAACTCCTTTGTCGAGCACATAACCGTATATCAAATATCGAGAGCCACCTCTGAACGAACATTAAAACAGGTCAATCGCCTCACACGGGAACTCACTCTCCTCCGCCAACAGACAGCCTCAGTAGCATCAACTGCATCCTCAACGTCAACAAACGTCAATGACCCGTTGGATCCGCAACATCCAACGCCATCACGCCACCGATCGTCTTCCAGCATAAGTTCTCGGAGCATTGCGGGCGCAACATCAGGAGCTTTGGCTGGAGGAGTAACAAGTATTGCTCCATCTCGTGAACGAGACACACCATCCTCCTCACGGCCGTCCCTAGATATAGCCCGGGGCAGCCTCAGCCGTGAGGCATCCGTGGCGTCACGTCGACGATCGGGCAATGCCTCCCCATCCCTCTCTTCGTCGTATCAGCCACACAACGAGCCTCTACCATATCATCTTTCTAACACCAGCTCTTCCCACACCTCATCGCACCCATACTCCAACTCCCATCGCCCTTCATTAACATCCCATGCCGTCCCAAACGCAGCCTCCCAACCGTCTGCCACGACAGACCACGCACGATCCGGCTCCATGTCATCTCCCGCAGCCATATCACGGTACGAAGAAGCTGCCCACCACCGCGCGGAACTGGAAGCCGTCAAGCGCGAAAATGAAATGCTTCGCCGACGAATTCGAGAGCTAGAATCCAGTCTGAGGGATTATCGACAACCGCAGTCCCCTCGACAGCGTATGGAGAGCTCTGGAGCTACGTCGAGTCTCACGACTGGTCTGCGCGAAGCGTCAATTGCCGATCCATTGTTAAGCAATGAAGCCCAGGTGCCGTAAAGCGGCATTTCTCTGGGGTAGATTTTGCTTTAAAAAAAAGAAAAAAGAAAAAAAGAAAAAAAAAAAAAAAAAGGACCCACACCCCGATAAATTGGCTATCCTTTACCTCTATGACTATTAACCGCCACCCGATTACCATTTTTAACTTATGCTGCCGCTGCCGTGGGGAGGACGGGCGGCCAGTCCAGTCTAACGAACCATAACATAGTTATCCAGCGATCTCAGATTGATATCCAACAACAGTCTTATGCCCTTGCCCGTTTCTAATGACCTTTTTTTTTTTTTTTTTTTTTTTTTTTTTTGGGCTTTTCTCTCTCTTTGTTACTTTCCTCTTCACGATCCTATTTCTTTTTCGAAAATATGATGGGTTGTACGAAAGTATTTTAAGAAACTAAATGTGACTCTTAATTTCTGTTTCCCAGTTTTAAACTGAATTGACGGAAGTACCTGCTTTTGAATTCAACTCCGTTTAATGTACTGTATTGTGCTTGTAAGATCCATCCTCGAAGGATAAGACTCCTGCAGTTTCCTCCCGGAGGCTCAGAGCACACAATGCAAATAAGATACAATCGTGGCCTCCGCGTTGTCGTGGCTATGACGAACCCTCCAGCCGGTTTGATGGGGTGCGGAATCTACGTCAGACGGCGCCGGACTCCTGTGGCTGGATGTGGCTTGATCACCTAATGTCGTCAAGTGGCGCAGTCTCAGGTTCCTTCCTTTCATGTTCCTATTTAACCGCGGCGGATTTCCCCCCCCCCCGACGTCAGGTCTTGGATGCGTATGATAAATATCTTCTTCTGCTGGAAACCAAATTTCTCACCGCAACAACAGTATACAAAAGCAAACCCTCTTGTCCACTTCTTACATCTTTGCTTACTGCCGTTATCGTCAACCATGTCCTCGCATACCACCGTCCACGTTTCGGATATCTCGCACAAGACGACCGAGAAGGAGGTGAGGGACTTCTTCAGTTTCTGGTATGGCCCGTTTGTTTCCAGCCCCCTTCGTTATGGGCGGAATATATATCCCAAAATTTGGCCGGTTGTCCTTCATTTTGACCTGTATCGATTCTCTAGAATATTACAACGGCTAACGACTTATATCCCAGTGGAAAAATCACTTCTCTGTCAATTAGCCCAAGCTCAGGAGAGCCAGATGCTCCTCAATCTGCAACCGTGACGTTTGAAAAGGAAGCGTGAGTTGTCCACGAATAAATCTCCCCAACCCCCCACCAAAAAGCCCTCGACCAATCCCACAACGGGATGGCCTTTTGAAATCTTGATAACAGCGTCTTTACCTAACATCATCCAGCGCCGCTAAAACCGCGCTCCTACTCGACAACACCCAGCTCGGTCAATCCTCTGTCAAAGTAACCGGAGCCGCAAACATCGACGACCTTGCTGGCGGTAAATCCACCGACGCCTCCGAAGCCAAAGATGAAAACAACCACCTGCTCGAGCAAGAAGACAAGCCCCGCTCACGGATAGTCGCCGAATACCTCGCGCAGGGCTACAGAATCAGCGACACCGCCATCCAAAAGGCCATCAGCCTCGACCAGAAACACGGCTTCTCCTCCAAATTCCACCAGATCCTTAGCGACTTCGACTCCAAGTTCCACGCCACCGATAAGGCCAGAGGCATCGATTCTAGCTACGGCATCACTGATAAGGCTGCCAGTGGTCTGCGGGGGCTGTCTTCGTATTTCGAGAAGGCCCTGGATACGCCCACGGGACACAAGATTCGGGATTTCTATCTGCAGAGCGATAAGCAGATTAAGGATATTCATCATGAGGCGAGACGGTTGGCGGATTTGCAGAACGAGAAGGCGCATAAGAGGGAGCATGCGGATGTCACACAGCCTGAGAGAACGGCTCCTGCGAATTCTTCTGGTGGTGTAGTGGGAGAACCTTCTGCTGCCACGGATGAGCCGAAAAAGGCATGAATCAATGGATGGCGATGTCGTTAGGGGGTGCTTTTATTATTAATAGTTATTATGTCTTTCATGAATGATTTCTTAACGAATGAACTTTTCTTGTTTCTCCAGCATCCGTATGATAGGACAATTGCTGAAGTCCAGAGACTCACGCAGTTCCCAAATTTCCGATTATTCTTTTACTCAAAAATTATTACCCTGTGTTTTATCCCAATTTGGTAGTATGATATGATACAATATTTATAGCATGAAAATGACAATGACAATGCATCGAAACACTCACTCACTGACAATGCTGCCCGAATTGTTGAATTCCATCTTCCAGAGCCATACCATAACCCATTACAATATTCGTATTTTGCAAATAACAGTGTTAAATTAACACACAAAACGCAATCGATTGAATCCCCTTTGACCCCTCACAAAATCCACCCTCACCCTCACCCTCACCTCATCCCCACAACCCCCTTTTCCAACTTCCTCCTCGACTCCTCCTCGAGCGGATGCACTGGGTTACTCAGCAACCTCACATTGCCCCGACTATCAACCGCCACACCGGGAACATCGCCACTACCACCAGAACGTCGACCAGCTGCAAGGTTCTCCATGGGCTGCTCTGCATCAGACCCGTGTCCGTCTGTGACAGTTTGTTCCGCCTTTCCAGTCCAGCCCGGGATGTCGGATTCCTGGGGTCCCGTTTGGCGAGATGGAGATGGGGATTGACGGCCAGCCTTAGGGGCGGACATTTTTTTTTTTTTTTCTTTCGCGGTTTTTGCCCCTGTTATAATGGGGTGGCTTGCATGTATAATATGTGTATTAACTATACGCGTATGGAAGTGGGTAGAAGATTTGATAAGGCCAGGTATTCTTTGTTTGGAGGCTAGGTAGGAAGACGCAATGTGTGTGGTCTTCTTTTGATAGATATAGGGCTAGATATCGTAGTTAATTTATAAAAAAAAAAAAAAAAAAAAAAAAAAAAAAAAAAAAAGACCGCTTCTTTTCTTTTCTTTTCTCTTTTTCTTTTTCTTTAAACAAAAAATCTGATAGGATTCCCCTGTTACGGTAAGTATAAGCAAAACGGAGCGTTAGGGGCCTCCGATTAAATATATGGCTGTGGAGTTGTATGATATAAAACCTGCATTGGGGCGTTTTGACGAGTTTGGTAAGCCATCATGATGACGTCGGGGTGATAAAAGCTGGAACCCTACCCGAGATTGACTAATAACAAAACCCTAAACGGGTTTCTTTCAGTTGGGGGTTTCTTTTATTTGTTCTCTCTGTTGCACTACAGCAGTTGTGTAAGAAAATATAAATAAAAGCTCTCCAATGTAATAGGTGCGTAGTTAATCATTGGCTTCTTTTGGAGATCGATTTGGGTGGAGCAAGAGTTGAATAGGGGATGCAATTCAATCATCAAACACCCAATATTTGAAATACAGGTTGTTAAAAGGAGTTGGAACTGGACTTGGGTTAATTCATCCCAGTCATCCAGGCATATATTTGAATAGCCATTGCCCCAGCTCATTCGCGAGTATATATATACACACAAAACAAACAAAACCAAAATAAAATAAAATAAAACAAATCTCATTGTATCCGAATCCTGTCTTTGCAGGTTGAGCTCAAATCCAGCAAGCGTTTTTAACAAGTGAGAAATAAATCTGGGCATTTCGTTAGGTAATAAATTGCATCACTTAGGTAGTAGGCAAAATGAGGCGCATCACAGACTGGGGTTCGGAGTGAGGCGAGGAGGAATAAAAGGGGTGAGAGAGTATAGAGAGGAGAGAGGCTAAAGGTCCGGCATCGGTTCAGTTGAATGTACAATGTGGTATTAAAAAAAAGAGTGGGAGGGGGAGTGGTGATAGCCTTGGGGATTTCACTGAGAGGGACTGGGTAAGGAAGGGAAAATATGGCTAATGAGTCGAAAGGAGAAAAGGGGGTCAAAGGGGGGGAAAGAGACAACAAGTGTAAACAAAGTGTTCAAGAGGGAGTTGAGGAAAATTGCCTCTGGCAATGGAGATCAGAACTGGAGGTGGAAACATCCACGATGGCATAAGAAAAGAGCAGAAAAGCGAAAAGAATTTATATATAGCATATGTCCATTCTGAAAACAGCCAATTCCTGCACATATGAAAAATGGTATATAGGTGAGTAACGTTAACGCTAAACAGGTAATTGTAGCTAGAATAAGGACAAAAATGAATTAAACAAACAAGGCCGTCCTTTTCGAAGTCCGTTGCCACCTTTTTTCTTTTTTCTTTTTTTCTTTTACCTTTTTTCTTTTTATTTTTTTTATATTTTTTTACTTTTGTTTTCTCCTACCAGATCAGGCTTCGCTATTTGCCTTTGCCGTCGCGGCTGCAGCTGCAACGTTCGCATTCCCAAAAGCCAATGCCTTTGCATCTGCTTCTTGGACAACAGTTTGAATGATCTGTTGCTCCTCTGCATTGAGAATTTTCGTCAGGGTCTCGTAGAGGACGGGTTGTTCTTGCTGTAAACCTGTTGTGAAAAGAGTGTTAGGACATTCCATAGAAACTGTTGTGAATAACATATGAAGTATGAAGAAAACTTAAAACATACCCATCAAAACAGCTTTGAAAAGGCCATATGGCTCAACCTTGTCCAACGGGCTTTCAAGTAAACCTTCCTCATCAAGTTCCTCATCTTCGTCACCGGGCATCGATGCGTATTTCATAGCCTGTAGTGGATAATGTTAACAAACACAGTGATGGCAATAGAAGTATTTGGATGAAAAGAAATGCAAATTTACTTCTCGGTTTAAGAACTCTACATAAGACTGGCTTTCATCATCTAGATCTCTATCTGGACCTTCGGCTTCATCCTGTGCTGTCCACTCAACCTCTCCACTCCAATCGTTGTTCGAATCGTCATCATCGTCATCGGCGTCATTATAGCTGTAATCGACCTCCTTTGAAGTTTCTTCGCGGTCTAGTATTGATTAGAATACAAGTTTCCTTAAAATACATTAAGAATGGAACAAGAAGGGCACATACGCTTCAACGCAGCTGGGAGAGTTTGGAAAAGCTTGCTAATTCCCTGGAGGAGACGAGGCCAGCCTGGTTGCACGCTAGCGGGCACATCAGCTGCTCTCAGGGTCAATAATGAAGTGATAGCAACGATGCACAATTTCTTGTCATGGACCCTGTTGAAGATGTCAATGTTGGAGAACCAGGTACTGAAGAATTTGTTCGTCCATCCCTTGGACTCCAGAACTTGGAGTGCTAACAATGGGTTATAGTATATTGAATTGATAACCATCTCCATCAAGTGAATGCGGTAAGATTTGGCGTGCGTTTCATCCGAACTTAAGACAGTCATTGCCAAGGATATGAACGTTGGGATGAATTGGTCGACATGCCCTCGAAGATTGAGCATTATAGCCTCTGCAAGCTTGCAACCACAAATTCTATCAACACCTCCAACCTTCTCATCGTGGAAAATGTCGTCTACCATGCCAACTAGGGCTTGAAGATAGGCAGGGTTTTGTGCCAGTGTAGCTGAGCCATATGTGACGAAATTATCCAGAGCCGGTAGCATATCTAGAACGAAACATATGAGTTTAGTAGAAAGCAAAAATAAAAGGGTTTTTTTTCCGAGTCTAACCTTCAAGATACAATTCAGCTCCAGATTTAAATGTTTTATGCATGAGAACAAATGCCTGCCACATGGTGGGAGATATAGATTTCGCAGCAAAAGTGCAGGAATCAATGATTTCA
The DNA here is from genome assembly GCF_000150705.2 of Paracoccidioides lutzii. Taxonomy (NCBI): domain Eukaryota; kingdom Fungi; phylum Ascomycota; class Eurotiomycetes; order Onygenales; family Ajellomycetaceae; genus Paracoccidioides; species Paracoccidioides lutzii. The sequence goes on along the minus strand of NW_015440949.1, from coordinate 92,457 downwards.
AAAACCTCAGTGTACAAATCTGTATTATTTGTATTTAGCACCATGTCACTGTACGCACATGTATAGAAACGACTTACCATAAAGTTTATTTTCAAGAGTAATGGTGATAACAGGCATCAAAATGGTTTCTAAGTGCAAAAGCACATCCGGTGTGCTTTCTAAGGTCAGGATCAAAGTTCCGATGGTCTGGAGTACGCCCAATGCGGTAATACTCTTGTCATCTAGGAAATCGCCGTAAATATCTTCATCGGGCTTGGAAGCATTTTTTCGCTCATCGAGCATATCTCCAATAATTCGCATATACGTGTCCCTCAACTGCTCGCACAAAGCGACGGCGAAAGGAGTCAGTTCTGTGGAGAAAACCTCAACAAAATCCTCCATGACACCTGATAACTGATCCAGGTCAACTTCATTTGAAAGCTTGAGAAGTTGTTGCATGATCTGTGGAATATTAGTCTGCATGGAGGTCCGGATAGCATCATGGCGGATGAGGGGTTGGAGAGCCAATGCAGCTTCCACTCTCACAGGAAGTTCAGGGTCGGCCAATGCTTCCAAAATGTTCCTGTAAACCACCATGAGGTTGTTGGGGTCGTTAAAGTCCAACTCACTAAACTTTTCCAAGGTGTCGCAAGCCCTGGCACGGAGATAACCGTGAGGACTCTTGAACTCGGGGAAGACGTGGCGCACGAAAAAGTACTCTACCTGGTCCGCGATGGGGCTCTTTTTGCCCAGAATAACGGAAGCCAGGGTTCCAATCATGCGAAGAGCGCCCTCCTTTTCCCGAGGAAGCTTCTGGTCATCCGGGGAAGTCTCGTACTTGCTGACAACACCATTGACGAAACTTAGGATGGAAAACGTCTGTTTCTTCCGGCTCTGTGTAAGTGCGACAAGGAAGTTGGTGGCTGCAACGTCTGGCGCAGAAACCTCCTCATAAATATTCAGTTTTCGATGCAGGTATTCCGACGGATCGGTCTCAAACAGCTCAATATCTTCGTCGGACTGGCACAAGACTGGGAAAATCAGGTGCTGAACAAGATTATCCAAATGAGGTTTCAAATGGTCCCACGTCGCCTTGGGTTTGACACAGTCTTGCAAGAATACCAAAGTGTAGGAAAGCGAAGGCTTGCTTAACCATTGGCCATTCACCCATTTGTCGATTTCCCCCAGATAACCTTTGAGAATTTCAGGAGCAAAAGTGGTGATAAAGGATTTCGCGTATTGTGTGTATTTTGTTGAATTAGTTTTTCCGAGAAGACTGGGGTTGCCGTATCTGCCAACGAATCATCGGATTAGATTTGTCTGTTACCCCCGAAAATAACCTACCATGAACATACCGAACAAACAGGCGGTTCAAATTGGCATATGAACATTTCTTGGCCTTCCACCAGTGGTTAAGCTCCCGTTCGTCAGTGTTTTCGAGCATAGAACTCGCTGGAGGGATTTTCCCAATGACTCTCAAGAACAAAGAGCACCAGGCCACCGTTGCTTGATGGGTCATCAAGAAATTTGGCAGTTCAAACTAGATTTACCGAAAAGAAAAGGGATTCCACGTCAGCCAGAATAACCCAAGATTAGCCCAACAATATCTGGAATAAAAGTCCCTTAACCCACATAGATAGCATTCTTATATGCCTTGACAACAGTCCGCAGCATCTCTCCAGCTTCAATACTTTCCTCATTGATAAGACGAGTCCCAATATCCAGAAGACGAGGGAATGAAACTTCCACCACCTTTTCGAAATCCCCCCTCTTATCACTAGACTTGAATCTGTATACGCGACATATTGCCAGCAGGCACTGCAAACCTGCAAAGATGGAGTTTGCATCGTTCGTATTGAGTAGCTGGAGGGTCACGTCCATGTAATCGGGCCATTTCGTAGGGAAATCATACTGGAGGACCTTGGAAAGAGTGGGAGCCAGTTGAGATCGAACAGCAGGGGGGGAAGATGCAAGGAGAGGTATGATACGCGCTCTGAACGGAGTTCGATCCTCGTCTGGGATAGGTTTGTGGATTGGTTGTTCTTCAGCAGGGGCCCATCCTCTGGAGACTCTATTCTTCAGGTAGACAACAGCTGAGAGAGGGAAAACAAGCTCCAAGTCAGTGATCAGAATACTGAAATAACTTCACAATTGATGAAATATGGTAGGGTAAGATGTGTGTTTGTGAATGTGTGCATGCATAGCATATGTAAAATAGATGTGAATATAAAATAATATGGTGGGGTTGATCCCTTACTCGATAGTCGAACTCCATTGTCCTGTTCGGCCTGCAAAATATCGACCAGCGCATTTATAAATCCAGGCTGCTCTTCGGCCTAATGGTGCGGAACGAGTCAGCATACTCCCAGCGATACCTATCTATACATCTATATATAGAGAGAGAACCAAGTGACGCACATATTTCAGGTCCGCCTCGGCCTGTTGTCGAGCCTCCGCGTTGGTGTCGAGGGTGGCCTGGATACGTTCTCGGAGAGCTGCTACATCCATCTCGCGCTTATAACAACCTCCAGCGCCGGGCCTGAAGACAGAGCTAGAAATCCAGATCGTATAAAAGCTGGCCGTGGCCCTGGTGTAGGATATGCAGCGGAGAGTGGCTGATTGAGGTGTGAAGATGAAATGGTGGTAGGTTTGTTTGAAGGGGGTTGTTGGGTAGAAAAAGTTTAAGAGAGGACACAGACCGGCGGGGACCGCAGTTTAAAATTGAGGTTGGTGCTTTTTGTAATTTATTTTTTATTAATTTTCTTTTATTTGATTGTTGGGCCTGCTCCTTAGTAACAGGAACATCAGCAAACATCGTTTTGCTTTAGCTAATTCTGGGAAATTCCAATCAATTCCAAACATGATTAATAAAATATGCCTACAAATTGTATGTATCTTGAATGCAAGATTCCGGTTATTTAACTCAATTATTTTATTATTATTATTATAATTTTACCACTATCAAGGACGGAGTTGACTCTCTAGATTTTCAAAATTCTCAAGGGTTTGACAGATCTATTTTTTGTGTGTACCCTTGCACACAAAACATCCACACGTAGTTATTAAGTACCAGATCAAGGTTCAAATATGACCCTGGCCATTGAGATCGCTGCCAAAACACCAACAATGCAGAGCTAAAACCTCGACGGATCAAGCAGCCAATGTGTATCTCATTAGAAATTCCCTTCACATGTAAAGTGATGCCGCAAATATCACGTCGCGTTTGATCATCTCCTGGGCCCGCTGCATCTTGCTATACAGGGTCGGGTCGCCAACCAGCTTCGCAGCACTCTTCACCTCCCGGCATGTTTCGTCCAGCCGAGTGATTACACGGACAATTGTGCCTTCCATCACATCGGTCAGGTCGGTGATCCGGTTGAATGGCATTCCACGTGCCCATTCATAGACGACCTCGACTAGGCTGAACCGTGGCTTGCTTGCAAAGTCGTTGGAGTCCCCACTCGATAAAATGACCTGGTGCTTGATTTGGAAGTCATTTACCTTCTCCGATATCTTGATGATGGCCTCTTTGCCCTTTTCAAGCCGTGGTGTCAGCAAAGGTACGCTTTCGGTCTTCTCTTGGAAGACGAAGGCTGACAGCAGAGCAACGATCTCCTCTGGCTCGTATTCTGCAAGCAGATTTTCCAGAATCAATTCCGTCAGGACCAGTTCGTCGGCTGAATGAATCTACAGCCAGAGCTTTATTAGTCATGGCCTGACAAAAACGAATTAGCTGGATGAATTACGGGACCACCTACCTCGCAGGCTACCTTTCCTTTCAATTGGACTCGACATGCCTCATCAACGAAACCAAGATCCTTGAGGACCAAAAGACGCTGTTCGTAGTCTGGTAGAAGTTGCAAGTTCTGGTTCGACATTAATTGTTTTAACTGCGATATGTTCTCTTTCACCTGCCATTCGTCATGTTGCATTTCGAACTGTCCAAGTATCAGTATTATCCAATTAAATGAATCTTCAAAAAATCACGAGATGTGTGTCCAAACTCACATGTTTCAAAAATTGCGGGCATCGCAGGCATTCGCAGGCTTCAATGATGGCCACCTGTTCCTTTCGCTTGTTTAAGATCTCGACCACTTGAAGTTCCTTCACTCGATCCCACTCCAATTCATTCCAAGAACCAGTTTTCCACGAGCAACAAATCTGGACGAGGTCCTTTTGTGCAACTTTCAATGCCTCTGCAAGACGTCAGCCACAAATACATAGAAGGGATTCAAACATCCCTGATTGGATATGCTTACCTTTCTTGATATTTAAATACCAAGTCGGACCCCCTATTTTTAACACTGTCGAGGTTACACATTCAAGATCCTCAAGTGAGATTTTGTACGTTTTCAGCACCATCTCAAAAGGCTCCGTTGAGAGTGGAGAAAACAAATGTCGAAACTCTGGAAGGTATGGAAGAATATCACTCGGATGTCGGCTGGATTTCATTGGACCAAATTCGAACACCTGCAGACCAATATTTGGCCCAGGAGCCACGCCTTCTCGCACGAGCAAACCAACCGTTCTGATGCCATTCTATGAAAGAAAAGGAAATGTTAGTGGAAGGTTTTCAAAATTGAGTCTCAATATGTCACCCTCACCCTTTTAAACACAACCACTCTCTTGGCTGAGAACAATCGCCGCCCCACCGGGGATGAAAGGAGATTGACATGAAGTTGAGTAGTTAACCGCGAGAACTCCACGGCAGCTTCATGGCAAGCTTCCATGTCAATATCACAAATGGCGCATGGCTCTCGTTTTATTTTCTCCAGTGTAGCTTCAGACACTTGTACTTGCTTCTGGTGTTCCGGGAGGAGTGCCTGCGTTGCATTCTCACTGAAGCTTCTTTTGATCATTTCTTCAATTTTCAAGGCTTCTACCCGCAGCAGATTCAAAATCATGTTATAGGTAAGGCGAAATTGAGATCGTAGCTTTGTCGGATCGCCCAGAATCATGCGACGTAGGGTACCTGCAGGTGGCGCTTCATCCTTGCCAGACGAAACAATAATCACAGACCCGACAGTATCAAGGCCACGCCGTCCCGCTCGCCCTGCCATTTGGGTATATTCACCTGGAAGCAGGTCTCTGAATGATCGACCGTCATGTTTTCGAAAACCAGAAAATACAACGGTCCTTGTAGGGAGGTTCAAACCCATGGCAAAAGTTTCTGTCGCAAAGAGTACTTTCACTAAGGTTTTGGCGAATAATATCTCCACGATTTCCTTTATAATTGGCAAAAGACCGCCATGGTGGACACCAACGCCTCTGCTCAGCAGCTCTCTGACACGGCGAATTTGCGGTAGGATTCTATCCTCTGGCTTTAGTCGGGCCAGCGACTTTTCAATAATCATATGAATAGAGCTCTTTTCCGCCGCCGTGCAAAAATCCTGGTTTGACAAAGAATCCGCATTTTCCTCACATCTTTTCTTGGAAAATACAAAAACACATGCTGGTAGCAGATTTTCCTTTCGCAGATGTTGCACAAGATGAACCCAGATATTTCGGTCCTGTGCTACCGTGGTTCGTCCACCGCCTCGGCCTGTTCTAGCGATATTGCCGGTTCCACGAGATGCAGGTTGGCCTCTGCCTCTTTGTTGTGCACCCCCTCTTTGTTGTTGAGCGCCACCACGTTGGGTCCCTCCTCGTTGGTTTCCACGTTGTGGCTGCCCACCACCACGACCTCTATCTCCATAGCCACCTCTATTGTGATTGGGCTGGGATTCTGCAGCTTTCTGAGCACGAGCTTTGTCGCGCCCAGATAAAATGTCATCTGCTTTTTTCCATCCTTTCTCAATAAAATTCTTACTCGAATCGACGATTTTCAGCATGCTTTTATCAGCCCATAGGTAATGCTCCAATGGGACTGGGCGCTTGGGGGTTGAAATAACGTAGATATCCTTCTTTTTAGTACGTCCAACCCAAGACGCAAATTCGTATGTGTTTGGAACCGTGGCGGAGAGTAGAATAAGCGTAACGTGCTCTGGAAGCATAATTATAACCTCCTCCCAAACCACACCTCTTTCCAGATCATTCACATAATGAACTTCGTCAAAAATGACGAATTCCACATCGCGAATAAGATCAGCTCCGCGATAAAGCATACTTCTGAGGATTTCTGTGGTCATAATCAAGCAGCTTGCCTCGGGGTGAATTTGTACATCCCCCGTCAGAATTCCGACATCCTCAAATGTATTTCTAAAGTCACGGAACTTTTGGTTACTTAAGGCCTTTATCGGGGATGTGTAGATAGCCTTAGTCATGTGTTTGGAAGCGAGCGCAATCGCATATTCTGCCACCACAGTTTTCCCAGCAGATGTGTGAGCGGCAACAAAAACAGAATCTCCGTTCTCCAAATGATAGACTGCTTCTTTTTGAAAGGTATCCAGCTCGAATGGCCATTCTCGTGCCATATCGGGTACCAAATCGTAAAAATTTGTAATCTCTTTGTTAACATCCACCACATGAGCCCACTCTTTGCCTCCTCTCTTCGAAGAGGGCGCCAGAAGTTGACCTCTTGGCTCCAAAGCTGGATATTCAACAGGTAGTAAAGAATCGATGTCTTCGTCCTTCTCATCACTAGACAAGTCCTCTTCAAGTTGTACACTCATTTCAAAGTTCTTATCTGTGTCAGTGGGAGAACCCTCTCCAGTTATCTCATCAATACCCTTCTCGTTCTGCTCCAGAGTATCCTCCACCTCCTGAACATCCCACTCCTCATCTTTGCTCTTCGCCTTCCCAAATTTCAATCCCCTGGAAAACCCCGGAGGCACTTCCAACAAACCACCTTCCACACCAAAGTTAATAATTCTATCCAACCCCGAGGACTTCCCTCCTGTAGCAGCCCGCCGCTCATCAGCTTGAACCTCCGACTCAAGTTCAGCAATGGCTTCCACGCCCTCTAGCCCACCAGGTGCAAACGGGAAAAATCCAGCAGCACCGCGAACGAAATCAGCACGGCCTGCTGGCCGTCTAAGCAATGAGGTTGAGTTTTTTGCAGTAGCACTGCTTGAAGGAACAGTAACCTCACGATAACCAGTAACCCTACCTTCCAGACCTTCCCGGGTAAACCGGATAATGGTGCGGGTTTGCGGAGGTGCCAGCTCAAACAGATCATGGTAGTCCACAGGAATTTCCCATCGCCTAGATTAAACGCAATCAATTTTTGATTTTTGGCACATAACCGGATAAGGTGTATTTGCAAATATGGGAACATACTGTTGCAGCTTACTTAGCCACAGAGAACTAAGTCGCGGTGAAGGGTGCAGAAACTCCCTTTCCAGCTCTGCTTTCAACTTCCCGTCAGATTGCACTTCGCAGTTTCGACGCTGTGGTCGAGGCCCTTTCCCGAATTGATTTGCTCCGTCCGGTGAGCGTTCATAATCTGCGCCAGTTATCCAACTGTCCAGACCATCACCATCGTCCAGCTTGTTTGTTGCTTCGTAAACTTTCCGGACGGCATCCAGCAGGTCTGGATCCTCAGACATGTCTGTCAAAGTTCCTACCCCAAGAGTAAGGGAGGGACACCGTGAATAAGGTGAAGTTCTGATCTAGAGAGCTCTAGATATCATTCCCAGGCCAAAAAAAAACAAAGAAAAGGAAAGCCGTCTCAGCTTAAATCATTGTCTCAATACGGGATATAAAACTGATCTTCTGATGACTTCTCTTTGCATCAGCAGACGCCAGCAACGTTAGTAAACTATGAGGAATGACTATTCATCTTCATTGCTTACAATTTTTGTTGCAAACCCTTTTCCCTTATATTGTGAAGTGGCACCATTAGGTGATTTGGTGCTCTGGGAATGACTAAGCGGTGCTGTCAAAACCTTATTTTAGACGCGCGTTACCACTTGCATAGGGCGCCACAAACAGCCCCGCATGGTTTTGAATAGGGGCTAAATTTATGTACCATGTGTCAAGATGGGAAAATAATACAGGCAAGCGACGTCATTTTCAAAAGAGTTGCTGGAAATGTAGATATTGGGGGTGAGTTCAATCGAAAAACCAATTTCAACATACTACGCTGAGTCCATTCTCCTCACACAACTTATACGGATTGAACTAGCATACCACTCCCTCAAAAACAAAATCCATCACTTTTTGTGGCATAAAGAAGCCCATTAAGAGTCAATCATTTCATATTCTCCAAAGGGTCAGTATCTACATCCCTTGTTTAGAGAGAGAGAGAGAGAGTTACAAATTGACTGACAGGGAATCGAATGAACCTTGATAATGATATGAAAAAACGAAGGAATACTCCTACTTCCCCGAGACAATTCTGCGATCCAAACCAAAGTCTCAAACACCCAGCGTCACTTGCGGGCCTGCGCTTTAGCAAAAACCAAGGCAAAGCACGGAAGCTAAGCATGAATAGACTCCTGCACCCTGGGATAAACAGCCACCAGGGATTCCCATAGATCCGGATGCTGCGTGACTAAAATCTCTGGATCCAACCCAATTGCCATAAACGTTGTATCCACCCCACTGGTTACTGGCGCCATATAAATTTTGCAGATCTGAAACCCAGAGAGGAACGCATATGCCATGACAGCAGACGTGAACTTCTCTCCCCTGTTGAAATCTGGCACAGTGTAGCCCAATTCAATGTACGCAAGAAAGGCGCACAGGTAACCAACAAACAGAGAACCCATACTGATAGTAGCTCCAACAACACTATCGTTAACGAGGGCATCGATTCCGCGATGTTCCATCATTTGCCATGTAAATTTGGCAGCCGGTGAGTATGGTTTCCCGTAAAGTGCCACATGGGAAAACGCATATCGGTTAAAACTTTGGGTTGTTCGGCCAAGAAATTTCATGGCTACCCCCAAAACGCGGTTCGCAACCTCCTCAATGGTATTTTGATCGACAGTCTCTTCCTGTCTGGGGATGATGGTGCACGCCTGGCGCAACATATCAACCGGCGCTACGAACAGGCTTCCGAGGCAGATGCTTCCAAAGGAGCGAGTCAATGCTCGTCCTAGAGCGCCTCTCAATGGTGCCCTCGGCATTGGATTAGAATTGCCCCCGTAGAAATACCAAGACCCGTACACTCCGGCAACAGCGGTATGCATAGTGTTCTTCATCCACTCAGTGATCCAATAGGATGCAAACGTGATAAACGACGTAAGAGCTATGGTAATCACAGCTTTGCATTCTTGGTCCCTACATAGAAGGTTTGATCTCATTTCGTTGGGTTGGAAGGCAATGTAGACCGCAACGAGCGTCACAAAAAGCCATGCAGCAAAGGAGGTAGCGAGGATTCCTCCGATAAAGCTTACTAGATGGACCGCGATATGGCGCCTCGTCACCGTGGCTGCTGTTCGGAGCAAGAGTGTGGTGAAAGGGAACCGCGGTATCCAGCTCACGAAGTAAACAAGAGCAAGTCCGCCAAAAGATACATGGGTAATCCCGCTGCCCCATTGCCTCCTATACATGTAGACAGCTCCAATGCCCAAACCAAAACCGACATTAAATATTCCGGTGAACCAAACCAACTGATTAGTGAAAAATAAGAAAATTTGATAGTATGCCATTGAAGCTGAAAAGGCAGTGGATAAGATAACCGAGAAAAGTATGAAGGTATTCATATCCAGCGCAATGGAATTTGCAGGATCGTTGATTGTGTGACCCTTGAAGTCCATGCCCTTCTCGAATCTGTCGATTACCGTAGACGATAGAGAAATAAACCCGAAAAAAGTGAGTAGAAACTAAGCCAAAAAAAAAAAAAAAAAAAAAAAAAAAAAAAAAAAGGAGTTTCGAAGTTAGCATTGACTTACAGAACGGAAAGAGAAATAGGAAGAGAAGGAATATGCGATGAGCTAACCAATATGCCTGCCCATATATCATGGTACTCAGATTTGTAGAGCCTGAAGCCTTCCTTGAAAGTCAGTTCCTGTGGATCGTCATCGCCATCACTATCACCACCACCACCGTCACCGTCACCGCCACTCCTCTTATTCCCAGAGAATATCGAGAAAATTCGGGACAGGTTGATTTTTCTGAGCGTCAATGTAAAGTTGCCCATGGAGATATTAATGGACGGCATTGAGAGTACCGCCCGCTTCTGCTTCTTCTTTGAAGCACGAGGCTGCTCACCACGGGGGTTTCTGTTTGGATCTGCATCTTGGGCAAGGGGTTGGGACATCGTTCAAATCATGTACATGTGGGAAGCGAGCGGCAGCCAACCCCGTCAGGAATGGAGGAAGATATGAATAGTGACAGGTGACCCGGGGTTCATAAACACGCAGAACAGAATCGGGTTCAGCAGTGGAGGCTGGAAGTATAGACTACAGACAGACGTTGAGGAAGCGCGGCAAAAAGTGTAACACAGGAAGTGAGTAATTAAAGCATTTTCTTCTCTCTTTTCCATTTGGGTAAGCACCTGTACAAAATTCGGTAATGAGGGCAATGTGGGTCAGATTCAGGTCGAAGTTTCTTTTTTTCCATTCATTTGTAAACCAGAAGTGATCCGGTTTTGTTAGGGGAAGGTCCCAGCGAGCGTGCGGGTAGCTCGTTCCTCCTCCTCAAATGCTCACCTTGCTCCCACGCCCCTATTGAGTTGATGCGTTGAGACAGCCCAGCTCAAAAGCTCGATCAGTCGGTCGGTTTTTGGCCTTGCTTCTCCTTGTGTATTCGGCGGAGAAAACTCAAGTGGTCTGTACGATGCCCTCTTGACTCCCATTGGGGTTATCCGAAACTTTGCCATTCCATTGAGCGCGAGCTTAGATCTCCAATCTTGCTCCAGTTAGTTGATATAACCACTGCTGTATTTGCTGATCGGGTGGCAGTCTTTCTAGCTCCGCTTTTACTTGCACGATTCCCAAAATCGCCGATGTGAAGCTTACCAAGAACTGTTGGAAAAACAAAGGCAATAGGTCGAGCTAGAGTTGGTAGGCACGCGCACATAATGGCCAGTTATATTCCATCACCGTCCACGTGGAAGAAACCTATGCTGTTCCAAGGAGTATCACGGTACGAAGTTGCAATATCAAGCGTGGTAATAACGGAGGACCGGGACATGGACAGGTAGAGCGATGGGGGATAAGATCCGTCAGGATGTTGAAAGCCGCATTTGAGTACCAGAATGCCATAAGTTGATACAGGGCCCACCTCCCGAGCGTTTCTTCTTGAAAGCAAATTCGACAGGAGCGCACTGGAAGATGCTCGTGACAACAGATCTAGCCATGAACGCCGCAATGGCAAATCCGATTAAGACCCAACATGAAATCAAAAACCATCCGCCGGATAAATATCTTCCGGTAGAGGAGAAGGATGCTGATTTTTATGAGGCTGATGATGATCTCATATAAGATCTGAGCAATAAAATAAATCTAAGGCATCACCCTGGTAATGGGATACTTTGCACTACCAAAAAGAAATTGACGAAAGAAATCTTTTGCATTTCCTCTCATTTTCAGAATCTTCAACATCACGGCCGGTGGAACTTCGTCGGTATGCTTTCCAAACGCCAAACCACAGACTACTCAAGACAGTGAGCAGAAAAGTACCAAGGGTGAGGGAATCAACTGCCAATCAGCATTTGAATAAAAACCACCTCCGCAAGTATCTATACCATCTCGAAGACGTTCGAGGGCGGCCAAAATGACCCAGTCATCTGATCCCACATGACCGGTAAAGCACAAACTGTGGGATGGTTGGTCTTCCATAGGTGGGAGGACTGGCCAGCTAACTGATAGACGCGTACATCACGTGAGGTGGTGCGGCTACCGGGCGGTCATGAAACGTCCAGAGAATCTGGCTACGGCAAATAGCGGGGTGACAATTGCCAAGATGGGAGAAGGGTACGCCGAACTTCCACAAGAAGAAGCTGAATGTGGTGAATAGAAGATGAAGGCTTCTGCAAATATAAGACATTTCGGATACGCCGATAGCATTGTGCAGTCCCCTTCCAAGATTTAATCATAGGGTATTAACAAGGGAACGAAACCTTGGAATTCGTCCATGGATATTTCATTTCTAAGACTGATCAATACAGAACAAGTTGTAAGCAACCATAGCCAAATTTCGAAAACTCAAGATACGGGATTGCTCCGTTGTGGCTTGCACTCCGTACACTAGGAGGGAATGCATGATTTAAAGTCATAGATGGAATAATAACGATGGCATATGCAACGGCCAAACTTGAGGAGATGAGTGCAGTTTGGTCCCGTTAACTCTGACAGAAGATATTGGCCCGGAAAGTTGTTGAACTTCGTCTTAAACAGCACAGGCAGGCGGGAGCGGCTAGCGATCCTTGTAACCAACCTTGAGGAAGACATGCTTTCCTACGTGCCGATCATGCACGTCCGACCGGGCAGCGGTACAGGGAGACCATGGTCATGTTACATTTGCGCTTCCTCCCTGCAAAAACACACCGCAGAACTAAGTTTTGCTGAATAAGTTTTTGTGATCGTATGGTTGCAATGCCAGAACAGAGAAGAATGATAGTATCAACTGCGTCTAGAGATAGATCTAATTCCTTGTATTTAATAAAAGATTTGATCATGGATGATATTTCCCTCCCTTAGTCCCAGAAGAGATCTAACGCCGTACTCTGGCAAATTGGCAGTTAACTTAGCTAGTTAAAGCATTCCACGTGATTCCACTCTAAACTTCAAAATATCCATCAGTCGAACTATTCCCAAATAGGTAGACTTTGACTTCATTTGGATCTTGATATGAGAGATCTCAGCTCTGCCATCGAGTCCGTCTCGTTTACCCTAACTCTTCTTCCTAACAAAGTTGCAGCGCAATGCGAATGCGAAGAGAGATTCTAGTTGCCGCCGCTCTTGGCGAAAAACCTCATTCAATCCATAGAAACACGCCCATGTATCTCATCTCTGCCCCCCCGAGGTTCCGGCATCCCAAGGCCTGACGAGCAAAGGATAACTAGTTAGTCCAAACAGGTACCATAAGGATTAAGCATGGGTTGGTGATGGGTGTCCGGGGAAGTTTCGTGGGCATTCCCGTCCTTGATTTTAGCGCGCTCCGTCTCAAGATTATGGTATACCGACGCCGTTCGTCGAGCCACCTGGTAACTACTAAGAACGTTCTACCAGCACTCTCTGTGTCGGAGTACTTTCCGTTTCAACAACGGATATGAGAGCCTTTTTTGTGTTGATAAGCTGCTTGGAAACGTCAATGCCATGTTCTAGATGCAAGACGCCCCCCCACCTTAATTGGAGAATGCATACAGTGCTGCTCACTCATATACAGATACCCTTGAGGTTCCCGGGGACACCTATGGTATCGGGCACAGGTCTCCAGGAGGAACGCTGCTGTGTAGAAAGTTTCAGCTGGTATTCTTAACGCGGTTTCTCTTCTGACCATTGCTATCCTTATTTTTTATTTTTATTTTTATTCTGTCCGTCTTTCTCTTCCCTGGCTATATTGTCGAGATTCTTCTAGATTTCATAGTTGAGATAGTTTCAAACATTCTTTTGTTCCGTCAAAAACAACAAAACCCATTCAAACTCCTGTTCCTACTTAGGTACCCATGGGAAAGGGGTAATCTCCATTCTTTCTACATATCTCCCGCATTTTTGGTTTTGGAGCCAGTAATGATCTCAGACTCATTTCCAGCCGAAAAATCCCCTGGCGAAGGTTCTCGAGTGCAAAACCAAGCGGCAGAGATCTCTGACAATGAGGCCATTGATCCGAAGAAAGAGAGTAGACTGTTACGAAAAATTGACATCCATCTTCTGCTCCCGCTATGGGTCATATTCCTCTTCGGGTTTCTTGACAGGATCAATTTAGGGAATGTGGCAGTCCTCGGGATCGTAGAGGAACTGAAGCTCAAGGGCAATGATTTCAACATTGCTCTGCAGATCTTCTTTGTCCCTTACATTATTTTAGATATTCCAAGTAACATTGTCTTGAAAAATTTCGCTCCTTCGACATGGATCAGTCTGCTTACATTCTTTTGGGGTACGTGGAACTACGTTTCTAGAACCAGAGGATAATAATTAGTTACCCCAGGTTTTCAGTGAAAACGCTAAATTTGTACCTCTTCATATTCAGGCATCGCGGCTATGTGTCAAGGCTTCGTCAAGAACGACGCGGGTTTGATCGCTTGTCGATTCTTCATTGGTGTCTTTGAAGCCGGCTACGTCCCTGGCTGCGCCTATCTCATGGCCATGTTCTACAAACGCCACGAGTTCCAAAAGCGTTTTTCCATATTCTGGGTTGCCGGGTTGGTGGCGGGTGCCTTTGGTGGCCTTCTTGCCTACTCTCTGAACCACATGCAAGGTCGGGGTGGCTACTCAGGCTGGCGGTGGATATTCATAATCGAGGGTCTCATATCCGTTATTCTCGCCGTCCCCGCCAAATTGTTCTTAACCGACTGGCCCGATAAAGCCATATTCCTCACAGAGGAGGAGAAAGCACTCCTTCACAAACGCCACTCGGAAGACGTGGGCGGCTTCGCAAGAATGGATCGACTGGATTCCACGGCCTGGAAGCGGATCCTGACTGATTGGAAGACCCTGGTCGCGAGCTTGATATACGTTGGAATCACCGTGTCGGGCTATGCAACTGCGCTCTTCATCCCGTCTATAGTCAACTCTCTCGGTTACAGCGGCCTGCAAAGTCAGATACAGAGCATCCCGGTCTGGGCCACCTCCGCTGCCACCACCGTGATTGTCTCGTATTTCACCGACCGCCTCAGGTACCGGTACGGCTTCATCATGTTTGGCGTCATGTTCGCGAGCATCGGCTACATCATCCTGATATGCCAGGGCCCCTTGAAGGGTGGCTTGCCACTTGGTGTCCGTTACATGGCCGTTTTCTTCGTCACGACGGGTTGCTATATCGTGCAGCCAGTGACGATTGTGTGGCTGGTAAATAACCTGGGTGGGCATTACAAGCGTGCTGTTGGTCTGGCTATCCAAGTTGGCTTTGGGAATCTTGGTGGTATCATTGCGAGTAATGTGTTTGTGCGCAAGCAGGCCCCGAGGTATTTTGTAGGCTATGGTGTTGCGTTGTCTATGGTGATCTTCTGTGGGATCATGAGTACGGTATTTGCGCTGGGGTTAGTTAGGGAGAATCGGATTAGAGAGAGGGGGGAAAGAGATGCAAGACTTGGATCGGAGGAGTTAGAAAATATGGGCGATGATGATCCAAGGTTTCGGTTTAGTTTGTGAATGTGTTTTTATGACACAAGCACAATTACTTATTTTACACACTACTTGAGTTTGCATTGTAATTGAAATTGAATTGATACACTTGTAATAACAGGGTGGATATTTGTTTTTGTGAGTTGATGCACTGTACAGATTTACGTGGCTAAAAGTAATCGTGATGGTTACCTGGTATCGTTGGTTTGAATATACAATGCAATGTTTAATTGGACAAGTCATTCTGAATTGATCATCCACTACCCGCTTCTGCATCGGGTGTCAGCAAACTTCAACAGCACGCTTAACTCACCCCCTTTTTGGCTATTTTTATATCGAGAAGTCCGAAGATAACTGTCAGGCGCAACAAAACGAACTCCTTTTGGACAAGAAGAGCAGGGGTAGATGGAATACTCTTAACTTCATACTGGCGGATAAACGCAAATATTTTCTCAGGAAGAGGATTTTGCGGGAAAGCCCTAACACGGAAAGAAAAATATACGGACATAAGAAATATTAAAAACGTTGCTCTTCGTTCTTCTTTTTTGGCATTTTTCTGTGAAGCTGCCGTAAACACTCTAAAGAACCTTAGCAGCAGCAAAATACCTGACTCAACCCAATAGACAATAATAAGAACACAAAGGAAAGGTAAGAAAGAGGGAAAGGAAAAGGGAAAGAGACCACAACCAAAAGCCGAAATCGCATATGAGTCACAACAGTCAGCAAACAGTAAAATCAAGTCGCTTCCCACATCCACGCCTGCCCACCTACCGCTGTAGGAGGTAAAATGACCAATTCACAGAAAGGAAAGAAATGAAGGATAACCATAATGACAATGACAATGACAACCAAGTGCCATCGGCCAATCCGATTATACATCCTATGCCGCGGCCTAGTCGCCCACCCCAAAGGGATAACAAAAGACCAAACTACAGTAAAGGAGGAAAATATGCAAGCATGCATGCATGATGCCAGTTTCGACTGGGCATGGACATATATCGTGGTTCGCATTCGTAGGAAACATGAGAGAAGGGCTTGTTGGTTGGCGGTTAGTTGGTCGGTGAACTCGCGTGGTCACCATTTTCGTATGCGTTCGTGTCTACATCTGCACTTATATTTCGGATTTGCGTCTTGGGGATGGCGATAGTGCCTAGCGAGGATGGGGAGGAAAAGGAACGTAGAAGCAGAAAGAGGGGTATCCGAGGATGGCAGCATAAATGAAATGAAGTGTTGCTCGAAGAATGCATGTTATGCTCTTGTTTGGACCTTTGAATCCATCAATTACTTCGTGCAAATTACCTACACGAAAACCCAGGGAACGTCTTGCGATCTTGGACGTTGAGTTCGAATTGGAAAATACCTTGTACGGTTCCGATATACCTATAGAAATTGTAAATATTTTTGTTAGTTTCGCGTAATCAAATCCGACGATACAATTGTAAAGGACATGGCGCAATGAAACATCACGGTTGAGTATATAACTTACAACATCCGCCCGTCCTCTCCCCATCCAATCCCAGCAGTCCCAACCCCACGTTCCCGCTCGCGACTAGTCGACGCAAAGGTCACATCATCACCCATAGTCGTGCGAATCCAGCGCGGTGCGCGAAGCTGGTCAAGCTCCATGCGCCGTCGATACTGGCCAAAAGTCGTCCCGGTCCTCCGACTCTCCTCAATAGCCGCCTGCCGCCGTAACCGGCTGCGCTCCTCGTGGCTTATTCCCGTTTGCGACTCTTGCTGTTCTGCAGCGGATGCATCGGGCGGGTCCGCTCTTCTGGGGATGGATCTTGTGCGGTGCAGACGAATCTGTTGGGTCTGGATGGCTAGAGGTGGAGTTTGCGGGGAGTGGTCGAACAGGACACGGGCACGCAGGGTTTGGCGGCTGCTGCTTGCAAGGCCGCTTCCGTTTGGCTGGTCGCTGTCCGTGGATTGGGCTGTGCCGTTACGACCTGTTGTGTTCGATCCATCGGCATCAGAAGGGTTGTCTGATATCTGTATTTGGGATGGTGACTGGGTCCATCTTAATGTTACGGATGGGGCGTTGATTCCGTGGGCTGCGAGTAAAGTAGGTGTCAATCGGTCACCTTGAGATTGCGCACCTGTGACACGACGTGGTGGCTGTTGAGTTGCCGCTCGCAGTCTCTCCAGTTGGCGTTCTGCAGCGTAATCAGAGCGAAAAACGGCGTCATCTAAACCCGGAGAGCCCCCGCGAGGAGAGCGATTACCCATGCGGGTTTCTATAAGCAGCTCAGGGCTCAGACGCCGTGAAATCCGAGACGTTGACCCCTCGTCCCATTCAGATGTATTCATTGACTCGACAATATGCCTCTCTCTATAACCTAAATCCCGTAGCAGATCTTCACGCAGTGTCTCATGTTCTAAATCCCCACTTGGCTGATCCCTTTGAGATGACGATGAGTCTTCAATAATATTTACGAGATGGTTGGGAGCTTCCGGGTCAAGATATCGATGTGGATCATCTGAATCTGATCCTCCTTCAGGCTCATCTCTGCCTATTCGGGTTGGCACCATTTGCAATCCCGGTTGATCCAAGTCAAGAGAAAGAATCTGACGGCGGGAAAATGCCTGGCGGACATCTGCCACTCCCGCTCGCCCATAATCTTCAACCCAGACGAGAAGATCCCAAGGTCTTGGGGAGAATGACATGGAACGAACCGCACCTCCTTCAAAGTAAGACCGGGACGACTGAAACACACAAACAATATCTTCTCGTCCACTATCATCTTCCGGATCAGTATTTAGAATGCTTTTTACATCGAAGACTGTGATAATTCCTGCTTGCGAACCAACCGCGCAAAGATGGCTGGAAGGGGAAAACGCGATGGTAAAACAACAACAGTCATCGTACTGGGGATCTGAGTCTAGTTCGACGGAGCGGATCAACGGCCAGTTCCATCCAATCAGCATTTTCTCGCTGTTTCGAACTGCGATTCTATTTTCCGGAGATGGTTCAACGCGATAGAAATAAATACGATTGGCGTCGCCAACGGCAGCAAGAAGTTTCGAGTCTGGCGAGATAATGGCATAGTTCATGCATATTGGATGACGGATACTTTGAATCATTTCCGAACGAGTGAGAGAATAAATGCTCACGGTTGTGTCATTATTACTGGAGGATCCATCACATGTTAACCACGCTGGGAAAATAAGGTGTCAAAAGACATCTGGGAAAGCACGGAAAACCGCGTACCTGAGAACTGCAACATCTTCATGCGCATAGATGGGAGCTTCGCCTGGCAGACGATGAAGCGTTACCGAATTGACTATACTACCACCGAATTCATGTATTTTTATATCTTAAAATAAGGTCGTCAGCGGAGAGTATGTCATAAGAGAAGGGAAAGGACAGGGCCTCACTAGAACTTGATGGTGGGAATCGCGGGCGCACAGGATCTAGGTCGACTGGCAAAGGGCTATCTACGCCCACACGAGGAGGAAGCATAGCATGCGGGGTCGATGAGGACGGGTCCCCGATCCTGATGAAGGCGCAATCCCCATGTTCTGAGCCTCCAATTCCAATCCATCCTAGACCAGCCGTCAAGCACTTTGGCTCGAAGGGCACGACAGCAATTTTCTCACGTTTTCTAGACGAGGTGTATATGACATATATTTGCCTTTCGACAGCGAGATAGATCCGATCTGGGTCAGCAGTGCTGATGTAGTGACGGAGCTGATGGTGGCTGTGTTGCGCCTGTTAGTGATGATGGAGCTTTCCCGCAATCCATATAGCTAGCCAGGGGCCAAGCAAGCTGCTACTGACGTATTGGGGATCCTGATAGGGAAGAATTTTCGATTGTTTGCGAGGACAAGACAATCAGTAGGTCGACAACTTATTTATGTGAACATTACTGAAGTCAGTAAAAGGCCATATTTACATATTGAGGCGGGGGGTTGATGGGAGAGGAGAGTGAGGGCGTAGATAGCGGCACTCACAGCAATGCGGAGTCGAGCGTCATGCTGGCCAGGTGAGCAAGGCCGCTCCGGGCATTGTATTAAGAGGAGGTCAGAAGATGGTGGAGTAAGAAGTAATCTGACTAAAAGAAGGCAGAGATCAGAAGCAAGAAAAGAAGCAGTGTGAGTTGTTTTTTGCTGCAGCGGCATTCGAGGTGGTGATGGGTATAAACGGGTTTTGGTGGAGGGCAAATTTAACTGCTCGTCGATGACGGCAGACTCAACCAAAGCAGTGAGTGGGTTGTTAAGGGAATGGGGGCTGTGGTGGGGACCAGGTACCGCCGCACACAAATAGCATGGGGAAGGTACCTCCATCGTAGTTACCGCATGCCCATAAGCTCCATAGCTGTAGTTACGGAGTCTCCGCTCTCTATTGACTTACTAAGTTACACGTACCTCTATGAACTAGCAATATTTTTGCATACTTATAACAATCAAATGCCCGTGTCTTCTTCTAACACCGCATCTCATCTTTTGATCCTTCTCCGTACACTGTCCCCCTCCGCTGTCCCCCTACGCCTGTATGCTGCATCCTCAAACACAACATTCCCCATCACTTCCCCTCCAGCCAATCACAGAGTTGTATCTCTTCCCTGCTGACATAATTCCTGACTCTGTATTGATCACGTGAGACTTCCGTCTTCCACTGCTTTCGACGAATCGCCCAAATAGGAAAAGCGTCACTCGATTTTAATATTTTTTTCTTCGCATTCGACGTCCAACCTCTTGAACATCTTCTCTCCCTATACTATCCCTATTCCATCCCCGTATGTCGATTTCCGCATCTGCTCCTCATATCCGCTCTTCTGATTTCTCTTCCCCTTCCTTGCATCTGTATTACTAGGATCCGTCTATCTTGTCCCACTGTATTTTAATATATATATTCTTTGACTATCTCATAATGCTTGCTTCCCGGTTCTCCCGTGCGGTATGTGTATAACCATCTAATTCTACCCCTAAAGCTCCACAGAAAGACCATTGTTAGATTGACTTGGAAATCCATTCGGTTAGCTTCCTCGTGCGGTTCCGTCTTTTGCTCGTTCTTCCTCTCGTTCCTCCGCTTACAAACTCCCTGCTACACCATTCCGAAGATGGAACTCAACAGAAGGCGGAGAGGAGAAGGTGAAGGGCCAAGTTATCGGTATCGATTTGGGTACGTACAAACTCGTTAAAAGCTTCAGATAATTTCTATCAGTAAATGCTGGTCATTTGATATTCTAGAGCTAACTGAGACGATTGACCAGGTACCACCAACTCCGCTGTTGCTGTGATGGAGGGCAAGACCCCAAGAATCATTGAAAACGCCGAAGGTCAGATTTTATTTCCCCCCCCCCCCCCCTTCCGTATCCCCGGTTGATTCCATGGCTACGAAACTTAAGGTTGAGAACTTCAAAGAACTTCAAAACTAACTTGCTGTTCCAGGTGCACGAACAACTCCCTCAGTGGTTGCTTTCACCAAAGATGGTGAGCGGCTTGTCGGTATTGCCGCTAAACGACAGGCTGTTGTTAACCCTGAGAATACCCTCTTTGCAACTAAGCGTTTGATCGGACGCAAATTCACCGATCCCGAGTGCCAGCGTGACTTGAAGGAAGTTCCTTACAAGATCGTTCAACACGCTAACGGCGACGCATGGGTTGAGGCTCAGGGCCAAAAATATTCTCCATCCCAGATTGGAGGCTTTGTCCTCCAGAAGATGAAGGAGACTGCTGAAGCCTATCTTGGCAAACCCGTCAAGAACGGTGTCGTCACAGTTCCCGCCTACTTCAATGATTCTCAACGTCAAGCTACCAAAGATGCCGGTCAAATCGCCGGTCTCAACGTTCTCCGTGTTGTCAATGAGCCTACCGCTGCTGCTCTTGCCTACGGTCTCGAGCGTGAGCAGGATCGCGTCGTTGCCGTCTACGATCTTGGTGGTGGTACTTTCGACATCTCCATTCTTGAAATCCAGAAGGGTGTGTTCGAAGTCAAGTCCACCAATGGTGACACTCATCTTGGTGGTGAGGACTTCGATATCACCCTTGTCCGCAACGTTGTGCAACAATTCAAGAAAGAGTCCGGTATCGATCTCTCAAACGATCGCATGGCTATCCAGCGTATTCGTGAGGCCTGTGAGAAGGCTAAGATCGAACTTTCCTCCGCTCTCCAAACTGAAATTAACCTTCCCTTCATCACCGCTGATTCCTCCGGTGCTAAGCATATCAACTCCAAGATGACTCGTTCTCAGCTCGAGGCTCTCGTTGACCCTCTGATTTCCCGCACTATCGAGCCCGTGCGCAAGGCTTTGAAGGATGCCAATCTCCAGGCTAAGGACATCCAGGAGGTCATCCTTGTTGGTGGTATGACCCGTATGCCCAAGGTTGGAGAGTCCGTCAAGAGCATCTTCGGCCGCGATCCCGCCAAATCCGTCAACCCAGATGAGGCTGTTGCCATTGGTGCTGCCATTCAAGGAGCTGTCCTCGCTGGTGAGGTCACCGACGTTCTTCTCCTTGACGTTACTCCTCTGTCCCTCGGTATTGAAACACTTGGTGGTGTGTTCACTCGTCTGATCAACCGCAACACCACTATCCCTACCAAGAAGTCCCAGACCTTCTCCACTGCCGCTGATTTCCAGACTGCCGTCGAGATCAAGGTTTACCAGGGTGAGCGTGAGCTCGTCCGTGACAACAAACTCCTTGGAAACTTCCAACTTGTCGGAATCCCACCCGCCCACCGTGGTGTCCCTCAGATCGAGGTCACCTTCGACATTGATGCTGATTCCATCGTCCATGTCCACGCTAAGGACAAGTCCACTGGCAAGGACCAGTCCATCACCATCGCCTCCGGCTCCGGTCTCTCTGACACCGAGATCCAGAACATGGTCGACGATGCCGAGAAGTTCGGTGCCCAGGATAAGGAACGAAAAGCCGCTATCGAAGCCGCTAACCGCGCCGACAGCGTCCTGAACGACACTGAGAAGGCCCTCAAGGAATTCGAGGACAAACTCGACAAGACAGAGGCTGACCAGATCAAGGAGAAGATTGCCTCTCTCCGTGAAGTCGTCGCCAAAAGTCAGTCTGGCGAGGGCTCCATTACCGCTGACGAGTTGAAGGCTAAGGTTGATGAGCTCCAGAATGCCAGTCTTACCCTGTTCGACAAGATGCACAAGGCCCGTTCTGAGGAAGGACAGCAGCAGCAATCCCAGCAATCAAATGAGGGCCAGCAGGGTGGTGAGGGAGAGAAGAAGCCATGAGAAACACAAATTTGAATCCTTAAAAAAGCCTATTCTAATTAATACAAAAAGTAGTTATAGACTCCTGGGATTCCTTTTGCTCCTTGCCTGCTCTTTTCCATAAATCCATCTCTTCCCCCTTTTATCTGACTGAGGTTTCAACCTTTTCTTTTCCCTTTGTGTATTCATGTTTCATGTTCGATTGTCGTCATTTCCATCAAAACTTTTTTTTTATTTCCCTGTATACCAGCCTTTTTATGTGTTTCTTCATCTCTCCCATAACCGGTGTTGGAGTTTAATTTTCCTTTTTTCTTCTTTTTTTTATCGTCGTTCTTATACTCTTTCATAGCAATGTTTTACGTGTGCCATTTTGTCTTTCAAGGTCACCACGGACTTGGGAACGATATGAGATGGGGGAGAAATCTTTTTCAACCGGTGCGTTGAGGGATAAGCATTGGGAACGGCGGTCCAAAACAAATATATGAATTTTTTGTCAATTAAAAAAATGGTCGTGGATCGGGGTGACAAAAGCGGTCTTGGGTTGGAGAAGATGGGCGCAATCGGTGGTTTGACAAGGTAGCCCGACTGATGGGGTGGCATAGCTGCCGGTTTTACACCGTCTTTTCTCCCTCTATTTATTTCTCTTTTCGTTAATCATAGAATAGCAATTCTCCTCTCTTGAAGTTATACATTAGTTTTAAGTCTTAACTTTCGCTTCTGTTTTCTCTGCTTTATCAAGTTTTAACCCTTCCCTCCCCTTACCCTCGCCCTAACGCCCCTGGGTAGAGTGTCTTTTCCAGACATCATCCATCCCCTTTCACCTCTCTCTCAACATTGAGAAACATGGAGTATATCTATCAGTAAATGTCGTCAAGGAGCATGAACCTGCTCGTATGTACCGTGTATTTTGTAGACTCCATAGATGGTTTTGTTGTGACTTTATTCGACGCCTGCAAGCGTATTCGAGCGAGTAAATGAAGTATGGATGTGTATAGTAAACCCACCATTCTCCGGAGACACCTGCATCTTTAAACTCTGAAGTTGTATTAAGTACAGTACATCTTTCTTTTCCCTCACTCTTGGGAACACCCCTTTTCCACTCCACTTCTCCACTACACACAGATCTCACTTTAACTCAAAAAACCATTGTCACTATAACTTATTATATTCATCATCTTGACAAGGGACAACCAAACCAAATTCTTCGGAATTCCAATGTAGTCGGTATGTGCCCAACCCTTCAATTCATTACTAATAAATTAATCTGAAATATCTGCAAAATCCATCCGTGCCAGAATTCCTCCTCCTTTGCATGGAGGAAGAAAATATAACAGCTGTCAAAAACGCTCTAAATACATACTGGCCCTCTCTCTCCGTCTCCCCTGCCAACTCCCCACACAAAATAAAATAAACCCCCTTACACGAACGACTAGATTCAAACCTATTAACAGAAACCTTTGACCTGATCGTCTCCCCGGCAAACTCCTTCGGCCGCTTAGATAGTGCCTTCAACGGCGCCATCTCGCGCGCCTTCTGCCTACCACACCACAACTATAATTCCTTCACACATGCAGCACAGGACGTGCTATATGAACGCTGGCGCGGCTATGCGCCGCCCGGTTCCTGTACGCTTGTCCCCTTTCCAGCGGAGATTGCGTGGACAGCGCCATGGGTCCATTGTGTCCGACTATGCGGATGCCGGAGTGTGTAAATTGGGATCGCGAGGTGGTTTACAAATGCATGTGGAGTTTGCTGTGTGAGGTAGAGAAGTGGAATTAAGACGTTAGGGAGGGGGTGGAGAGAGGGGGCAGGGTGCAAGGAGAAGGAGATCGGGAAGGGGATGGTGGGGAGAGGAAGAGGATTGATAGAGTTTTGATGCCGCCATTGGTGGTTGGGGTGGGGAATGTTAGTAAGGAGAAGTGGTCGGGCCAGATTGTGTTGGCTCTGAAGCATTTTGTGGATGCATTGGAGAGGACTGAGAGGTGGAGGAGATTGGAGTGGAGTATGCTGGGTCGAGAGAGTTTTGAGGTTAAGAAGACGTGGCGTGAGAAGCAGAAGGCGTGGGGTGATTGGTAGATTGATTTAGTTTGGGTATTTTGTTTAGTGAGTTGTGTTGTCCTCGCTTGGTATGAAAAAAATAGCGTAGAGGGATAAATTTGCTTTCCTTCCTCTCTTTAGTCTTGTGGTAGGAGTGGTCGAGAATTAGATGCCGGCTGCAGATAATTCTGAATAGTCGGGTTGAGGATCAGGGTTGATGTCGATGGCGAACACAAAGATTTTTTGCAGTGTTTCGGTGTGATAATTCGTCTTCCGAGCACAATGTCATCTCGATTGCATGTAACGATCAACCTCAAAAATTGTGGGACTTTTGAGATGTGTGCTCGATTGCTCGATGGTTTATATCATGTCTCAAAACCGATTTCCACATTAGAGTAAGAGATCAGAGACCAGCTCATGATAAGCCAACAAGAACTTTCCACCCAGTCCCAAGCACAAGCACATTCTGGATCATATCAACATCCCTTTCGTCCCACTCCACACACCCCTCCATCTAACTCAGTCTACCCCCTCAACACAAGCAGATGAACCACATACCCAGACCCCCCCTCCAACTCCTTCCCCGCAACCTCATCACAAACCCTCCACACCCAAAACTCCTCCAGGGCTGCCTGCAGCCACGACTCAAACACATCCGGCGCCCGCAGCTGCTGCGCAATAACACATACCGTAGGATTCCTCCTGTCTGCAGCGAAGGACGATGATTCCTGAACACATGTACCCATCACCTCCCCCCTCCCTTCTGGGGACGGGGAACAGGGAGGTATGAACCCAGGTCGCAAACGACAGATATCCGCGCACGTCTGCACGAATGGCTCGATCAGGGCGTCATTATATATACAGTCGCAGGCGAGAAGGAGGTCGAAGCCAGGATCTCCCTTCGCTTCTCCTTCCAATTCCCTTGGCTCTTCTCCCTTTTTGCCAGAGGTAGCGTTATGTTGTCTACCTGAGGAAGGATGGGATTCTGCCCCTTGCACATGGATGTCAAGAACCCGTTTCAGCGTGGAAGGGGAGTCGAGCTCCCAGTCCAGCGTGGTAAATATGATATTCGCCATCGGATTGTCTGGATGGCATCCAGAAGAAAAATGGGTTTGTTTGCGAGGGCGGCGTCCATTGCGGTGATTACGGTGGCGTGATGTAGTTGAGCTAGTTTTTCCTGCACCTTTATCTGTGGCTATGGCATTGCTTTCGAGGTTTTCCTTTAGTAACCTGTGTACGTATTCTTGGTCAGTAACGATGTAATGGCTGACGGATGGAGCCAAGGTCATGGCTATTAGGCCTGATATTCCGCAGCCGAGCTCTACGATAGTCGAATCCGGGTTTAGGACTGAGGATGTCCAGAAGATGTTTTGTTTAGAGGAGAGCCATTTTGCGATTAAGGGGGTTATTTTCCACACGACTAGAGGGCGGTCAGAAAAGGGGTTTTTCATCGTTGGGTTGGGAAGTGTATCTTTCCCCTCTCCTCTTTTTTCTTTTCTTCACCAGCTTTGAGACTAAGGTATCTAAAGCAAAGCTGTCAAATTCGAACGTGACAAAAAAAACGTACCTGCTCCCGTAGTACCGCCTGAGCGGGTTGAAGAGAGAATAGTTGGTGACTGGCGTATTACAAAATCCCGTCCGTGGATCGTGAGATCGAGTGTGCTTGTGCGTGAATCGACAAAGCCAAGGGTATGCGAGGGCAGTTGCTGACAGAATAGGGAGAAGGCCTCTATATTTTCCCAATTAATAAGGGGTAGAGGATAGATCTTCTTTTGAGTTCAGATATTGACTCTATGCCCTATATCAAATGCGTGTGTGCCGCCTACATCAAACATTTCTCCCCTTTTATTTCTTCAAGGGACGTCCAAGTTCCTTACCTTCTTCAGCGTCTTCGACTTCAGGCCCAATCACATGCAAAAACTCATGGAAATGCATGATTGGTTGATCAGATCAATTGACATTTAAAAGCCTATATAGCACCAAAGGTCACTTTAATATTAACTCGACAGCCATTTTCATGTATTCAGTGTTTTGCATCTAGAGCGAGAAAATTAGCATGGCTCTTTTTTCCTCGATACTTTTTGAGATGGTTCGCTTATGTTTAGACACCAAATTCATGAAAGAGATAATATATAATGAAGACACAAACGTACTGAGCTGATCTCAGTACAATGTTTTAGAAATCTTCAATAGTTTGATGCGTGGCTAGAAATCACGAGACACCTGGCAAACTCACGAGAGTACATGTAAAACGAATAACGGGATAATTGAAGAGCACTATTCTCTCCTGAAAATGAAATCCAAGGTGCCATAAAACTCGAAGTCTCCATACACCCCTAGGGATGCAGGGATGTAGTGACATACCCACTTGTTCTTTTGACCTGTGGGGGGGGGTGGGGGGGGGCTGATATCCAGACACACTGGTCGATATCCGCTACACAAGAAAATGCAGTCCAACGAGACAGCAGTTATGTGTCAATGTCAAAGACGTATATGAAATCAAATGGAAAAACAAACAAATAAACACCAGTCTTTGCGGATAGATGCCGGATACAGGCGAACCCCTATTTCCCTTCATGTGCTGACTTCGAATATAAGCTTGATTACTCATCCTCAGATGTAGTTGTAATTAAAGACCACGCTATTGCGTATTCCGCCGTAAAAAAAACACGCTTCCAAAAGCCCGATATTGTTGGGAAATGCAAACAGCACAAACAAACCTCCCCGTCCTCCCAATTAGAACTGGTGAACGTACTCGGGTCTTCTTGGGGAGGGGAGGATTGGTCAAATTACGCGTAAAGTGGCTGCAAAACATCTAGTTATTACCTACCAGAATAATGGGAGATACTTTGTTTTGCCTCCTTTCTAAAACGTGAGACTTTGCTCCGCTGAAAAAAAGAGGAAAAAGAAAAAAGAAAAAAGTACGGTGTAGAAAAGTCTTTTATTCAATCTTCTGGAAAACGAGTCTATGCAAGGAACCCTTCCCTTTCCCCTGACTGTCACTCGTTTCATCCAGGCATTCGATGGCACTAGTTACCTGAGGTCGTGGCTGTGTACGTACCCGTGTATCCTGTGAGTGTACCAAACTTCTTTCCCATCACCTTTGTAACCAGTCCTGCTGTATGGAATATGGAACTTTCTCGCGCTGGCACAAAATACAGGGCGCCAAGAGAATGGCTTCCGCAACCAGGATGAGGTAGGGGTGTTAAGGGTTCCCTTTTTTTTTTTTTTTTTTTTTTTTTCAAAAAGACGACATCTTGGAAATTCCCCCTATCTGCGATCACTTCCTCAATTCATCAACAGAGTAGGTTGGTGGTTGGTTTTCAGTCTTATCTGAAGGGGTTTCCCCCTTTGCCCAGCCAATATGTGGCTGCCAGAGGGTCTTGGTTTTGTTGCCATTTGTTGCCTTTGCAATGGAAAAGAGGCCCGACTATGTAGGTCTCCCAAGCCACAGAACAGCTCACATGGTCTGGAATCAGAGTCTCCTCCTGGTCAAACAAAAAGGACAGCAAGACTAAAAGGAATAAAAGTAGAAATAGGTCAGGATCTAACCGTCAAAAAACCTCTCTCCCCCTCTCAGCTCTGAGGGGCTCGCTCGGAGCCAAGCAATTTTCACGGCTGGTTCGTTGACTTCTATGCGGAGTATTACGAGGGCAATAATAATGCTTTGGGGCCATTAACAGAGTCCACGTCAGACCCCCCTCTCTTTACTCCTTCACTCTCTCCATTTCCAAGTTCCAAGATATGCACTTTATTCAGCTTAGAACTAACCTGTCGATGATGATGCTTATGGAGCCATGGACCCCTTTGACTGTGAATCTCACTTCCGCTTGGCGCTTGGGCTCACTGTAGTTACTTTAAATCGCCTCTGCCCATTTTTGTCAAACTCTCATATGATTCCGTCGTTCTCTTGGTGTGCCTAGGCAGTTTCACTCCTTGTCAGAAAGTTGCAGCCGAGAAAAGAACCTAAAAAAAAAAAAAAAGATTAGAATATCCGCGCACACAAGGAGGGCAGCTGACAGCTGGCCTTGTCTGGCCAATTATTTAGGATCCTTGGAAACGGCGAAGGTGGGAAAGCTAATCTGGATATTTATTTATCCATCAAATGCATTTTTGTGCGGCCAAGTGATCTTCCTCGTAAGCCGATACCTGTCGGTCACTCACAGTCTGCCTGCGACGACCTCGAGAAAAAAGAAAACGCAAGCAAAAGACTTGTTCTAAATTACCTGGTGTAGCCAAGGTAGCGCGATATAGATAGACAAAGTGATCAAGATTTGCTGTCTCATCGGTCTATATATATATGCTCACCAGCTGTGCGAGTGCGGATCACGGGACTACGTACCTTTTGGCGGCGGCAGAAAGGTACCAAGATTTTTCAATACGTGGTTTCAGACTTAAGTCACAGGGATACTGGCTTGACTGGTAAATCGAGCCACCCCTTTGTCAAGTGGTCGTATTACAAGAAGACTAAATTGAGCTTAATAATGACTTTATTTAAAGTATGTAACTAATTATCAACTTGTCACTAGCTTTTAATAATATAACTAGTTAACCTAGTTAACTAGTTAGTTTAATAATATTACTAAATTATCAATTGCCAAAAAAAAAAAAAATTAAAATAATTAAAATAATATAAAAAAAGTTATATTATAATTATTTAAAGTTAAAGTATAATAGTTATCTTATTTTTAATTTATAATAAATATTATATTTATTATTGTTAAATATAAATACTTAAAAATGTATAAAAATAATAATAAAAACTTTGATATTTTTTAGAAATATTTATTATTATTTTATTTTTTATTAATAGAAATTTTTTTAAAATAATAATATATATATATATATATTTAATAAATTAATAAATTAATTTTAATTTTAATTTTTTATATAAATAAATTTTAAAATGAGTTTTTTTCTTATTTAACTTATAATTAAAAATAAATTATAATAATAATTTAAGATAGTAAGTGATATAAAACATAAAAATAAATTGAAAGAAACTAGCTAGTTTAACTATAGTTAACTTAACTAGGAATGTGATTATATAAGCTGATATCTATTTGCTAACTGACTAACTAGTCAAGTCTTCCGGTACCCAGGGCCTGTGGAGGCGTTTAACTTCAAGGATCGGGTTGAAGGTGCTTGCGGTTTATACGAGAGGACTCGGGGCTTCAACAAGACCTTGGCTTTGCTTCTCACCACTCCTGCTTCGTTCCTTCCTCCCTCTCCTTTTCCGTCGCTTTCTCTGCTCTGTGTCACTCACTTCAGCCTCTTGTTCTCTATCTTCATTCAACAACGTCCGACAACGTCCGTCAACGCCCTCATTCTACACTGTACCTCTCAGCCCCAGGACAGAACATTTTCAGGCGTGGTAATCCAATCAGAGAGCTCCGACGACGTGTCCCTGGCTATATAGCTGTCCTTGCCGCCTGTCAGCAACCTTCCTCTCACTCACGATACCCGTTACATTACTCTCGCATCATAACTCCCTGTCGTTATCTCTGACCAGCTCACAACCGTTCACATCTCTATTCACTTCACCATGACGAAAAAGGATGGCCTCCCCCTCCTGCCCCGTATCTCCAAGAAGCCTCCCTTCAGCGTCGAGGTTCCCGGCGCCGAAAAGGTTGAAGGGGAGAGCATCCCTCGTCGTCACCCTGCCGCAAAGGATGGCCTTCTGACCCAACCCCACCCAGAAATCTCCACACTCTACGAGAACCTGCAATGGAGCGTGAAGCAGTACGGAAACGCTAAAGCTGTTGGATCGCGCCGGATAGTCAATACGCATGTCGAGAACAAGAAGGTTAAGAAGATGGTGGATGGCGTCGAGCAAGAGGTCGACAAGGCTTGGACGTATTTTGAGCTAAGCGGATACACATATCTAAGCTTTATCGAGTATGAGAAACTTGTTTTGGAGCTGGGTGCGGGTTTCAGGAAGCTTGGGTTGGAGAAGAATAGCATGATCCACCTGTTTGCTGCTACAAGGTGAGTGTAGTTTAGTATTTATTAGACTCTCTTGTTACCTTGATAATCAGATTATCATTCGTGCTAACTTTGTTTACGTAGTGTGCATTGGTTGGCGACTGCACATGGTAATTTTACTCCCGAAGCACCATCACAGCTTCTGTGTTTTTTTGGCAACTCTCTCGTTTTCTAACATTTCCTTAGGCGCTACATCGCAATCGATGACTATCGTTACTGCCTATGATTCATTGGGAGAGGACGGCTTGAAGCATTCCCTTGTGCAGACACACAGCACCGCAATTTTCCTCGACCCTGTTCTCCTACCCACGCTTGAGCATGTCTTGAAGGATGCAAAGGACATTAAACATGTTATCGTAGACACAGCAACCGAAGTCAAACAAGCAGATCTGGACAGCCTTAAGGCTAGCTTCCCCGACCTCAACGTCATCAGCTTCGAAGATCTTCGGAAACTTGGCGAAGAAAATCCCGTGAACGCCGTACCACCAACACCAGATGACCTGTGTAAGTGACAAAATACCATATGGTATGGCTTATTCACCCGCTAATTTGAATGTGTAACTTTCCAGGCACTGTAATGTATACCTCCGGATCCACAGGGCCCCCGAAAGGTGTCGCCTTGAAGCATAGCACGATTGTTGCTGCTAGTATGTCAACCACGCTTTTCCTATTTTCCTGTCACCTTTTATCTCCAGGCTTGCCAAGCTAACCCCAGTTTATAGTGGCCGGCGTTGATGTCATTGTGGGACCTTACCTGGGCCCGTCAGACGTTCTTCTGACCTACCTTCCCCAAGCACATATACTCGAATTTATGTTCGAGAATCTTTGTCTTTATTGGGGTGGAACCATGGGTTACGGTAGCCCCAAAACTCTTTCTGACACATCCGTGCGGAACTGCAAGGGTGACATCCGAGAACTCAAACCAACCGTCCTTGTTGGTGTACCAGCTGTGTGGGAAACCGTCAAGAAGGGAATTATTGGCAATGTAAACAAGGGTAGTGCACTCATCAAGGGAATCTTCTGGGGAGGGCTTGCCGCCAAGAACTTCCTAATGTCCGCTGGCCTCCCAGGGTCCGGTATTCTGGATGCTGTGGTTTTCAAGAAAGTCAAGGAAGCAACTGGAGGTCGTTTGAGAATCATGTTGACTGGCGGAGGGCCGATTTCCAAGGATACCCAACGATTCCTTTCCATGACGCTCTGTCCGATGATTAACGGGTACGGTTTGACCGAAACTTCTGCCATGGGCGCCCTTAACGATCCAATGGCATGGAACCCAAATGCAATTGGCGATCTCCCCGCATCCATTGAGGCCAAACTTGTTGATTTCCCCGAAGCTGGCTACTTCTCGCACAATAATCCGCCGCAAGGTGAGGTGTGGATTCGCGGCGCCAGTGTCATGGAGGGATACTATGACAACGAAGCAGAAACCAAGTCTGCCATAACGGAGGATGGCTGGTTTATGACTGGTGACATTGGCGAGTTTGATAAGTACGGCCATCTGAAGATCATCGACCGGAAGAAGAATCTGGTCAAGACACTCAATGGCGAATATATTGCTCTTGAGAAGTTGGAGTCGATTTATCGCTCTGCTGCTGTTGTCGCCAATATCATGGTGCATGCTGCAGAGGATCAGACTAAGCCGATTGCGGTTATTATACCTGCAGAACCTGCTCTAGTTGCGCTAGCGAAGGCAAACGGGATTCATGGGGGTAGCTTGGAGGCTCTTGTCCACGATCAGAAATTGAACGCTATTGTCCTGAAGGAGCTGCAGAATGCCGGTCGTGCTGGTGGGTTGAAGCCGTTTGAGATTATTGAGGGGGTTGTGCTCTCTGATGAGGAGTGGACGCCGCAAAATGTGAGTTTTTATTTTATTTTATTTTATTTTATTTTTCGTTTTACATTTGGTTTCCTCCATTTTTTTCACAGAATTATCATTGCTTACTTGAGCCTTTTATTCGTATCTAGGGCTACATCACTGCTGCGCAGAAACTCCAGCGAAGGAAGATCGCCTCCCATTTTCATAAGGAGATTAACTGTGCATATGGGAAGTAAATGTGCTGAACTCGAGATAACCAACTGCTCTGCTCTTGAATCCTTCCATTTCCACCCTAGTTTCTCGATCGATCGATCGCCACGTCCCCGTTTGTCTACGGCGATTGAATGTGCCAGGGCAACAAAGCACACGCATCCAGATCAACTTCGTCATCCGTCTTTAATATATACCACCCAAATCCATCAATGTCCACTATTTCTGCCTGCTCTCCCAACCATTGCGCTGGCCTCGGTGTACATTTGCGATCTAGAAAGCCCCATCGGATCATCGACTCGTGCACTCATTAATTTTGCATACTTTTGGATGTTCAACCGCTTGACTTTGTCATTTACGTTTATACTTGATTGTGCAGTATATTTTACTTCCCGCCCTGACGCTCTGCAAAGTTTTTCCACTCTCCCCCTCACCCCCTCAAATTGAATATTCTCCTCCTTTCCCCTGTGGTTATTCCGATATAATGTATGTACGTCTTTGATTTTTTTTGATTTTTTTTATAATTTTTTTTTTTTTTAAAGAATTGTCTTGCTGTTTTCTCTGGCCATTTTTGGGTATGATCTTGTCTTTTTTTTTTTTTTTTTTTTTTTTTTTTTTTTTTTTCGTTTTCCTTTACGTTTTGACCCTTTTTCCTGCTCGAATGTAACTTTATGATCCTGATCCGTCTTGTCGTTGATGCTTTGGCCTTTTTTGATATTCCCTTTTTTATTTACTTATTTATTTCTCGTTTATACCTGATTGGTTCTTTGCTCTTTGTTTATTTGCTTGCATGCTTGTTATTTTTGGATTGCTTTTTATTTTATATTTATATAGTGGAATAAATATATATATGTTGGTATATTTGTGTGTTTTTTTTGAGGTAGAGTGAGAGTGTATGTCGGATGAAATTGAGATTTTGGGAACTCTCGACGCCCGGGATGATGCTCCACCTTAGTATGATTTTGTCTTTTTATTCAACTTGTCGCTATGTGTCCAAGGGGGGAAGACAAAGATGCATCTCTGTTGGAACCAAACTCTTCGCAACATAGCAGGGAAAGAATGCAAATGAATTCAAAACATTTCATCATTGTTAAATATAGTAGATATATATTCCTAGTGCGTGCTTTCAATTGAGAATATCTCAGATTAGCGTTTGGTGTAGGGTAAAGAGCTTTATAATCTTTCTATCGATATCTACATAGCTTTAGGTAGAATGCAAAAGTTATACGGTGAACGTTCAATGTTGATTCTGGTATTAAGGAATCAAAATATAATAAATAAAAAAAAAATAAAATAAAATAAAATAAAATAAAGGGAGAAAATCAACAGAAGACCCAAGTCCAATGTTTAATGGTTTGAAAGTGAGCAGCTAACCATGCTAAACCATTTTTGAACTAACGCCAACTCCATTGCCGACAATACTTCTTCAACCGCATGTCATCATTCTATCAAGCGCAAGCAATTCCTTACCAATGTCGCTCTGGAGGTATGTTTAGAATCCTACAAGTTACTTAATTTACCGATCAATAGGAAATCCCCAATATGAAAGAAGATACTGAAAAAAAAAAAAAAAAAAAAAAAAAGTCCATTCTGCACCCAGAACAGAAGCTGAAAACGAAGAAAACCTAATTAATTCTTTCTCCATTCTAGTTCCTATCGCAACCTCTCCCCGCGCACCCGCCTCCTCTTTGGAGCCGGATTGATGGCCTACGCCACTTTTGGATTGTGGTGGTCTCCAAAAATCGAGGAGGCTTTAGGAATGGTCCCAACTAAGGAGGAACAAGAGGAGTTAGAGCGCAAGATGACCATCAAGGTTTCGAGCGTTGAACGGCAGATACCGAAGTGAGGAATATATATATTTATATATATATATATATATATATATAAACAGCGGCTTCCACATCGCTGGGGAGTGGTCAAGAGGGTGGAAGGGCAGGGGCAGGGGACGAGTGTGGGAGAGGAGTGTTGGCCTGTTAATGTGCGTCTGATGCGAGTTTGTCCGATATGCTGTTAATGGCGTTGATTAAATGGAAGAGATGGATTGTAAGAATTAAGCTTTTCGCCCTTTCCTTCTCATCTTTTTAATTTAATTCCTTTTGGGCTGGTGGTGGTTTTTGGGAGTGCGGTGGTACGTATGTACGTACACACATTCCTGTTGTTGAAGTTGACAAGGAGTGCATTGAAAGATCATCAGGGTGGTAAGGCGTCGACGCCATGTGTCTGGGCGGTTGACAAACGGGGAGAGCTCGATCTGATCTCCTCTACTTTCTTTCCTTTTTTTGCTTTCGATTTTATTGAGGACTGGGAAGAGGTCTCAAGGTCTACCGTCGTGAAACCGAGAGAGGGCTAGAGGACGGTTTGGGACTTGATTACACAAAAGAGTGGAGTAAGACATCGCCGAAATGGCATATCATATCGCGTCATTGCGGTCTCCCGATTTTGGGGGGATTTGGGCCGCGAGAACCCGAAGCAAGGACCGAAACGAGCGAGGGAGTGAGAAATGCAGCTTGAGGAGAGAGAGGGGGGGATTTGATGATCAGTTCATTTGAGACTTGCAGTGAGGGATTGGGTTGAGAAAGCAAGTTGATATGCATTTTCTCATTGCAGGTGGCTTACGTTGCTTCGGTTTTTAGCTTGATTTGATTTTTGAATCATTCCCCTTCACCCCCATTGCTGACCATCCATCATCGATTTATCGTCGAATCGCATCTCGATTGAAACAAAATACCTTTTCATTCCCGATGCTGTGTACCTCAAAATGTACGCCCCATTAATCGCATTGGATGTGTTTCAAAAACCTGGTCGTCTTGGTGATCATGAAGGATTAGACATGTTCGTGTCTATAGGGAAGCAAAAGTCTCTTGAATATTACGATAGGGCGACGGCATGCCGGGGTGTTGAAGGCGGGAAAATGAAACAGCTGTTCATGCTCATTTCCATTCATTCTTGGAAACTTCTTCAAGCCTGGCTACTAATTTGTATTCCCTTGTGCTGCTTCTGCCCAGGCTAGGCCACATTGATATCTTCGAATCGGCGAAAGGGCTACTATATTCCTGCAAAAGCGAAGGCACTGGTTTAGCGGATATCGATCAAACAAATCAGTTAGCATTGGGTTTCTTCGTGCGTGAATGTTACGAACCTCACGGCTCTTCTGAAACGGTTTCCGAAACGGTTTGATATTCTTCATCTTCCTGCTACCACTCAGTCCACGATTACAGGATAGTAGCCTCCCTCCAACTCACTCATTTGACACCGAACACCACCACCACAGAGTGTCTTTCGGGATGTCTATGGACGTGTATACGAGATATCTGGGATGACTTCAAGAAAAGAAGCCAATGCAGTTTGTCAGTTCCCCGAAACTGGCCTTCATATTCTCCTTAACTCCAAAACAACAGGAACTGCATCAACACGCACAATTTACTACCTCGATTTGCATCATTCCTGCATGCCCTAGCCACCAGTGTCCATGGATATTCATTCTTCCCTCCAACCACCTCATTCTGTCTAACAGTTTGATCTGTTCATTGCGCCTCATGCTTTGTCCTTCTGACAGCTCCCCATTGAGCATTACCGCCTGACAACATGATGTCTCAATCCGCTACAAATTACCTTTGGTTTACTGTCTTTCTTTTCCGTTTTCCATACTGCAACTTCTCCCTTAACGGTGATTGATTGGCTTCCTGATTTTCTCTCAAACCGTCTGCTCCATGCAGCGTCCCAAGTGGATATTCAACATAGTTCCACTTCTTTTTAATTCCCATCGGCTTTTGGTGCAGTTCATAGCCAATAAATGCCCCGAATTGTGAAACCGAGCAATGGAAATCAGCTAATGAAAAATAATACGATAATTGACAAGAAAAGTTGGAGTTGGCCTAGGCAATATATCTACCTGTTTATGCCTAATTATCCTGTGCTGAGCCGTCCTCTTGAACGGTGAGAAGTTCAGGGATGATGAAGGGAATGTATTACCGGGCACGGAGCCTCGTGTAGCCACTGCTCACCTCGTGTATACCAGTACAGTTCATGATATTTTGATGGTGACTGTTTAGCGGCGACCAAAAGCTAAAATATTGAATTAATCAATATGGGTTCCTACATAGGTGAAAACGTCACCCACGAGTGATCTTTCCCATCCTTGAAAAATACTATCTGGTTTATTGAACTATTTATTCAGGCTGCTTTGTGTGAGAATTGACAGAGGGTGAAGGATAGAAAGACTCCTATATGATTAGACTGTGGTTTCGGATTGAATAAATGCTATGACTAGGAGACAGCTGGAAATTTCAGAATGCTTATATCTTCTGCGATCTACAGGGCTAAAGTTTTACCTGCCAGTGAAAAAGGGGTGAATATCTTTGTGCTTGGTACTAGGTAGGTACTAGGGTTTAAGAAATCACGTGTAGTCGTTTCAGGGACTCCTGAGCGGATTTACATGTATGCACATGTACATACATACTACAACGTCCATATAGCAGCGAAGACAGTCTCAAAGGGTGTAGGGCTGTAAAGGGATATAAAAAGACAATGAGTGAAAAAAGAATGTTGTCATGTCGCAGCCTGATCCCTTTCAACAAAGCACATATATGAACGTGACTCGAACTTCAAACTAACTAGAACATTTCTGCTTCTTGCTTCCCTTGCGAATGCCCATGCGTCTGTCGAGGTCAACACAAGAAGTGCTCCATTTCCAAGACGAAGCCAGTCAGGCCCCCCAGCTCCTCCCAGTCCAATCCACAAAAACAAAATAAAGCGAAACTCACGAACTCAAAACACTGAGCACAGCATATTTCCCCCCTCTTACTCCCTTCTCTCACTCCCCTTCCAACTCCAGTTCCCCTCCAACTATTTCCCCCACCTCCCCTTCCCTCCCCCTTCCCCCTCCACCCTCCACCCTCCACCACGAAAACCGTACATATTGTCCTGTGTAACTTTCTGTTTATTTTCCTGTTTTGTTTCTACCTATCCACTTCTGACTTGCCCAATAATACGAACTGGAGGGGTTGTAAACCAGCAAAAAGAAAGAGAGGAAAAGTACAAGGAAATCCCTTTCTGCCGTTCCAAATGCGATTCGTCCTATAGAAACCAGGAAGCACAACCGGGGAAAACTTTTGATTCCCATCCGTAATAAAACATGTAGAAAAAGAAGAAAAAGAAGGAAAAGCGAGAAACGAGAGCTAGTGCAAAACCAAAAATCAAGTCATTTGGAAAAGGGGGCTATAACACATCAGTGTGATTGAGCCTTTAGTGTTGGAAATTGGCTATGCCCGGACTTCGCTGCAACTTGATTACAAAGGATGGCTTCGTATTACACTGAAGCAATTAAAAAATCCTTTCAGTGGAACCAAGTTCGGATCATGAGTGACCAGGCATTGAATGGAAGTGATGACATGAACGGTATAGATAATGAAACCAAATGAAAACTTATCAAGGTCCCAGAACATATTTGGGAAGGGAGAGAGAAGCTCCAGAGGGAACTTGGAAAATGTTGTTAGCAGCAATTCTCATTAATTAACTGTGTGCTGCGGGTCCCGAATGGAAAGTATAGAAAGGAACTCAGAAAAAGGAAATCATTAACGTGTTGATAAAAGAAAATTAATCAAATTGTTCATAGAGTAGAGTGCAGTTGTTCTCGAGCGCTATGCTATCGTGGTTTATGAACGTCATCGTCGAAGACTTTCAAGAACAGAGACTTTGAGGATTGTGAATTGAGTCTAGCCGTCCGTATGTATTGTCACTTGAGCGATTGATGTAGGAGCCACCGAATTTGGGGCCTGGAGGCTGGCTCAAATAACTAGTTATTCCGTGTCGTTTTAGATAGTGATTCGAGCCCTCCTGCTCGTTTTGCAAGGTTGGGATCATAGAATCGAATGCTCCATTGAAAGAGCCATCGTGGTCCTCTTGGGCTTTGACAGTCACGTCGTCATCGTAACTTGGCATATGCAAACGCAAGTTCGAAGGTTCAATGCATATTTTCCTCGAGTCAGAGGAAACGGTCGTAAGAGTTGGGTCGCTATAGGCTCCTGCAGCTGTATTGTCTTTGATAGTCTCGAGTGGATCCATCGAACCGCTGATCATGTTATAATTGTGATAATCGGGTGAGGATGACGGCGATGATATCAAGGGGCTTGCAGCTAGAGGAGAGTGGTCTGTAGATGGTAGTCGGTGGTAGTTGTACGAAGCGGGATTTCGATGGTTTGTACCATATGGTGACATTAATGAGAGATGGGTGCGTGGGGTATGACCCATGCCGGGTGGTAAGCAACCTCCTCCGTTACCATCCCCAGAACTTCCAGTGCCACCATCTGGTCCCATGCTTGCGGAACTGTCTCGTCGTCCGTCTTTATAATGGCCTGGTGAGCGACCCCGAACGACCATTGGATGGGACAATCTTTTGGCGATTAAGACCCATTGAGTATCGACTCCGTTTGGGGTGGGAGTTTCAGCATAGAGCTCGACAACCAGATTGTAATACTGCTGTTGAGCACGGCGTTTTCCGTTGTTTGCAGTCGCTTTTTGAAATTGAATACGCTCAAATGTATGAGAAGTGGGTGGTTGTGCTTGCTGAGCAGCTCCGTAGGATGACCCATAATCCAATTGCATGCTCGAGGTGTGTGGCGGGGCGGCAAATGAAATATGATTAGGTCCAACTGAAGACGCATGGGCTAATACCAGGGACGGTGGCTGCTGTGGTTGCAAAGTAATTCTCCCTGGCTTCTTTTCTGACTGCTTGTCCCGTTTGGGAGTATGCTGGACAAGTTCCCGTGTTTCGTTTTCCTGCGCATTCACGACAGCAGATATTGACATGGCGAACGAGCGAACGCACTGTGGGTTATTGTTCGGAAGTTGGACGTAGAGAGGAGAGTTGGGAGCCCATGGACGGAGCAAGAATGAACAAGATACTGAAAAATAGTTGCGACGATAGCATGTCCACTTGTCATCTACCTGAAAAAAACCTTTATGTATCTTGGCTTGGATTTCTGGATTGATAGTTTGATGGCTGTTGGTAAAAACGGAATGAAGAACGTTGGTCTCATGAAATGGGGGAGCCTCAGAGCTCGACTGACAACCTCGAGGTGAAGTGTCCACCAAGTGGTTGTACATCGATGGGGTATTTGAGTGAACATCAATCGTTCGTGTTGCGGGGTATTGGGAGTATCGGGGAATGTCTGTCATGGTGCTGTGCGGAGAGGAATATGTGTTTCGACCGATGGGGTACGGGATCGAATACGGATCAGCCCTTGGAATCAAACCGCTAGTCCCTGAAACCAACGTGCCCTGTGATTGCAAGGGTGGCGACATGCCCGATGGAGGCTGACTATATGAGGAAGTTGATATTATATGAGATTGGAAACATGAAAGCGTATACAAATCGGAGGAGAGTACGAGGGTAACTTACAGAGCAGGTACCCGTTGGATTTTTAGGTCACCAATTCTGTCATTCCACTGCAAGTTTGTTGTATGGGAGTAAGCGGACTGTGTAGAGAAGCTTTCCGCCGAAGTCACGGTATTCGAGACGGGGTTTGTCAGCGAAACGTAAGCGTAAGAGGGAGTAGCTGAGCTGGAGGTTGTTGATGATGACCGGTGGGATGGTTCAATCGGACTCATGAGAAGACCTGGTGCAGCATGAAAGCTGGAGCAGGAGGATACCAACATTAGCAGTCTGACACAGATTCACCAGTGTATTGTGTTGATAAAAACAAGTTTAACAAAAAAGCACTATGAGGGACTAAAATAAAGAACAAACAGCTGCATAATCAGTGAAAATAAATTCCAGAACTGTCTGCTGACTTAGGTTGCCGAGGGAGGTGAGAGTCTAGTTGTCAACAACCCATCGTTATGCAGCAGGATAATAATAATATGATGCCAGCAAGTCTGTCCGGCCTTTCTAAAAAAGCAAGGCAATAATTCAAGTAGCATGAAACACAAGACAGGGAGGTAGCAGTCGAGTTGCCAAACACCGAGAGCGAGTGGGAATGCAAGGGCAGTCAGAATTAAAAGAAATCTGGGCACCTACGGCACATCTTGTACCGCAGAATGTTGTGCGGCGTACCTAAAACCGTTGGTGACGGGTACAGAACTCGGATGTGCTAGTTGATGGCCCAGTGAATCGGTCCTCCGACGCTCAGCTTCGACGTCTTCGGTCGGGAAGGAAGTTGTTCCAGAGAACGCTCGTTCAGTACTGACGTACTCGCTCTCAGAGGTGGTAGGATAGTCAAGCTGAAAAGAATTTTGAAGAAGTGAAGCTGCATATAATCTTATTAGGTTTGGACCTTATAAAGGCTCATGTGAGAATTAGGAGGAAACAACACAACACGATGAAATAGATACGGATGAAGTATGGTAAGGCAGAAGGGTATCTCCGGATGTAGCTAGGTTACACGAGCATGCATCGGTGGGAGAATCGGTCAGGAAGAGATATCAAAGCGAGCAGGGGAAAGCAGTGGGCGAGGGGAATAGCGATGGAATCAAAGGGATCATAGTTAAGAGCGGGAATTTTTTTTATTTATATATAAAAGAAAAAAAGAAAAAAAAATTGAAAAATTGAAAAAAATTGAAAAAAATGAAAAAAAAAATGAAAAATATGAAAATGAAAATGAAAAGAAAGCAAAAGGCCTTCAGCAAAACATGGACGATCTTCCGCTGACAGCGGGAGGTGGTCAAAATAATCCACACAAGCAAGCTGTCTTTGAAGTTGTACCAGATGGAAATGGGCTTACTATTATTCATTTGTCAGGCCAAAATTCCGCCGAGGATTAGTTAAGGAAGCGCTGCTCGATTAGGTTGGCTTTGACTTCGGGAAAGGCCCAAGACAATAAACCAGAGAATGCGCTTCAAAACTGCAGGGAGAATTCGAGGGGGCGAGCCTTGCGGCAGTCGGGCGACAGTGGAAATGGACCAGCAAATGATTGGTCACTCCAAATCCTTCTCAGCAGGCTCTCTAAGGTCCCACCGAGCGCTTGTTCAAGTCCGAAGATTGATAAACTCTGTCCGCAAGTCAATATAGTGAACGGCAATGAGAGCAATAGCATGCGCTTCATGCAACCAATCTCAAAAAACAAGGGTGTGGATTGGGGGTTAGACCCGGGGATGCGATTTCCACCAAGATCCTGAACTCTGACCTTTCGTCTGGCAAAACAAAATGATAACAAGGGCGCAAATATTTTGCATATGGGGGGGTAAGATGATTTACTTCGCCACGAGTGAGCTTAAAATCTCGCGCATTTCCAGCTGCCGCACCGAATTTTTATATGCAAAGACGAGGAATTATTTGGGGGGGGGGAAGGCATCCGCAATTCGCGGAAACAAGTATGCTGCGTCGGAAAAGAGCCGGGATGAATCAATGGGCGTGGGGGAGGTTAGATGGAAAAGGTGTTCAGAAGCACCTGCGAGAAAAGGCAGGGTCTATGGGGTGTAACGCTTGTTCTAGCCCTAGAAATCAATCTAAAAAGAAGCACTTTCTGGCAGCGAATTGGCGGGGCAAAAAACCTAGGTGATCGACCTCTAGAAATTCATGTGAGCGCAGTAGTTAAATGGAATAAGAATAATTTTTTTTTTTTTTAATAGGAGAGATGATTATAAAAGAAATGATAGCAAACCAAATGAGCAAAACAACAACGGGTGGCAGATAGGCTCATTCAAAAATTAAAATCAAGCACGAAATAGATGTATAACGACAATGAGCGGCGTAAAGAAGCTTTAATAAAACTTCGTTTTTAACAGGACTCCACTCAAGGTGCGTTCCACAGGCGGACAAGGCCGCTGAACAGCCATAGGACAGACAACCTGTTCAGCTAGAAATGGTGGAAACGGACCATTGGAACATATAGAAATTTATGAAAAGGAATGTTTAGAGCACTTGGCATCAGTAAATTTCTCATATCTTTCCTCTGTTCTTACCAAGTAAAATAGAAAAATACAAGAAGACTGGAGTTTCATAGCTTGTATTTTTCTTTTTCATTCCTTTCCAACATATGCTAATTTCTTAACCCCCAGGTTTTGTCGATCGAGGATATGGGAGGAGTCTTTTGGGCTTGTGCCAATCAATAACTGATAGCCCTATCGTATTTGACCAGTTTGATGGCTGCCAATCATACGCTAAGGGAGAGCGCTGAAGATCTCACTCTGGATCATTCCCCGAGAGATCCTCGGTCGAAAGTAGTCTAGCCAGGCTAGGATGTAGGAGCTGCCTCGAGAGATAGTTTTAGCCTATTTCGAATTTGAAATGCTCGTATTATTCACGTCAGGTTCCAGGTTCCAGAAAGCCCACCCCGATCGTGGGTGCGAGTAAACGGCACGCACAAAGAATCCAGAGTAGCAATCAGTCGGGATCATTGAACGGTGCCCTCCGTGCGCCAACCACTAGGATGCTGCGAGTAACCTTTCATACGCTAGCCCCTCAAAGTTGGTGACCTTTGTGCCGAATTCAAAAAAAGACGGGATATTTTCAATCCACCTATCCCTGGATAGGTAGATATCCGACAATAATAATATAACTTGAACAATTCCATTTTTGTTTCCATGCCTTGCGCATAGCCACTGCACCATCTTCACCTTCTGCGTGCGTGTAAGTAGCAATAACCCTGTGAATAGCGTTATATAATTTCCCTTCCAAACACATTATATTTTTATATTTTTCTTTCTTTTTTTGCCGTCATAGTTTAGACTCTATGGCTTGTGCGAAAGCCATCATAACGGCCAACGACAATCTAAACCCTATTATTGTCGACACAACAAGCCCCGCCACAGTTTGTTGGACATCAAAGCAGACCCCATTAACTATGTGGTGGGGTCAATATAGACAGCCTCATATCTGGCAGTGATCTCAGCATTAATGGTTAATATGGATATTGAATCGACGACGGTTTAATTATTGATTACAACCAGCCGTGGTTTTGGTAGTGGTTGTAAGGGTGTATGACCACGTAAGCAGGAATCGGATAAAGGACTGCAAATAGCGCTGGACTGAAGGAGGCAGGGTATGGACAGGTAATGATTTCTTGGCACTTGGTATGTTTCTTCCTCACCGGATAAGCCCTGATCTGTCACTCTGGGGGAAAAAAGAAAAAGAAAAATATGAAATTGCCGCAGGAAATTCTGATTGGCCAGAATTATAGTCAAAGCGGTGCAATGTGACTTATGAGGTCTCAAAATGATGTTGAAAGTCATCCCGTTCTGATGGCGTTGGTTTCAGAGCAACATCGAGATTAATCTCAATTGCT
The DNA here is from genome assembly GCF_000150705.2 of Paracoccidioides lutzii. NCBI lineage: Eukaryota > Fungi > Ascomycota > Eurotiomycetes > Onygenales > Ajellomycetaceae > Paracoccidioides > Paracoccidioides lutzii. The sequence goes on along the minus strand of NW_015440949.1, from coordinate 48,911 downwards.
ACGCCTTGGGATTAACGAAACTATGTACTGACAGCTTCCGAATGTTAACACTGCACATGCCGTGTACATAGATGTGCTTGCCCTGTCACATGGCATAAATGGCCAAATCCTGAATCATGATCGATTGCCATGCCGTAAGAAGAAAAGATCCAAACCAAATATTGACCCGGGGGGGGGGGGGGGGGGAGGTAGGAAGTAATTGAACAGCCACAAGCATGACACTTTCTCCACGGGTGATCATGAATTTTGTGGCCGTGAAGTGATTGAAACCTGAAGGCCCCAGAGCACCAGCGCCTATTGAAATGCCAATGCCGATGATCGTTGGCACGCTTTTTGCTAATTGGCAGGAAGTCGGTTTTGTTAAAATTATAAAAAAACGAATGGGCTGCGAGGAGCGGGAACAAGGAATGTAGTGAACAATGATTTGCATGATACAACGACAAAAGCACGGAGGGTAGGCTGCGGTACAATCTGCATCCAGTGCCAGAATCGATTGGTCCATACCATTTTAGGGTCCCATTCTGCTGGAAATATGTGATGCAAATAAATGGACTGTCGAGAAAGGGGAAACACTGAATGATTGGCTTGCAGGTATTGTGGGTAGGAGGCTTGATGGCTCACTGGTCCCCATATGCATGAAGAATAATAATACATTATCAAGGTGGCTGTAATAAGAACTTGCTGCGCTTCCTCTCCCATTTGGGACTTGTTTCTCATTCTAAATTTTTTCTCCTCTTTGAGTTCCCACATCTGCAAGTCACCCTCACCCAGTCAGATCCATTTATTCAGACAAAGACATCATTGACTGGTGAGGATGAGCAGCGACATGTGGATAAAAAAAAAAGAAAAGAAAAGAAAAGGTGAACTAAAGTCATGAAAAAGTTGAGGCTTGAAAGGAAAAGTCGAAGTTAAGTATATGGTCCGTGCGCTAAATTATCGCCGCTAATCCCAATTCGGGATGGTAATTTTGTTGATAGCTTGTAAGGACATCAGCAATACCTTCCCATACAGAGATTACTCGCAGGATGGCTGTCAACGGAGCGGTAATATTGTATATGGCCGTATATCGTAAATTTTATATGCTTTTTAGTCAGCGTGAGGCTGAACTTGGACCAGATAGTTATGACTTGCATCTCAACGACTTCATTAAGATTTACCAGTATTTCTTTGGAAACCCCTTGATTAAAGACCTTCCAGAAACACATCTATTTATCCAATTAACCTGGAATTTGCCCCCTCATTCACACTGATGTTCAGTTGGTGAAACATCAAAAACAATCAAGTTCTGTCTGCCAAAATCCCGCCCGAGCGCCTTCAGCCGAATCTTTGATACTATAATACTCCTCATCCCTTCAAAAGCTCCTTATTTTATTTTGTTTACTTATTTATTTTAGTATTATTATTATTATTATTATTATTATTTCCAACCATAGACTTGTTGCTATCGGAGTTACACGTTACCCCTGCTTTTGCACCTTACATTGGTTGATAATGGCAGATCTGGGGCTATATCTGCCGTGATATAGGCCGGTCCTGTTTTCATTAATTGATTTCTTACTGATTTCTCCGTGCAACGCCTGGTTGTATGACGACAGGGGCAGACCTTTCGACGTGTTACCAGCTCGTCGTTGCTATATATCAATTGAAGCACTTGGAGTTCACCCAGCATATGCTTCCCCGTTGTTGTTGCGAGCATTAATAGCGCCTCTTTATACAAAATAATTGATGCCCCACTCTTTCCCATTGCGCCAATATTCTGTCGGCTGTACGAATTACCGCAATTATCTTTTTACCATTTCTCACTGATTACTTACTGTCCTCCCTTCGCCCTTAGACGGGTTCTAATTATGCCAACGAATTTCCAAAGACAGTTCTCATAGGCTATTACCCCTATTTACTGGAAGCCTAATGCTCCAAAACACAATCAGTGTCAGTGGTGCCAGCTCACTCCAAAAGAAACACCTACGTCGCCACTGGCTGCGTCTGGCCGGACAGCGGAGCATATGATGCATCGTGTACCCGAGACAGTCGGTGTATATCGTTGCTGGAAGCAATGAGCAATAACATCTAGTTAAACCAGATGTCAATACAGAAACCCAAGATCAATAGATGCATTCAAATTGATGTGGATATAGTCGGGCGTGTTTCAACATTCGGACGTACCGTCATGCTGGCAGTGCAAGATTCTCATTGCCATTCAGGCTTGGATGCCGACAAGTCCCTCAGAACTATTCGATTAACCTTGATACAATTATTGTATATTCCCAATATATATGCTTTCTGAGTTACTCAGCTGTGCTTTCATGTTAATGTGGCGGTGTTCCTCGAATTTTGAACTTGGGAGCTCCCTGAGTCAGCTAACCAATAACTATACTGTGTTTGGTTTGCTCCTTGTTAGCTATGGATACCTGGGATTCAGCAACGAGGTTTTCCAAACCGCGTTTCTAATTGTTTCGCATGTGACTCGATCTGGCATTCGGCTCGACGCTCATAAATTCTAGTGGCCGTTGCTAGCCACCGTCTTGTCCAGGTTTTTCTTATCGGTACCACACGAGCTGTGTTGGTGGGCCAGTTTGGGTAACCATGTGTATGCCCTGGGCAAATTGCATTTCGATGACATGCAACCTTACCATTCCTTCAATCAGCAACAATTAGCGCAGCAATTGGTTGCTGTAGAAAATCTCACGAAGTCTGAAAGCGTGCTTCGAAGCTAACCGTTGTCGACCCAGAGATGGGTAACACCACAGCCTCGCAGCGGGCGACCGGCTTCTATTGGCAAGGAATGGCTTTTGCCGCAGTTGGGTGTTTCTATTGATGATGGATTAAATTCGATCCCCCTCTGCTTCCCTTTTACTCTGATGCAAATCTAGTCCCTACAGCTCCTTTCTCTTCCAGTTCGTAACACAATATACAAGGCCATGACCAACAGTTCATTCCGTGGATAGTGATTCTTGCTGCTGTTGCTTTGCTGTTGTTGATGTGTTAATCTAGCAACTTTGGATAAGCTACTCATAAATATCTTAAATTCACAATGAATATTGAAGGAATGACTATTTTTCTGCTGACTCGCTTCCGGTGTATTCGATCCAGATTCATTGAACACTATTTCTGATCTCTTCCAGACTGCTCCATATCAACATCTAATAATATTGATCTTGAAACGTGTTATTGCAAATACGTGCTATTCCCCTTAATTCTAACTGTTTGTCAGATGTGTTTGCAATTTCATGTCCTATTATCAACCATCTCTTTCTGAAGAACATCCAGATTGCCGACCACGTGAAGCGTGCACCGCCTGTGAACTTGTTACACCGTTCAATGGTGGATCTGCATAATTTCTGGTTATATATCTTCATTTTTGAGTCCCCATATACTTAGTTGTTGTCTTAAAGCAGTGCTCATGCAACATGCAAGGAGAGCGCTCTCAGGTACACGCAATGCCCTCACTCTACAGACAAGTTTTATTGCTGATGAATATCTCTGTCTTTCGAATTAACACGGAGTAAACGATCTATTCATGTGGACTCGACATCTCGTCTTACATACATAACGGCAACCTTATGTCCTTGATAAGTTTTATATTTTAAAAAACATGCTTTTCCCCCCTTAGAATTGAGTTTACCAATGCGACTTTCGGGATAAGTGGTTGCTATCAAGGGAAATGCTCGTCAGTCGAGGAAAGGGGAATCAAATCTTCTAATTGCAGCAGATATACCAAAAGTAATATGACGATCTATATTATCTATGAACCACTCGGTTATAGGGCATGAGTTGCGACTCCACCAACAAAATACCTATATTCTTGGACAGTGGTTTGATAATGGGGCTCTGCAAGCGGAAGCATCTATACAGAAATTCAAGGAAACCGGACGTTGTGCATGTATAACGTCTGTTTAAGGTTGGAAGCCTCTATCCGGTTCGAACACCAGCAGCCCCCTTATTCTACTACCTTAACCAATTTACAACTCAGAGATAGTGGGGGGAGGCCTGAGGAATGCGAGGATGATTGAGCTCTACCCAACAACCAAACAGATGGATGGTTGCCGGAGGTCCGCAAGGGTTCCTTGGAAGCCCGGTGGTTGCAGAATGTTCGTCATGCATCCAAAGCAGACACTTCACCTCCCTATGAACGCCACCTCAGACGTCGACTAAAGCCACGGACGCCAGAAGGTAAAAACAGCCAATAGAAATAGCTTTCGTTTCCTAATCTAAGAGTCCTATCAGCACTTACCTAATGAAGAAATTTCTTCTAAGTTGGTGAAGATAAAAATTGGAATAAATATTAATTGCACTGGTATCTATTCATATGGTGGCAAGAGGAGGAGAGCAAAACAGGGATTGGATCGAAAGATGTGCGACATATATTATTTTACATCCCTGTTTATAGTATCGGAATGAAAGAGAGAGAAGGAATGCCAATAGCAATCAATGTCTGAAAGCGAGTAAACGTAGAAGAAGAATTCAAACAAGACTGCTGCCATGTTAGGACTTCAACAAATAATTAATCATTCCTCATTTTCAAAACTTCTTGGTGGTTACAATCCAAACTCTCTTGTCCATCCTCATTTCGTTCCTTACTATGGGTTAGTGTTTTAACGGTAATAACAGACCTCAAAATAAGGCGGTAGAGGAAACAGATCAGCTGGCTGGATCAAGATGTGAAGTTTAAAACAACGAGAACCATATAATTAAGACTAAAAATGAGTATTATTTCTATTTAGACCCTGGTGAAAGGAGCATCCAGCATCCAGCCTTCAGATATGCACATGGTTTCTGTAATCAATATCAACGGGCATCGGCAAAGAGACATGTCATTTGTGCAGATATAGATCAATAACCATTAACCAACTGGTCAGCGTCAATAACGTCAGTAGGATATGCAAGAATGGCTCATCTGTTATAGAATCCAGCATCATTACTGATGGAGAGACAGCCCGTCTCTCATTCTTTCCAAATATCAAGCCAGAAATTTTAGATCAAAATCCCCTCCATTCAAGAACCCCCCCTCCTCCGCATCTTGGCCTGGGCCCTGGTCTCCAAGTCGATCACTTCTAGTTAGGGCCTTTCGTTAAAGATCAGGGTAGATATCGCGGACGAAGTGGTCAGTGATCGCCACGCGCCTCTTACCTCATATTATGAGCTCTATTAGGGCTCATCATATCAATATCTGAACATCATGCCCGCTATTCGGGCTGAAGACGCCACTTCTCGTTGAGATTTGCGCGGACTTGATTTCGGCATATGCATACTAATAAGGGAGGAGGCCCGAATAGAGCGGGATAGAGGTGGAAAAGAAAGAAACTATAGCTAAACTAAGCCTGGCTCAGGTAAAAAAAAGGGCAAGGCAAAAAGTAAGGTTTAGTTGGGCTAACTTGACGGCTGACGGGAGCGCTGGACATGATCGATGACGGCCTCGCTGATCATGACATACATGCTTCCTATAGCTAGATGATCTTTTCGATGCATTTGGCTGATAAATAATACGGTGCAGAGAATACATAGAAGGCCGGTTATGCTGGCGTTTTGGCCATATGCCCCCTTATTACTCTTCCTTTGTCTTCTTGATAACAATCAGGAGTCTCACAAAACACCATGTCCCCACGATATCATGATGTACAGGATATAAGCCTTAAGCCCCGTATGGATCTCTAGTTAGGTATCGGGAAATTTCCCGTCTCGCATATACGAGAAAATAAAGGGAAAAAAAAAATTATTGGTTCCGATACATACCTACATGGATCACGGAGCTAGATACCCATGTAGGGACATAGAAACCCGCGATGTATGTATCCAGCAGAGATGCGGGACGGTCAGGGCCTTTGTGGTGGTCGTTTACCGCTATTGCCCAGTGGCCATCACATAATCCTTATAACTATCATATGATGTTAATGCTAAATGATATGGAGGTAGTTAACATGGGAAGGGGTATCTCAGCTTTTTCCATGGAAGAAGAACCATCCCAAAGATTCCTAGCCTCGGAGCCTCCGAATGGATAGGTGGCAGGCACAGGAACAAAACACGAGATGGAATAGCCCGTAGAACGGGTAGGAAGATATACGTCGTGTAAGGATATGGAAGGTGAGGAATGTTGAGGAAATATACACAATTGATACCGGTTTGAAGAAAACATATAACTACTAGACATATGGTACCGAGTTAGTTCTGCAAAGTTGGAGGAACAGGCCTTGTACCCGTTACAAGCCTACAGACTTAAACCCCTCCACGGTTCCATGCCACTTCGCAGGTAAGGGGGCGGGCGAGGTTTGTCGCTTCACCCAAATCGTTGGGTATACCTTAAATCATGGTCTCTCGCCCTATTCGTTCCCGAGACGAAGTACCAACGTTTGAACGTTCGCAACTCAAAATATGACGAGTTGTGGCTAGTTAGTTGGCTAATTAGATATGCTACGTATCGATCTCGGAAGGGCAGAGTATGGTTCGTTCGGCCAGACCGCACAACCCCCCTAGATGTGATCTTGGGTTTGCTATGCTGTATATAGGTATATATACGGAGTACCTATGTAATGTGCAGTAACATGTTAAACTTGTAACTCGATAAATCTGTCAACTCCGGGGGGGACAGATTCATGACATTTTAACTAGCTGCCGAAGGAACCAAACATGAAACTAAACAACGGACGCGGCACACTTAAGGAGAAATATCCGACCCTCATGCATATGATCCTGGATTACGGGAGCCAAAAGGAAGAAAATTTTCATGTCTTCATCGTTTCTTCCCTCTTTCCGGCCTCATAATATCAATCAAGAAACATGCCACCCGCTGAGCCAAAAATTTCTCAGCCTTGGAGATTGGTTGTATTCTTTGAGGCGGTGTCTGGCTGGCCTAATCTGTGCATTTTCCAGATCGTTGCTATCGGAGTGTTAGCGCCAGGTTTTATCTAGTTGGTTCATTTTATCTTGCTGAATTTCCAGGGTGGGCTGTGAAGTGTGTATGTGCGGTGTGTCTGGTGCTTGAATGGTGTAGGTTAGCGCAGGGAGACTGAAGGGTTTGCTGCTGCTCCGTTTTGCCAGTTGGATTTAGGTTTCTTTTTTTCACATAACTAATAGTTAACTTAGTACCAAGGTATGCATGTATGATATAAAACCGAGCTATCTCCAATCCCTACCGCTCCGTGCCGGGTTTTGACAAAAGAAACGTTTTCAGCAAAGATGTTTGCTATTCATTTGCCGTCGGTTGGGACTTCAGGCAGTCCAAAACATCGAGCGGGCGGTTGGGTAGAATTGAAGGGCGTCGTTGATAGTCAGGGTTGGTCGCTCGAGGAGATGAAGCCAAATCAATCCTTTCTCGCCCATTCTGTTGCCTCAGTTCGTTCCTTATTTTCATATTAGCACCTATGAGATTGCCGTGCTTGTAGTCTTTTCCTGGAGTTTCTATTTCTCTCATCTCCCGCTAGGCCAGCCTGCTCTGTCAACAATCTTCGTTCCGACTTTATATTGCGATACAATCTGATTGATGTTATCAGGATATATGGTGTCTTTCCGAACTTGAATGGAAAGAATTTTGGCTTCCACTTCAGTGCAAACAAGCGGCCATTGTTAAGTAGGATGAATGATATAACTAGACTAAGTAACAAGAGGTGAGAAACCGGGTAGGAACGAGAAATGGCGGATTTGAGGCCCAGCAATAAGGGAAATGGGAAAACTGTAAGTTGCATGACGCCAAAAAAGATTTTTGTTTGCCAATAGAGAGGATAAGACATCACTGTAAAGAAGAAAGACTGAATAATGAGAAAATGTTTTGCATTAATTGAGGACCCTGAAGAGTTCCAAAAAAAAAAAAAAAAAAAAAAAAAAAAAAGCCCCAAAATACAGTGAATGGGGAGATAGAGCCACGAGAAGAGAAGTAAGGAGCAAAAAAGCAAATTAAAATGCATGCACTCTGTAGATACATACATAACCCCTCTGCAGCGCATGAGTGATATTAGCAGCTTCTCGGATTCTACGTTCCCAGCTTGACCATTCATTCGAACGATTCACCAGACTGATATCAGAAGTAAATAAGTCTCTAGCTGTTGGGACTATCACGGTTGTGAGATACTCAAACGGTAATGTAGCTTTTCAGATGCAATGCGGTGCGTCGGTTGGCATCCTGGAGGGAGAGGTTTCGTAAGACTTTATAGCGGGCGTGGCTTACAGCATGTTGTTCCACTTTTATGAAGTTCCGGCCATAGATGGAGGGGCGGAGCAATCGTACGCTAACATAGATGTCGTGGGGGCTAGTTATACAGCATGCGGGACTGGCGGGATGCTCATGCCCGCTGAATTTAAAAGTCTGACCGCATATATGCATACAAATTTTGCTCCCTACTCATTAGTGGACCTTGCTGTCGGCGGTCGAGATTGAAGAAATCTCGAAAACGTTGATACAGAGTGGTAATTTCTTGTATATTGGATCGATGTGGGCAGTGGGAGGAGGAGAACATGAAGCAGAAAGAAACAGAAAATGGTTGGTTGGACGTGTCAGAATAAGGGGGAACAAAAGCAAATATGCAGAAATGTCCGAAAGAAAGGCGGAAGAAGGATGGAAAAGGAAAGAAGAAAGAGTGAACACGAATACTATTTGCTGTCGATGATTGTTGCAAGGACATCCGAATGGATAGGGCAGAAGGGGCCCAACATATTTCGTAACACCCGGAATGTATGGGACCTTGGCTGAATGACGTGTTCAGAACTGCGGCGAGAAGCCTTATTATTTTATGCGGTATTTGATATTGCTGTAAAATTAAAAGCATAGGAGTTGGTGAGAACAAAGTACGATGCCTAGCTCCAAAGGGGAATACTTCGAAACCATGAGGTTATGAAAACAGCCCTGGAGGAAAAGTGATTGCATGTGGAGCAATAAACAGAGGCAAGGATGGGATGACACACACACACACACTGCGAGTGACGGGCCAGTAGATATGAACCAGTACCTCAAATCATAGGTCCAAGTATACGCGTGGTCTTACAGTTGAGTTCGTCTACGGATTTGGAAAGAATCAATTAAGGAAACCGTATATGTTGTCATTCAACAGTCGTTATCAACAAAATACGCTGGAGAGAAAATGTTTCTTTACCGAAAATCATATCAATTTTAAAACACCACCACATTAGCCAGAAGGAAACCAGTTTAGTCACGAAGTCTTCTTCGCAAATTCCACTCGGAGGATCAGATGTCGATAACCAACTGTAAAACGCATTAGCAATGGAATTGTCGGATGGTGATACCCCAACTTTGGTAACTTACAGCCGTCCATTTTCTCGCATGCGCGAGCAGCATCACTTCTATCCTGAAATGAAATGAAGGCAAAGCCTTTGGCCATGTTCGTTTCCCGATCCTTTGCCAAAAAGACTCTGGTAACGCGACCAAATCTCTCGAACATATCCCGAATTTCTTGCTCTTCCGCCAGCTCGCTCACCTGCCACACAGTTAGTATGCAAGAACGGCGCGACACCTGATTATGCATGAACTTACGTTCGTAACGCGCAGAGTTGCCAGATCATCTCGCTCATATTTACCGCCCATCCTCTCTCCAGCTGCAGCACCACCCTTTCGTAGATGGGGTGGCACGTAACTGTTGCCACCAGCGCCCAGGCCGCCCGCCGGCCGCTCATCGCCCATATCGTCAACAGCAGCGGAGCCAGATTCTTCAACCGGTGCCATTGTGTCCTTGAACGGACATCTGGCAGTGAAATGCTCACCAGAACAAATTCGGCATTTTACTTTCTTGTCCTTGAGCTGATCTTTGATGCTTCCCTTCTCGAGACCGGCTTTCTCTGCCTCCTTCGCTTGTGCTTTCCAGTTTACACTGGGTCTGAAGATAATGTTTTCTCCAACAGAAGTGGTATCTAACGAGGGACCGGGAGGGTGACCCTTCTCAAGTCCAAACTTTGGCCACGTTCGTCGTTCTGCGACTCTGGGGTTCACGTGTTCCTTGACTACTGTTGTGCGAATTCGGCGGCTAGTTTTCACTTTTTTGCCATCGTCATTAAAGCGATAAGAAATCACCGTTTTGGTGCCGTCTTTGTTGGTAATAACTTGTTGAGCTGGAAGAGTTTGGGCGTCATCAAACTCCTCGTCGTCCGCCCAGTCAGAGCGACTATGGCATGTTAGTCAATTTATTTCACATCCAATACAAACAAAGAGTTCAAGAGCAGACGTACTTTGCAAATTTCGACATGTTTGTGGTGTTTAATATTGTCTACCGGGCTGTAGTTTGGCTGATTGTCGATGGGGCTGTTACTGTCGGATTTTACCAATGTGCAATTTATCTCCAAGGTCTTGGCCGATTGCAAGCTCCAAGTGAGATGACAGCCGGAGCTATGTCGGCCCGGTCAAATGCCGCTAACCGGAATGGAAAGTTGGTTCACCTTAAAGTCACGTGAGGTTGAACTATCTCCTCCATTCAACATCGCTTTGTGACCTTTGAGGGTTATTGCTTGAGCGTTCACTTCCTTTATGATATTCTTCACTTTCATTTATTGTCTAAATTCCTTTAGTGACCTATATTGTGTTCTATTTAGCAAATCCCAGATGTTCTAGTGATGTCAACATTTTAGCGTCCCCAAAATCATTTCCCAAACCAATATTCTTTGTTGGAGTCTGCTAGGTCGAAGACGCCCTCTACTACAATGTTTGTGGAGCTCGTTGATGGACGTCATTACTACGTGAATGTTTAAATTCTTTTTATCAGATTAAAATAAGACATTTTCCTCAGTTCCGTGGAACGATAGAGCTCAAGTCGATTTTCATGTCTCTTCGTCATTAAGGATCGATCATAGAACTTCGAGAAACGTCTTGCTTGATATTAAATTTTAGGCCAGACAAACATCCGAAGGGTTAAATCAAGGCATGAGATAGAGGTCTCACCTGGATGAGCGGTCTCTGCCTTTGTCCTGGTGAGAGTGACGGCTTGGGAGCAAGTCAAAAGGCGTCAACTATCAATAAAATATTTCTCAAATTGATGCGCAATTGCTTCGTATGCGATACATTCACCTTGATCCCATTACTATTTGACATGCCCAAACATCTCAAGGGCGTTTAGGTATGCTGATGTTCCCTCTGAATGCTATTCTATTTTTTATTTGCTATTTTAAATTGACGAGTCAATGAGCATCTCGATCTACGCTAACTTTAGTCACATCACACTCATAAACACTTTTAGGGTGTAACATATTAGTCTTCACTATTTATGTTAACTTCCTTGAGAATTGTCCTTCGCGTCGTCTATTCTAACATTTGCTTCAACACAGCAGCTACAAGGTACACGACCCCGAATATCATGTAACCATTGCCCAGTACCTACCAAACGGTGACGGGCGTTGCCTCATTCAGGAGAGGCGCAACCATTTGCTGGTGCAGATTTATGGGACTCGATACAGAAACTTAGACGAAAGCGGCAATCGAAGGGCTACATTGTTGCCTACGATCAGATATCTGACTCTGGTTGGCATATTACATTAACCACAAATAAAATGTCATCTGCATGAAAAGGTACCTAGAGTTAATGTGATCGAAAATTACATCAAGGGGAACAATAGGGAATTTGAGTTGCGAACAATCCGAAAAACTTTTCAAAATTAAACTATACATTAAAATCTGGAATCCCACATTTTCTACCATCGTGCGTTTCGGTCAGCGAACAAAAAAGTCGCCTTTCGAACCCCTCCGTATACCTCTGGGGGCCGTTGTTTTGCTCTGGTTGGCCATCGGACACGTGTCTGGGGGAGCCGTGGGAGCGGCAACGATGTAATCCTTTGTGAACGTTGCATTCCCTTCTCTCACGGCGCCAATCTGATTGCCTGCGCATGACGACTCCAAGGACCAGAAGTAACATGTTGGAGATGGTGTAGGAAGGTCTTTCTCAGTATGAGTGGAGTTGGCGGGTCCACCAGTCGAGTAATTCAAATGAGTGACCAAATTAACACTCCCCGTTGCAAAGTCAAGGTATAAAAGTGCCCGACGAAATAATTCTAGCGCAAGCTCTGGCTGATAAGAAGGAACTGTGTGGCCAGCCTGGTAGACACGAATGAACGAGAAGAACCCATGCTGCCGTACAACCCCCCAATTATTCTCTTCGGTAGAGTTCAATATAATGTCCGCGTAGCCGGAATTATTGAACTGCACTGAGCCATTATACTTGACCGCAAGACTAACAGCTTCTCCGCCGATCCAGTTGCAAGCGTAATCGCGATCGCCATATACCAATGTCACGGGGACATTGGAATCTAGCAAGTAAGTGAGATCTTTCAGATATCCTTTCTTGTCGCTTCTCGCATAGTCTCCTGACTTGTTGAATGCGTTTCCGACTGCTGGGGAGATCTCGGTAAAATTAACGGGGACTCCCAATGCCTGCTGCACATCATGACGTGCCAGAAACCCGACATAATACTCAGGTGGGAACGGATCAAGGTAGCAGTGAGACATATCATAATAACCCCATCTTTCCTGGGCCACATAAGGGCCCTCAACATTATTCGTACAGAAATTGCTTGCCTCGTAACATTTGCTAGTCACATTTTCAACGTTGCCAATGACATCAGGATCATAGGATTCAGCAAAGCGTCGACACTCGGAAATCTTTTCAAGGCAATGGCTCAGAGCGCCTTCTGATTCGTTTTTCGCCTTCTCGTCGATTCTCTGAATTCCATAGGAATTATTGAATGCAATTGCAGGATATGAGAACGATTGGAGTGGTAATTCGATACAACCATTGATGATGGCTAGAGCTTTCAAAACCAGGACTTTGCCCTTTACCTTCAACGATTGAATATTGGAGTTTTGCTCCAAAATATACCTCGCGAAAGTCGGGCCATATCTGCCACCGTATGACTCCGTCCATAAATATATGTCGAAATTTATCCTTTTCTCGGTATACTTGTTGAAATCCCGAGTCCAAAGCTGAAGAAAGAACCAAAACTGCCTTGCAGCATTCTCCGTGGTATTGGCCGTATTGAGCTCGTTCTGGCTCGAAAAGGCTCCGGCAATCTTTGTAGTATTTGGCATTCCCCCAGGTATAATATTCGACGTTTCCAAGTCCATAACCCCACTGGTAATATTATCATAGCTAAATCCCGTCTGAACAGGCTGGTCTAGATAAAGCATATTGGAATATCTATTCCAGGAGTACTCGTTTGGCTTCGTTGTTCTAGAGTCTTCAAGCACCTGGCATGGCCCATTCTCTGCAAATAACCCAAAAACCGACGATGCACCGGGACCTCCGTTGAGCCAAATTGACAGCGGATCATCCTTCGATTTATTCTGAGACTCGAAATACCAGAAGAATAGATTGACCGGGTAGTTTTGATCAACTCCGGGCATCGAATTCGGTGGGAATTTGGCATACCCAGCATATGAATTTGTCCCATTTTTGCCACAAATTCCATCCTGGGTGAAAAAGTCCTTTCAGTTAGCAACTGAGGAATATCAATTAAATAAATATATGGATGATCTACCTTGACCTGTTTATAGGATATTTGCGCTCCTCGCAGAAATGTCGAATTGATCACAGTCAAACCAGTTGGGGTCGGGGGATATCCAGCGCGAATAACAGTCGAAAAAAGAAGACTTATCATTAACAGGAAATACATTGTGGCATAAGCAGCGACAAGAGAGAAGTGTTCAAAATAACCAAGGGGGTTGAGAGGATATCCTTACATGAGCTAAGCTTGAGCTCAGTTTTCACCTTTCCTTCGCTGCCAGGTAACAATGTTGATCTTGGTATCTCTGACATTGAAACGGTTTTGGATAGTATTCCAACGCGCATATTTCCATACAGCAAGCATTAGGATATCCACGACCGGATGCCCGGAATTCATTATGACATATCTAGGTAGCTAGATAATGTATAAACGGATTTAAATGTAGCTTTACCCGCATTGGACATGTCCACCGGAATCCACGGATGGGAGTGGAACTTTGTAGGGTATAAGCGCCTTGCGAGAGCTTAGTAGATCTCGAGAAGTTTAAACCTTATCTCTTCAACCCCTCACGGCTAACTAGTTAACTAACTAATCTAACTATTAAACATTCGAATGGTTAACAATATAATTCACCATCTATTCATACACTTCCCCAGCACGGGTCGTGTTTATCCAGCTGACCATCAAAATGTCAACAACACAAAGATGCTCAAACCTCCTATCAAGAAGGTAGAGTCCCATTAGCTATTCAAGCACTAGAAAGGCCCGTCTCAAGCGTCAGAGCTGCCGCACACACATACGAGGTCCCTCATACGACCTTAGTTGAGCGACTACATGTCCATACAACACAAAGAGATTCTCAATAAAGCTGCTAAGTTTTGCTATTTTATTTACTAAGAGTGTCAAACAGCTGGTCATTCAACTCTCTGTACTTAATATCTTAGAGCTTAGATCACACTCATAAGTATCATAAAAATGCGGTAATTGTAACACAATTAAGCATATGAGACTTCTCTCGATGGCTAATGGTTTAGGCAGCCGCTCGGTAATACTTGGCGTGGGATCATGAGTTCAATCGGGTACCTCAAATCTGATGAGACAAAGAAGACATTTATTAAAGAGCGTCTGATTGGTATCTCTGGTCAGCTAAAATAGCCATTAGTCTACTAGCACATAAATTGCCATCATTTCTGATCATATATTGCAAGTTTTAGAATTATTCACTCTTTGATATCTTTCTCTAGGGTTTTAGATATAGTTTACTTTATTGAGTGTGTTTTCGACACTAGCTTCTTTCTGTATAATCAGCTTATGTATATACTCAACTTCAACTTGTCATAGTCACTGAATGCACACAAGCATAAAGAAAGAAGAAGAAGAAGAAGAATAAAAAAAACTATATCTAAAATCTTAGAGAAAAATATCAAGGAGTGAATAATTCTAAAACTTGCAATATATGATCAGAAATGATGGCAATTTATGTGCTAGTAGACTAATGGCTATTTTAGCTGACCAGAGATACCAATCAGACACTGCTTAATAAATGTTATCTCACAGGCACCTGATTTGAACTCATTGATCACTGAGCAGCTTTCTTTGTATGAGTGTGTTATCAACTCTAGATTCTTCTGTATAGTTAATCCACTCATGTATGTACTCAACTTCATGAACTTGTCATAATCACTGACTGTATTCAAGTATAATAATAATAATAATAATAATAATAATAATAATAATAAATGCCTGAGATATATATTCTCACTAAGCACACCTTGATCAAAAGCCACATCAAATTTTTGATCTCAGTGTTGACAATGCTCGCGAGGGTGAGAAAAGGGGCAGAGGAGAGAAGATAGGGATGGAAAAGAAGAAGAAGATAGAGAAGAATAGTGTAGACCGGCTGCTAGGTTGTCATTTAATTCAGCCCTCTGCGGAGACTAGCCAGTGCTATATCCGATGCTACAGAAAGACGACGGACAATAGCACATGATTTCTTCTCCCCCATGGCCCTCAGATGCTATCCAGAAAGCTATAATAGTGCTTCCAAGTACAAAAATTCAAAAAGTCCTCTATAGTAAAAACCTCGTTATAACGATTTAATCTTGGAAGTCTATACAATTCATTATATAGAGGAATTCGCTATAAAGAGGTTGAGCTTCAAATACGCCTGAATATCCTGCTACTGCTGATTTGCAAGCTTCTGTGCTGCCAACCTTCATCTCATAGTAATTAAGCTGTTGAATTAGACTCTGATCTCCCTGATCCTGCTGCTCCTCATACAAGTGAAACCTTTTTACCAAATCCAAAGCCTCCGAAGCCGTAATACGTCGAAGGAGTTTCTATATTCATAGGGTTGGATTCTGAAATTTATGAGCGCGTAGAGGTAGTTAGGTATCTCTTGATTGGCCGAAATCGCAATCCTGCGCGGCATTTTAACTCGATATAATGAAAAATATAGAAATTCGAATGAACAGTTACCCAATTTCGCGGTATAGAGGTTTAACGAACTTTTGTATGAAGAATGAATTCAGAAAGAAATTTTTGTTCATTATAGGGAGGAATTCGTTATATGGAGATTCGTAATAACGAGGTTTTACTGTAATAGAGCCACAGATTAGTTACATTAATTCGTTCCTTCTAGAACGTTTAGATATACAATTTGACCGGTGGCCGGGACGTGCCAGCGATGACAGGAGTCTGCACTGAGGAACCCTTGAGAGAGAGTACCACCGACTAATTCATCAACAAAACCATCGGTTTATCAAGCATGCGCGTAAGCCAGATTCCGTGGAGTTTCTAAGCTTTTGGATATGGATAGTCCATATCCTTGAATGAGACTTTCGGTCTCCATAATTAACATTCCTTGGAGTTATATGTATCAGCAAGTAGACACTCAAATGCAAGAGACTGTGGACTGTGGATTAACACGAAACGGATGATGACCTCTTTTATTCCATGTTAGGGAGTATTAATTCTTTTTGTATCATACGGTCGTGAAGTACGAGGCAATATATTCGACTGAAGGAGGTCGCAGGGCCGAATCTCGAGCTGTCCCACATCTTGTTTGAGAAAGCCAGACTCGATCGTCATTTACGTTAAAATAGGCAAAGGATGTGCCTCTAGACAACAATAGGGAATGAAAAGCACGGATGAGCTTCCTTGCACAGTACATCAGCCACCATCTCTTTCTGTATAAAAGTCTCTCGTGTCTCTTAGGGGGAAGGACCTGTGGTTTTGCCCTGACCAGCTTCATAAAATGAACTTGGGCTCCATGATTGCTTGGCCCGAAGATTTCTTCACTGCGCAGGGAGTTAATATCCGCTTTCTTTCAGCTCAATTTTGGTTCGACTGATCATTTCAGATGCCATTGTGTGATTAATACATTATGTTTAAAAATATTATTATTAAATAATAAATCTTAATTATTTAGATCAAATAAATATTATATAATTAAAAATAATAAATTATAATATCATTATTTAAATTTTAAATATTATTTTATTAAATTTAAAATATTTTTTATAGGATTTAAATTTATAGTTTTTAACTTTTTATTATAAAAGTTTATTTAGTTATTATTTTAATTACTTGATTATTAAAAATTTTTTTTAAATGTTCATTTAATAGTATATATACTAGCTTTTAAAGCTTAAAATATTTAAAGCAATTTTAATAATTGCTTTGAATAGTTTTTATTATACTTAAATTATTTAGTAATTGAATATTTAATTTTAGATCTTTAATTTTTTTATATAATAATTTTATAACTTTTAATTATTCTGAATTTTATAAATATTTAATAACTTTTATTGATTATATAAATATATAAAATATAACTAAAAAATCAATAAAATAAAAGTTTAAAAGTTTTTTTTTTAAAGTTGAATAAAAGTATTTAAGCTAGGTTGTTAAAGTTTTATGAATATAAAATAATTAACTAGTTAACTAGTTAACTAATACTTGTATTATAAAAATATAATATCCAAAATATATTCTGCGTTTATATTCTGCTGAAGGCGTCACCAAATTCTCTGGCCAAATCCAACGGCATCCGGATGGCAGAGTTAAGGATTTGTTTTAAGGAACGGAGTCCACTTTTCGAGTCTTTCGTAAAATTTCATGCAGCTTATGGATAATTCATATCATTAGAGTGCGAGTTGTATGATCAATGCAAATCCAACCCCCGAGGCGGTGTCTTCGGGACCACTTCAGGGAGGCTGATGGGAAGCAAACACACGAATACCTACGGCAGACGCATTGAAGTCGCCATCTTTTGCAAAGCCATACCAAGGTGATTCACAAAGCGAGAGAACCATTCACCATTCAGTTCACAAGTTTTCAAAATTAAATAAATAAATAAATAAAACAAAACAAAAATAAAGAACGAAGGAAGAAAGAAAGGAAAAAGGAAAAGATAAGAATAGAAAATTATGGTAGTGACTGTGACAGGAAATCCGGCAGCAAATAACATTTAAAGCCTTACATCACGACATACCAGTTAGTCATATCACCCAAGTATAAGGGGCTGAACCCTTAGACTCGCTCTGGCTGGCTGACTCAGCCTAGCCATCATTTGCACGTGCGCACGTGATCATGCTACGCGAGCTTGCTTAAGCTTGTGTTCTCATCTCATTCTTTTCTTCCCTTTCCCAAGCAATTTGTCCTTGTTATATAGGAGGACTAGTCTCTAGTTCTTAGAGCTTAATCCTCTACATTACGAATTGCTTCACTCCTTTCATTGATAGGCCACTGGGAGTCTTAATCCTGTATCATGAAGCTCAGCAAATGTGCTGACATACAACAGACTATTGAGAGTCTTAAATCCTGCATCACAAAGTTCAGTGATAGTACTGGTATATGAATAGACTGAGTTAGCAATTGTGCTAACAAACAAATGAGCAACATTGAAAATGTCTAGCTGAATGAGATAAAGTGACAGACTTGTACAATGAATACACAAATGAATTAACATGAAGCAATGAGTAGGGACACTTTTAGCAGCTTTGAACAACAATGAATGACCTTTCTCCAATAGCAGGAACAGGTCCAGTGTGAGAACAGGGATTTAATAGCAGCTCAGCAAGCTGAAATAGCTAATCTACAACAAGCTTTGAACATCTTAACATCAACTCTCTCTCAATTAAATCTGCAATCACTCATTGCAGTCAGAAAATTAAAGATCAAGCTATCAGACTGCAAGAAGTATGATGATTCTAATCTGAAGCACTATTCTCAGTGAGAGCTAAAGCTTCAATCAAAACTTAAGATCAATGAAATAGCTTTAGATAATAATGAGAAATGTGTTTGATATGTGTACTTGAGACTAAAAAAAATGACAGCAGCTTGAGTTTACCCCTGAGTTGAGAGTAATAAGAACAAGATTAACTTTATAATAGAGAGCTTACTGAAGCAAACATGCATGCTCTTTAGTGATTTTGCACAACAGAAAAAGATTATGCAAAAGCTCAACAATTTATGATAAAGTAGAAGAGCTCTCTTTGACTTTCTGCCTGAATTTAATCAGCTACTGCTGGAAGTTGATGGTCATGAATGAGATGATCATATTAAAAAGAGGTATTTGAAATCCACTCTAAGCATAGAGCTGAAGGAAGATATGATGAGTGTAAGAGAATCATCTTTCTATGAGAATTACTGTAAGAAGCTTAGATTAGTTGATTATCAACTCTCTGAGCTTAAGACTTTAAGACAGTGATCTAAATGTCATGAGAGCAAATCTTCTTCAGATTATATAACATCTAATCCACACTCTCCACTTCATCATGCTGTCTTTGATTGATGAAATCAGTCTCAAGCTTTCACTGATGATCTGATGAATCTCTCTTCTGATGCTATGACCTCAAGTGCCTGCCACATCAAATTGATAAATCAAATAAAGATTAATCAATGAAGAGAGCAAGGTCTATACCTGAGATGCAGAGCTGAAGGTTATATGATTAAGAGCTGTTCATTCAAACCTCTCAGATGCTTTGCCACCCCCACAATAGCTAAGGTGATTCTCAAGCTGGTACTGGACAATGACAATATGAATATGAGTGAGGATTCAGAAAAAGAGTAGCTCTAACTCAAAGACACTAAAGGAAGCAAAATAAGAAGCTTATGAAGAAGTAATAGAAAAGATTTAAATCTAAGATGATATTCAAACTCTTCACTGTTGATGCTCTAGTAAATAATGCCTTTTTGACTATAGCAATGATAGACAGTGAATGTAATGTCTATGATCTTATTTCTCAATTCTACATTAATAAGTATAAGCTTCTGTGTATTGAAATTCCCTCTGTTAAAATGACCAGCTTTGAAGACTCTATGGAACTCTCTATAAGCATGGTGACTGGCATTCAAATTGATATATACAGTCACATAACTGAATGAGCCTTTCTCTATGTAGTGAATGAGTTATATGATCATGATATGTATCTAGATAACCTCTGGCTGGTCTAGCAAAAGATAACTATAATCTCTCATCAAAGAATTATAAGATTTAAAGAGAATGGCATAGAGATAAAGTCTAGTTTAAATGCAAAAACTGATGTGATTCTCATCTCTGTCATAAGCTTCTCTAGACTTGTGAGCACTTGAGAGAAGTGAAACATTGAGATCTTCACTGTCAGCTTAGTCAACATTCAAAAGACTCTAGAAGTGAAATCAAAGATTAATCCTAGAGAAAAGCTGCCTGAATATTATCATGAGTTTTTAAATATATTTGATAAGAAAGCTACTGATACTCTACTCCTACTTCATGACTCAGGTAGAGATCATAGGATTGAACTAATTAAAAAGACTAATGATAGTACAGAACAACCCCCTTGAGACTCACTATATAATATGTTTTGAGAGAAACTACTGGCTTTGTGAAAAACTCTTACAGATTATTTAGATAAGAGTTTTATTAAAGTGAGCAACTCTCTTGCAGCTGCTCTTATACTATTTGCAAAGAAGTTTGAGAGTAAGCTAAGATTCTATGTGAACTATTGAGCTCTTAACAAAATCACTTGAAAGAATTGATATTCTCTATCATTAATCAGTGAGACTCTACAGTGAATTGAATGAGCTAAATGATTCACTAAGCTGAATATTATTGCAGCTTTTCACAAGATTTGAATCACAGAAGGTGATGAGTGGATGACAGTCTTTAGAATCAGATACAGACTATTTGAGTAGCTGATTACACCTTTTGATTTGACCAATGCTCTGAGCATATTTTAAAAATATATTAATTGAGTATTACATGAATATCTGGACAACTTCTGCTCAGTCTATTTAGATGACATTTTGATATTTTCCTCAAGAAGCTTACAGGAGTATTGTGAGCATGTATAAAAGATGCTTATGTATCTACAGAAAGCAGGCCTGCAGGCAGACATCAGAAAGAGTAAGTTCAAGATGAACAGTACAAAATATCTTGAATTCATCATTGAAGCAGACAAGGGTATATAAATGAATTCAGAGAAGATTAAAGCTGTTTTGAAATGAGTGACATCTACTACTCTTAAGAGTGTACAAGGATTTTTAGACTTTGCCAATTTCTATAGACAATTTATCAGGGATTTCTCAAAGATTGTAACCTTACTGACAATTTTTACATGTAAGAATGTTTCTTTTTTGTGAATAAGCAAGGCTGAGAAAGCTTTTAAGCATCTAAAATCAATGTTTATCTCTGCTTCAATCCTGCTTTAATTTGACCCTGACTGTGAGACTATATTGAAAACAGACTTCTCAGATTATATCTCAGAAGAAGTGCTGCTACAATATGATGAGCAGAGCATTCTACACTCATATGCATTCTTCTTTCACAAGCATTCACCTGTAAAATACAACTATGAGATTTATGATAAGGAGTTATTAGTAATAATTGAGTGTTTAAAGAAATAAGATACTGAGCTATGATGTATAAAGGAATTCAAGATTCTCACAGATCATAAAAATCTAAAATACTTCATGACTACATATAGACTAAATGAAAGACAGCTATATTGAATGAATATTCTCTATTGATTCAACTTCAGAATTGATTACTGGCTAGAGAACTTGAACACTGAATCAGATACCTTATCACAAAGAGAGCAGAACATGCCACAGGGTACTGATGATGAGAGAATCAAGCAGAGGCAAGTTCAACTACTTAAATTTAATGTACTAGCATCTGAAATAGAATCAAGAGTGACTGCTGCCAGTGTGAAATCTAAGATGTCTCTTCAAGCTCAGTGAAATGAGACTTACAAAAATAACAAGATTCTGCAGTATCTGAAGCAGACTCTTCATAAGAGAAGATTTAGATTTTCTTCTGAACTCAGCATTAAGACCTCTGTCTCTAAGTGCTCTTTAAATAAGAACAAAGAGCTTCTCTTTTAATATTGTAAGTGAGTATCAGACTTCAAACCTCTTCAAATCAGATTAGTGCACAAGGCTCATAACTCACCTCTTACTAGCCATCCTGGGTGAGAGCAAATGATAGAAGTTCTAAGATGTGAGTTTTACTGATCAGACTATGTCACTAATATAAGAAGAATAATCAGAAACTATCATCTTTGCAGATCAAACATCACATAGAGAGATCAATATCAGAAACTACTTAAGTCTCTCTTCATTTCTGAACACATATGGCAGAAGCTTTCTATGGACTTTATTGTGAACTTATCAAGCTCTAAAGAATACACAAACATCATGATTATAACAGACAGACTGACCAAGAGAATTATATTAAAAGCAGTTAAGAAAACTGATGCAGAGACAGTGACTAGAGTGTTTCTTCATGACATCATCTTTCAACATGGCATTTTTAAGGCAGTAGTATCAGATTGAGAGTTAGCTTTCACAAGCATGTTTTGAACTTAAGTGTGTGAGAAATTAGACATTAAAAGACAACTCTTCACAGTCTATTACTCAGAGACTAACAGAGCTACAGAGTGAATAAATCAGACTTTGAAAACCTATCTACACAAGTACATTAGCTTTCAACAGAATAACTAATGTGAATGACTCTCTCTAGTAGAGCTAATCATCAATAATAGAGATGCTGTCTCAACAGGTATAAGCTCATTCTTTTTAACACATTTTTTTCATGTCTTCTTCATTGATATAGCTGATACATCTTCTGTTGAAACACCACATAATCTCATTGAGTTTGCAGATGATTATATGAGAAAGGCCTGTGAAGTGTTGAAGTGAGCTCAAGTAAAAATGACAAATGCTCAGCAATCTCAATAGAACTACATAAATAGATGAAGAGACTCAGCTCCAAGCTTTCAACCTGAAGATAAGATCTGATTGAGCTTAGAAAACATGAGAACTAATCATCTGTGCAAGAAGCTGAACATGAAATATAATCAATATACTGTGCTAGAAAAGATAGAATCTCATACTTACTGACTGAATGTCTCATCTGACATTCACAATATCTTTAATGTAAAGCTTCTACATGCAGTGACAACAGATTCCTTGTCTAGTCAGAGGCAAACTGACTGACAGTCACTTACTATAGAGACTCTGAAAGAACCTGAGTTTGATATTGAGGAAATTTGAAGTGAATGAATCTACTAGAGGAAAAAGCAATACCTTGTTAAATGAGTAAGTTGGGCTGAGCCTACATGAAATGATACAAGTCTTCTACAAGAAGTGAAGGCTTTGAACACTTGGAAAGCCTCTCAGCAGGTAAAATTAGATATAAAGAGAGCTTTAAATAGTCATAAAGACCTGCAACAAAGAGGGAGAAAAGAGGTATTATAAGGAGCTAAACCCATAGACTCACTCTGGCTGGCTAACTCAGCCTAGTCATTGTTTGCATGTTTGCACATGATTATGCTATGTGAGTTTGCTTAAGATTGTGTTCTCATCTCATTCTTTTCTTCCCTTTTCCAAGCAATTCATTCTTATTATATAGGAGGACTAGCCTCTAGTTCTTAGAGCTTAACTCTCTACATCAAGTAAGCAGATTATAAAATCATCATATCCCAACTGACAAGATTTTAAATCAAATTATCTCAATACCACAACACTCAATCAAATAAATTAAATTACACTAAATTGAGAACATTTTATTCTTGTATGACTGAGAGTGCTGCAATTGCTGCAGCGTTGTAGAGCTCATTGACATGATGCAGGCTTAAATAGCTGAGACTTATGAGATTGAATAACTGTCTGTTCAACAAGTGCAGCAGGTGAAATAATAAGATTCTAAGCTTCATTCCTAGTTAGACCTCCTGTGTATTGGATTTGATGTCTAGATCTATTCTTCTTTTGCTTCTCTATCTCATTTGTATTGAATATATTCTGATATTACTTCTTCATAGTAGTGGCATTGACTATACTATCTATATTCAGATAGAATCTATCTTATACATTGATTAACTCAATTACTGTCACTTATTTCTGATTTCAAGGCTGTAGAAGCTTTGCCCAGCTGTAGCACTCACTACTAGTAATAATCTTAGTAGTAATGCAGAGTTCCATTGCAAAGTTAATCTTATCAAAGTTGTATATATCTTCTGCTCAGCACTTGCATCCTTCAAGATCTTAAATCAAGTCAGAATAACCTTTAAATCCTCACATTTAACCTGGTCATGATTATAGCGTCTGGAGTAGTGAGTCTGAAGCTCTGGACAGATTGCCACTATTTGACACCCAGTTCTTGTCAACACGGTGGGGGTAGTGATGGAGATGGTGAAATTCTGTATAGGAAGAAGATAATTAGCTGTATCCTCAATGAATGCCAGCTGTAGGGGAAATCCTCATTTAACTTGATCCAGCACTCATTCAACTAGCCTATTCTCTTCAGCCTGGATTAATTTGATTGAATTTACACATAGTTTTATGTGAGCAGTCCAACCATTGAGTCAATAATTTAGAATAGAGAATGGCACATTAAATACACATGCAGCTTCCTGAATTGAGGATATTTCTGCTTTTTTAAAGTATTTATCACAAGTTCAAGTCTCCCCTCTCTCTCAAGAGAATTTGAAGCGTTTTTATTGTGAATTGGTGGCATAATTGTGTGTTGAAATGGATAAGTAGTTAAATGAGAAGATATTTTGAATTGGTGATCCGCTCGCTTGGGTGATCTGCTCACTTGGGAATTATGTTAACTAGCTAGTTAATTAGTTAACTAGTTAGCTAGTTAACTTTAATTATCCCGCACAATCTCTGTATGCTCTTGTCTGGACAGTGATATCTCTCATATTTCTCAGCCCTTACTACCCTTAAACTAACCTTAACCCTAATTCGAAGCTAATCCTGGTGTTGGATGATATATGTGGTGTAGTTAGTTTAAAGATTAACTAGATAACTTATGTATTCTACGTGAGTGACAGAAAAGTGGGCCCTATTTTACTCTCCAGGCCATTGTATCATACGTTAGTTATTCACAACATCTTAGTAAATTTGCCGCCCCCACTAGCCAACTCGAGAAAAGTTGACTTTATTGGCCCTATTTTACTCTCCAAGGTCACATTTATTCCCAACGTATTAGTTAGTAAATTTGCCGCCACCCCACTAGCCAACTCGAGAAAAGTTGACCGTATTTATGCAGCGTGACAGAAAGCAGGTCCCCTTTTCTCTACAGAACTTTTTATATTCACTATATATTAGTAAATTTGTCGCCCTCACTAGCCAACTAGAGACAAGTTGACAGTATATATACAGCCCCTTCGTTTGCCAATACAATATTCTTTATCCCATAATGGCCTCATCACTAGCAGAACTTTGTGAACGAGTCAAAAGCCTTCTTCCTGAAGACCTCCGAGACGACCGGTGGTATCTGCCCACGGTAAGTTTCTTTACAAAAAAAAAAAAAAATAAAAATAAAAATAAAAATAAAAATAAAAATAAAAATAAAAATAAAATAAAAAAATATTAAAGCACTTCCACCCTCGAGCGGATCCCGCGAAAATGGATACAGCTGGGGAAATGGAAAATGTCAAGCAAGACGAATAAGAATAAAAACAGAATCCGAAAACCATTCTGACAATTCGTAAAATGATTGAAACAAGGCTGCTGGCCTGGTTGCTTCCGGAAAACCGACCGAACTAGGGAATCTATACCAGTACATATTAGACACAGAATATCCCAATCTTACCGCTGCGCAGGAGCGGAGGTTAGCATCACGGTTCAGTGACCTGCTCATGAAAGAATGGACACTTGTCGGCATCCCGACTGTTTTAATGGCAGTCTCCGCGCTGGCAAAGGTTGAGAGATATGTGTCGGCAGAGAATACAGGACTGGATGAGAAAAGGTAGGTTCTTTTTACGGCATATCTTTGTCCTTACTTTTATTGGATATACTATTTTAGACTTGGTTCATTCTGTTAAATAGCAGCACTGAAGCTACACAACTAATCAACTCGTTGAACAGAAAAAACATTGACCTCGAAAAAGATATTACGGAACGTGGAACAAAGCTCATCAAGCTCCTCTACAAGCAGAATCTTGAACCAATATTCGACACTTGGGGCTCTTACAGGGAGGAATTTGTCTGGCTGGAGAAGAGTGTGATATATGGACTGTTCCTAGCTGATCAGTCCGTCCTATCGAAAGAGGAAACATTGCTCGTCACGTTGCCTGGAATAATGTGCCAAGGCTGGCCGGGACCTGCAATGTGGCATCTTCGTGGCCTGCGGAGGATAGGTCGGAGTGTGGAGGATGTGGAGAAGGTTCAGCAGGCTGTAGAGGCCGTTGCGGTTTGGGCGGGTAAGTCGGTTGAGGGATGGCCAAGGGTCACAGATATTAAGGATGAGATATAAACCACACCCTTTGCATTTGGTGATTTGTATTATGTTTCTTTCGCACGCGGATATAATTTTCAGTTATTGATACAACAAATATTGGGGGAACATCTCCCTATTCATATTGGCTTTTACTAGTGATCACCACTGTGTATATAAGCACAAATTTAAGTTGCTGAAACAACACCATTCTCAGATGTTGTAGTTGGATATCTGCACCTGCTGCAATGTCGGAGCTGTTCGATGGCATTCCAAAATCTGATTTGCCATCCGGCCAAAGATCAAAACTTTCGACTTGATATCATCCAAAGGATGAGCAGTCGCTCAACCATCCTTAGAGTGGGGGTAGTATAAGGGGTGTAATTTGCGAACGTCAGTTCAACGCCATTGTATCCCAAAGATTTTTGTGGCAGTTTTCTTCGCTGCACTTTTAGCCGCCTCAGCATTCTCAAGATAGAGTCGTTGATGGCCTATATCCGTTCAGTCAATACAGACACTGCGTCTCAACATTGAAGCGAGCGAATACACTATACCTTTAACATCCAGGGCTAAAATATTGTATTCATATTCATGCGTTTCCGGGTTCTTTATTAAATGTACGCTGACAACCCCATCGTTGCGTGGACCACTGACCTATAAGCCCAAATCGTGTCAGACGTCATCATCTAATATCCCGTATGAAAAGGGCCCAATACTAACATTGAAGTTCATTTTCATATGTTCGCGCCCTATTCTGTCTTTTTCAATAGTCGTGCTGTATGCCCATCAGCTGCTGTAAAGGATAGTTCACGCGATGGTAGGGCACTTACGCGATGGGCCTGTTTCTAGTCCATTTATTCCACGAAGTCTCTCCATAAGCCCGTATCTTCTTCTTATCCCCAAGTAATTCTATACACCTTGAATCCTCCTTTATTCGGTCTGCAGCACGGTTGAAATTTCGAGTTTTGCTGTCCGGCGCAAAAACTTCCTTGTACAGCAAAGTAAATACGGTCCCCTAGTTTTGAATTAGGACAATCCATTTGCAATCCACATTAGTAACACTACAAATCGGTCATTACTCACCGTCATCGCAGCTCCGATAACAATGATGAGGAAGTTCGCAGACTGCTGAGTTGCCCTAGCCGCCTTTTCACGCTTTGAGAGTTCGCCCCAGCGTACACGACCGTCATCACTGGTGACTGTTATTTGCTTCCTTGTTGGTGAGGAACTTGATGACGACGTCCCACCCAGGCTGCTTTGAGTCGCGTAATATCGGGCAAGTGTTCTCCATGGTCTGATAGGATGTCTTGTAGCGGGGTTTGCGGCATAGATGCTGAGA
This sequence comes from Paracoccidioides lutzii, assembly GCF_000150705.2. Classification (NCBI taxonomy): domain Eukaryota; kingdom Fungi; phylum Ascomycota; class Eurotiomycetes; order Onygenales; family Ajellomycetaceae; genus Paracoccidioides; species Paracoccidioides lutzii. The sequence goes on along the minus strand of NW_015440949.1, from coordinate 21,438 downwards.
GCATGTCGGAGTCGGAGGGTGTAAGTCATAGCTATGGCTGATTAGGTTTTCATCGGGCCGGGCAATGAAGTGCAAAACGGGAATCAAGCAATCCCGAATGGGGCCATAGGTTGAATGATAGTTCATCAAATAGCTGTCTCAACAGGATTATCACTCTCACCCAGCATTCTTTGTTGAATCCCCTCTCTATCTGGATACAATATACCAGGCCTCTTTCGCGGCTGGATCATGTGAGCCATTAGTCATGAAGTTACCTTTAGCGCGCTTATGAGCGCTTGTTGGCGATTTGTTGGCGTTTGCCGTGTCATACTCTACGCCTTAGAACCACGCTGGCCGTTCAACTGCGCAGATTCAACGTCCTCCCTCCGCCAAACACACAATCCGCCTTTTTGGACTACGTCCGCAACGTCTGCTCCAACCAGAATCTCCTGTACTGCTCTTCACAATGACTGCGACGAAGGCAGAGTCGCAGAAAATTTTCGAAAAACTTAAAACTAAACCTGCAAATAAGGTGAGCCCCCGAAGAATCCCCTTCTTCCCTTGAGCGTAGGCACTAAATTGACTGGGAAGATATGTTTTGACTGCGGCACCAACAATCCTACGTGGTCCTCGGTCCCGTTTGGCATCTACCTTTGTCTAGACTGCTCGTCGAACCACAGAAATCTCGGTGTTCACATTTCCTTTGTTCGTTCGACGAACCTTGATCGTGCGTCTTGCCCCGCATCCAGATATTTACCTGATATATGCCTGCTAATGATAGATTTAGAATGGCAATGGGAGCAGCTGCGGGTTATGAAAGTGGGAGGGAATGAGTCTGCGACGAAGTATTTCCAATCACATGGAGGAACCGCGGCTTTGGCCAGCAAAGACCCGAAAGTTAAATACACATCCACCGCCGCCGTGAAATACAAGGAAGAGCTGAAGAGAAGAGCAGCATTGGATGCTCAAGAGTGCGTTCTTTTTTAAATGAATTTTATTGGGTATGTCCCGTGCTAATGAACCGTTGGACATATAGACACCCGCATGAAGTTGTTATCTCTGATGTTGGCCCGAATTTTTCCTCTGATGGGGATGCCACCGCTGGAGGAGAACCTGAAGAAGATTTTTTCTCTTCATGGGATAAACCAGCCATCAAACGGCCAAGTAACTCGCCCTCGCAGTCAGCAACCCCACCTGTAGGCTGCCGCACCGCTTCCCCGTTCCTCAGCGCTTCCGCAAACGGCCATGGAACCGCTCGACCAAAGTCCCCCCTTTCTGGCTCGGAAGATAAAAGTACGGTACCTACCCCGCCAGTGGCTGTCCGGTCAAATCCCGCTGTGCGCAAGACTGGAGCCGCCGGTGCTAAGAAAGGAGGGATCTTGGGATCAAAAAAGGCACCAAAGCTGGGTGCGCAGAAAGTTACTTCTGCCGATGCCATTGATTTTGAGGAAGCGGAGAAGAGGGCGAAAGAAGAGGCGGAGCGTATTGCTAAGCTGGGATATGACCCTGAAGCCGAGAAGGCACAAGCTGAAGCTAAAACAGGATCCGCATCGTTAACCACCAGAATTACATCCCCTGCACCGGTCAGTCCCGCCCGAGGTGGTTTTGGAGCCACCAAAACCCATGAAAGAAACCCCAACGATGTTGACCGCCTCGGAATGGGTATTGGCCGTCTGGGATTTGGCCAGGTTGGCGCCGCGCCAAAAGCACAAGCCACTAAGAAACTAGGTTTTGGAGCAACCAGCACGCCTAATGCTGCGGATGGTAAGAAACATTTGATCTCTACATGGAGGCCTTTGGTTTCTTCTCCAAACTAATATCGTTTTTACCCGTTTAGCCGAGGAATTAGAATATGCCAGAAAGAAATTCGGTAACCAGAAGGGCATCTCCTCCGACGAATTTTTCGGTCGCGACCAATTCGATGCTGCCGCCCAGGCGGAAGCCAAGAGCCGGCTTTCAAATTTCGAAGGCGCGACATCTATATCTAGCAATGCTTACTTCGGCCGTCCTGAAGATGACCTACCGGCTAACGATGAGTACGGTGGTTATGACGATCTAGAGAGTGCAGCGAGAGATTTTGTACGACGCTTTGGAATTACGGCGGGTGACGATCTGGAGAATCTGACTCAGGTGCTTGGTGAGGGTGCGGTAAGGTTACAAGGTATGCTTTTCTCTCGACTTCCTCTTTGTCCCTGTTCTATTGTGTACGCCTTCCACCATTTTACAGAGAGCTAACTTTTTATGGCCGTCTGAATAGGAGCTATTCGAAATTATCTTAATAGTTAAGAGACGGATTGCAATTCTTTCAGTTCCCTTTGTGCCTTGCGTTTTTCTTTTAGCATATAATAATACGTCTATTTTCTCTTGATTTAATACATTGCTTTCCGTTGGTTGCTTCAATTTGTTTGGCTGGCGACTCTTCTTTGGCGGAAGGGCTCTATCCAGTAATAATGGAGACATGCTGGAGACAAGGTCCACGATAACGACGATCGTTGCTGGCTACGACGGGGGGCAAGTTCGTTAATAATTTGTGTAAGTAGAATACTGATTTTGCCTCCTTTTTCTCTTCTCTTTCTCTGTATCTTTTTTTAAATTTTTTTAAATTTTTTAAATTTTTTTTTTTTTTTTTTGGCTCTCAGCTCAGGCACTTTATTTGGGAATCTTTTCTTTTGATCAGGTTGAAGTGAGCATACAACTCCGATAAAACGATAGATGCTATTTTGAAATATTTTTGTTGAACAGAAACCACGTAGTAGTTGTGTGAAATAGAACGTGTTTAATAATTCTCTCTATATTACGAATTTGGCCGTTTTTGCATAATCAGCTGGATAATAAATACAGACAAAAATCTTAACACAAACTTCGTAATACCTGGTGTTGAACATGAGACAAAGTATATATTTGGTATTACATGGTGTTGAACTTGCTATTTATGCCCAAAAAATAAATTGCAGCAAGGGCACAATGGACGTGTGCAAGGCTTCCAACGATTATTTCCCTTTCAGATCAATCGACTCTATCTCTATAAATTGCATCTGCCATTTTAACCACCTGCCTCATCTCGTTCACATTGTGCACCCTTACGATATCCGCACCACCAGCTATAGAAGCCGTAACACCTGCCGCTGTACCCCAGAGCCGTTCACTAGGCGTCTGAACCCCTGTAATATTCCCAATAAAGCCTTTTAAACTCGTTCCCACCAGCCACGGGAAGTAATTCAACTCTTCAAATGCTCCCCTCAAAATAAGCCCGTTCCTCAAAATCTCGAGATTCTGGGGTTGGATCTTCGCAAAGCCAATTCCGGGGTCGAGAATTATTCTCCAGCGCCGCACACCAACTTTCTCCGCCTCTCTGACTCTCTTTATGAGTTCATTAGCGACACCACTGATGATGCCGCTTCCGCCCCCAGGGCCATCGGCATATGCGCTGTAATCGGTAAGTTTGGTCATTGTCTGCGGCGTGCCGCGCATGTGCTGGAGGATCACTGTCTTCTGAAGTTTAGCCATGGTAGCCAGCATGTTGGGATCCATAGTGCCCCCAGAGATATCGTTTATGATATCTGCTCCTGCCTCAACAGCCGCCTCCGCGACACTAGCGCGATATGTATCGATGCTGACTGCGATTTTGTTGGCCTCGGGGAGGGAGCGGATAAGCCGTATGGTAGGGATGACGCGCGAAAGCTCCACTTCTTTGGTCACGGGAGGGCAGCCAGGGCGGGTACTTTCGCCTCCTACGTCGATGATGGTCGCTCCGTGCTTAATAAAGTTGAGGATGGTCTCAGTCAGTGCGGGGATGTTTTCGGGTGAGTGCTTGCCGCCATCGGCGAAGGAGTCTGGAGTCACGTTTAGGACAGCCATGATGTTGGTGGCGCGTTTGGGGTCGCTGGGGGTGAGGGGTGGGAGATGGGGAAATAAAGGGGTAACGGCGATTGGGGGGGGATTGGAGGGAGGAAGCGAGTCTAGGTATGACTGATATGAGAGGGCTTTATCAGATAGGGGAGGGCGTTCATTGGGTATAAGTCTATGGCTATGTTAGTAGGGAGTAAATCGTTGCTACCATGGGCATGACCGGTTGAGTTGAATCGTACTGGCAAAGCGGTCGCAAGACAAATTCCCGTTCCAGCATTAATTTGTGGGGTATTTCCAGTCGAGGGTGTGAGAATTTTAAATCATTGTACAGCAGTATATCAAGATCGATATTACGGGGACCCTTGTCTATAATTTTACGTCTTCCCATATCGTTCTCAATTGACTGGAGGGTGTTTAATAACGCAATAGGCCCCATCGTAGTTTCAATCTGTGCTAGCCGTCAGCAGGTCAAAAATTCAAGTGACAACATCTAGTGACAGAAGAGACTTAAGACTATCCAAACCTCACAGGCGCCATTGACGAATTTTCCCTGATCCGTCACATACATAGGCGCTGTTTCGAAGAGACTGCTAGTTCGTATGATTTTGAGACCACGGGCTTCCATTTCTCGGCATGCTTGCTCGATCATGGCAATACAGTCACCCATATTGCTGCCCAGGGCAATGAATGCCCGGCATGGCGACTGAGCCTCCCCAGCACTGGATGAACCAGCTGCTGGTGCTGGAGAGCTGGAATAAGCCCGCTGCTGATTCATGACGTGTGAAGCAGAGTTCCTGACACGGAGATTACCAGAGAGAAGCCCTGTGAACTGGCACGGTTGTTGCCCCCCGGCTGCATTTATCTGCAGAACACGGAGGCCACGTCCTGGCGCAGGGCTGCACTGAGAGAACGAGCGTTTGGGGCTAGATGTGCCTTCCCATGTAGAGGATCCGTTAAGGTGGCGACCTGGGACAGAAGCAGAACCGCTGCCGCCCCGCAACAAAAGTGACAGTGAGGTCAAATCACCGTCGGCAGGGAGTGCGCCTTTCCTTTATCCTCGAGTTAGCCAATCGGATCCAAAGCGGCTACAGTGCGGGGATCTGGAAATAATTGAACAAAACGGAAAAATACAAACCTTTGTGTGGACGCAATGCTGCGGATACTTTTCTGGCGGCCGCTGAGGAATTTCGCATCGACTAGCTGAGGTGAAAGGCGAGGGCGAAACAGGTTGGCCACGCTACCATCCCAGCGACGACAACACCTGTGCATTTGCATCTCTGGCTCTCAGGTGTGGAAATGTAGAGACAACATGATGTGCGAGTTTCGACGCCTTTCTACATGGATAAATTGACGGATGGGCAGCTCTGGAACGCGCTGTGCTGAGTCATCCAGCAACAGCCAATCAGTAGCTTGTGGTTAACTATAAGGTTGAAGGGCCCCAAGGGTTTGGACGTTGGACGTTGGAGTTGGGACGTTGATCGTACGCCGGAAACACGGGCGAACAAGTTGAGGGTTGGTAGTTTGAACTACAAAGGTCTTGGCCCACTTTTTGCAAATCTCGAGAACCAAACAGTCTTCCGCATCTTCTATTCAACCTCACGCGGCCTTGCGACGCCAGGTTTAGGGTTAGGCTTGGAGTTCGTTAAGGTTAATGGTCAGAGGAATATGATGAGAATCAGCAGCGGTCAAACGCAATGCAGACAGAGATGGGTGTGAGACCGGTGTGACTAGCTATGAATAGTTATGTAGTTTTTCATGTGGGAGCGTCGTGGCTTATCATTGAGAGTTTTGTCCGAAACCACATTCAAAATAATATGCCTTCGACCGAGATTGTTAAACCGGTGTTCAATGATACGCCCGGGTTGTGGATGGAAGGGATGTTGAAGAATGGGAAGACTATTATGGATGTTCTCCACCAAAGACAAAGAACCCACCGTTGATTGATGTCACAGAGAACAACAACGCGGTCATTTGCCCAGGCAGATCTCCCCACCATAGGAAATTCTCCGCGCTTCAGTATCTGGAACAATAGGGCTCGCCCTCTCCTATTGTTCCTTTCTTTCTTTTTTGCTCCATTTATAACCCGTCATTAGCCCCCTTTACGAACTCTCCTGTTCTCATTTGCTTCTGATCGATATGTTGAGGGCCTTGATTAAAAAACGACGTCGCTGGTAGCTCTTTGTCCATGCAACACCTCTTACATCCGAACCAACGCCGCGCTGGACGAGCCCTACCCCAATCAAACACCGATAGAATTTCCCAAAAGTCTAAAAAGGACAAAAGAAAAGAAACATCAATAGTATGGTTCACGGACGCGAAAACAAAAACCCACATACTAAGACCGCGGGTGAAAAAGACCTCCAGTATCCTTGATGGGTCAAACCCAAGCTATAAAGCATCATGTGAAGAGAAAGGAAATTGCTTATGTACATGTTCAGGAAAGGTAACTGACTCGCACGCATAACTACCCCGATAAACAACACAAATTCAGATTGGCTGAGCAATATGCAGTATACCAAGCCGAGAGCCCAACCAATCCTGGGCCTGGGAAAGGAGTGCTGTTCGATCGTGAAACGTAAAAAAAAAAAAAAAAAAGTGACCGGACTTCATTTCAGCAATGTAATCGTGGAGCAAGCTTATCATCAACCGGAGCAATGTCAAGGAAAGTACACGCAAACTGAATGAATCGATACACGTCGGCAAAATTCGACATGAGACCAAGCGACACCCGAATGCCACCGCCGCTAGGCATGCCCATATCAACCAGGAAGTCATTCCAACCCTTCTTCCGGCCGTTCCTTGACTCCATTTCCGCCTCTCCGTTGAAGGCGCTAACGAGGATGTTTTGAGAGAGGTTGAATGCCGCCTCTCCAGCTCCGGGATTGCAAAAACAGCCTGTCCTCAGGGATATGTTAACGGCAGCGGAGCGCTTCTCGACTATTCGCTCATCAACCACCTTGCCAGTCGGCGTTATGAAGTTGAATGTGAGTGTTCCGCCACGTCGATGCGTGTTGGGAGCTCCATAGATCCGGATCAGACGGCGCCCGTTGGAGTGACGGAGGATAAGCATGGTCTTGATCAGCCAGTCCATTAGACACATGACACGTTCGTGGATTGTCTCCATGCCGATGCTTGCCAAATGATTGAGACCAATGTGTACCGTCGGAAGGCTCAAATAGTTCACTGTACCATCCTCGAATGCTTCATGCCCGTCAAGGAGCACATGCCCATCGGCCTGGACTGAACTGCCCCAGACAGTCCCTCCGGCAAACCACGGTCTGTTCAATCGAGCCAAAGCTTCCCTTCGAGCTATCAGACAGCCAACACCGGTCGGATAGCCGAACATCTTATAGAAAGAGATGGGTACAAAGTCGGGATGCCATCGGGAGAGGTCCAAGCGATTAGTCGCAACAAAAGCCGCGGCGTCGAGCATTACATCCCACCCCTGTTGGTGGGCTTTCTCAATCCATTCGAGTGGATGCTGGGTGCCTGAGAAGTTCGACTGAGCTGGATATATAAGTAGACGGGAGTTGTTTATTTTCTCATCCTTTGGCAACAGGGCGTTTTCAAACATCACCTCGTCTGCACGCAATTCAGGCCATGTCACTGGGATATACGAGATTGTAGCACCCTTGGCACGAGCGAATTCGCGAATCCCGTGAGCGGAATTATGGTTATCCCATAACAGCATGATCTCGGCACCTGGGCAGAAGGGATATGATTCGCCGACCAATTTCATCGCATGGGAAGCATTAGCTGTGAAGATGACGGCGTATTCCTCAGGAGAGGCACGGAAGAATGAGTACACAAGCGTCCGCCCTTGCTCGCCTAATTCTGTGATGGCGCTTGAGGTTGGATTGAGCGAGTGAGGGTTCCCGAAGACGTTACGGTGAAGAAGGTCATGGTGCGCACGCAGTTGGGAGTCAGCATAGAGTCCTCCGCCGGTATAGTCCAGATAAATGTGGCCCTCTCTGTCTAAGGTAGGATAATCCATTCGACGAATACGATCTATTTTTGCGGTGTTGTTGAAGGTTGGATATTTCTGTCGAAACAGCTGTTCTACTTCTTCGACATCTTTCTGATTTCTCTTCTTCCTGGCCCATGGCCTCAACCATATCTTTCGTGGTATTGTTGGTGGTGGTGGAGAAGAGTAGCCGGCAATGTGGTGTTTTTTCTGCAGCCTCTGAGCTTCTTCGCCCAGCTCGTTCGGCTGTGCAGTAAGGACACTAACACATGACCCCATTATCTTTTGCAGGGACAAAGATCGTAAGGCATATATATATCTCCAGACTGTATGGATATCCAAGTGCCGAAATGGAGTTCAGAGGGAAAAAAGATCCGAACAAGGTGTGCACTTGTTACGTTCCCCTCCGACACATATATAAAAAGGTATGAAAAGTATTTAAATAGTAGACTAATATAATTTTAATTACTCCAATTTGAAACAGGGAAATCCACCCGTTGTTAATGGTCTTCGAATCAACTCAGCAAAACCCAAGATCCCGGGCCTATACCGCTCTCTTTATAGAAAAGGAACACCATCCGATGTATGCTAATCAAGCAACCAATGCGCAATGGTTCATTTACACGCACGATGGATTTGACCTTCATGGTGATTCCAAGAGATAAAACTAAAAAAAAAAAAGGAAGTATACTGACCCAGCTGTACTAACTCCCTCAACCACCCCCATGTACACCGCAGGTTCATTCATTCATTGATTGATTCGCTGCTCGCACAGATGGTTATGCATCCGTCTAACGACCTGCATTACCGTCGTTTGTACAGGTACTTGCATTTTTCCGTTGCTTCCCCCCCCCCCGCCTCCTCTTCCCCCTCTTTCCCCCTTGCTTTCCATCTCTCCAGCACGAGGTGTTTGGGAAGTGGACTAGGAGATGGCTGCCTCTCTCCAATGAGTGTCGGGTATACTTGGCCACACATACCCTTGCTTTGTCTTATGAGCTATCATCAAATGGACAACCTGGCATGAGACAACTAGGAGAAACGATTTATGTTTCTCCTTTTTAGTCCTTCAGGTCCTTCACCTTCGATGCCCTCGTTCAGTCCACGATCAGAGCGTCTGGGCAGTTATCCCTCACAAGCAGAATCGAAAAGTACATCCCGCTAATATTTCCTCAATATGGCGGTGCATTGGGGCCAACGGATGGCCGTCAAATTATCTCCTTGTCGGTTTAGCTATCCCAGGTTACTGGCGTCGCTAGCGAAGCTGACTAAATTTTATTTTCAGCATCAGGTTACACCAATTAATGCGCTAAAGACTTTGATTCCTTCCGGAAGCCTCGTTTATGCTATTTTCATGATCTTTATTTTCCCGCTGCGCCTGCACTGTCCATGGACCACATGTCATCATCACATCGCCTCAATCTGTGCAGATCTCTGTCAGTGGGGTTTTTGGCGTGTAATATCTGTGCAAAGGACATACAGTGAAAATGCCTCTGCCTTTTGCTTTTTCTATGCCATCGGATCCGTGGCTCATGTACTCCGTATACGCTGGCTGAAATGGGTAGAAATATAAGCAAATGATATCCCATATCAAAAAAAAAAAAAAAAAAAAAAAAAAAAAAAAAATCTCAAGAGGCCCGCCAACTCATTAAAACGAACTATATATAAGCTGACTCCGTCCCGTCTTCAGTGTTTAGCCTCCTTGTCTTTACCCTCCTTTTCCTCATCAAGGTCTCGGTTCTCCATACCTGTCTAAATGCACCTTTCGTTTCCGGCGTATAAAATTACCCCTTGCGTTCCCTCCCCTCCCCAAAAAATTTCCCAATGGTGTGGTGGCGGATCTGGATCACCATGGCGCTGTGCCATGGCATTGGATCAAACGGGTTGGGTTTGACATGGAAAAAGTTACCAAAGCTCGAACCAGATCAAGGTCAAAGCTAGAATATCAGTTTGGCACCTTTGATCAGCAAACCTTCGGTTAGCGTGGATAATTGGGCCATGCAATAATAACTCAAATTGAACCCACATCACTTAAGTGCATTGTCCACCAGTAACCTGTCATTTCAGGGATTGCTGCTTACATCGTTACCGTGCTAATATCCACTGGTTAAAAATCATACTACGATTCGCAATCGGACATGGGTGTATAAGCAGCCATAAAAAATTCCGATGCACAACATCTCAGAGACCTTCTTTTATAGCCGAGTTGAACGCAAGATAAATTTGTATCGGCAGTGATTTTTTGTACGTAGTACTTCCTATCCACCTATCCAGTGGTGGAAGGAAAGGGTAAATAAATGCCTTTGAAGGGGTGGATCATAAACTATATGGTCAATTTTAAGTCGGCCTTCCTCTAGTCTCCGCTTCAGTGAATCATTTAGTGTCAATATTATTTCCATATTTTGGGTTTGATGAATTGATAGCAAAATGGAGTTATAATTTGCGAAAATGTCCAGAAGACCCGAGAAATCAGAATCCCATTTCGTCTCACCCGACAGTTACTACCGTCTCTATATACCAGGTTGAAACTCCATCGTCGTAGATCCACGAGATGTGCCTTTACCTTTGTCAGGCAGCAGGATTCCGTGGTTGCCTTGATCGGATCAGAGCAAGGTCCATGATTGCAAGTGGTGGATATGGATGGGTGAAATGGTGTTATCGTTTGGATTGGAATGGTGAGGATTCTGTGCGTATACGAAGCTGAGCAGATGAAACAGATCGAGCTACTCCTCGATGAGGTGAGACTGGACTCTGTGAGACGAGAATTAATGATATCCGTAAGTGATATCCCAGTCACAAAAGTGATATCCTAGTCGAAGGTTACGCAAGTGGCGTCCCGAACATTTATGAAGGTTGGTGGACTGCGTGCTTTGATGTGTTCACAATGCTATTATGCTTTGAATGGCAACGTTAATATCGTCAAGTATGTCAGAGTTTCATTTGCCTTTTGTTTCTCTTCTGGATCTCAGGTAGTTGTTTAGTTACAAGCGAACATGAAGTTACCCAACTACTCAAGTTCAAACTTCCAGTGTCTGCGAGCGTTTTCCCTTGTCTTCAGCTATGCCGGTGTAGCACAGTTGATGCCCTGGATTTTTCAATCTCTGTGACATGTCTATTGCATTGTATCAAACTACATCTGTATGTATGCACAGCACGTACATAAGCGTGAACAGTGCACCGGCCGGGTGTCCTCTGCCTCCCATATGGTGCGGTGGGACCGATTTAACTCGAAAAATCCCTGAATGCTGTGTCATAGTAGAATCCATGAAACCAATCCATGTATTCATGTGGGGTTGGTTTGTTTCCTTTTCTTTTCTACTTCTTCTCTTCCACGGCTTGATGGTTCGTCAGGAGTGACGCATAAAAGCAAGACCATAAAATTGTTATTCTTCTTTGCTTCTTTCGTTTTTAAATAGTTGATTGTTTGTTAAACCCTTTGGTCCCTCCTCAATAATCCACTTGCTTCAATGACCCACGGCTTTGTGCATGAGATTTTGGTCATTTGCGCATAATTGGCAAATTGCGATTTCACTCTCCATACTGGTTTCTGTTGCTATTGACCGGGATATACTAATTCGCCAAAATTTCTGCGGCGCTTTACCAGAGGTGGTAGACAATTGCAGCTCCTTACATTCATTTATAAATTTTGAATTCCATGGCAACCATATTTTATTTTATTTCATTTTCATTTTAATTTTTAGTGAATCATCCGTCAGACGTAGTTTCTATTCTTTTTGTTTATATATTATTTATTTCACACTACGACCAGTGTCTTTGATCTGATCTACATATTAAGTTAAACTTCTACAGGACCTTGAATAACTTGCATAAGTGAAAAAAAGGGGCATTCAAAGATCACCTTTATTGAGAAGGTAAAAAGGCTTTAAGTTGGTCTGCCAGGGTGAAGATCCGATTCGAGTCCGTCAGAGCTCGAAGCAAACTTCTCCAAAATTCAAGGGGAAATTTTAACCTTCTATTCCAGCCGTGGTAACTACCGATTGGACCGTTAACAGGGAAACTGATAAATAGACGACCCCAAAAAAGGGAATGAATGCCTTAACCTTTTTTGTTACAAAAAAAATCTATATATATATGTAGTTAAAGCAATCTCCCAAGTGATTGGTAAGAAGCTTTTTTTATTTATTTATTTATTTATTCAAGTATTTTTATACCCTCTCTCTTTGCACAAGACTCCTTAGTATCAAAGGAGAGCTGCTTAGGGAATATTTGCCGGTCTCTGGCTTTTATATGTCCTCGTGCGCCTAACGGGGACGGGGGGGGGCGGACAACACCGTTTTCAGTTGTACAGGTCATACGCGGCTATTGATGGGGTGACAGGCAATAACTGTTTGACCGGAGTTCTCCTTGCGTTCTTGCTCAATTGGATAAGAGCGTTCATTATCGGATTCGATGAGTAGCGCACAGCAGCCTAGTCGAGTAGACGGGAGAGACAGTAAAAAGGTGGGAGAAAAAAAAAAAAAGGGCAACTTGATTGTGGGCGGCAAGCGGGTTTGAGAAGCTTCCTCGTTAACCTGGATCTGCCCCGCTCGGAGGTGGGATGTTCAAATAAGACAAGTAAAGCAAAAGAAGCGACGGGGAAGGAATATGCAAGCCAGAACTTGAAAGAGCCCTAATTGCGCTGGTTGAACCAGGGCCCTCCCTGCTTGTCCAGCATGATGGGTTGGAGAAGGGCAGGATTTCGCAAGTCTAGGAGGTTTTGGGAAACCGGTCCTTCGGGATTACTCTACAGTAATTGGAGTGAGTGCATGGCCAGAGTATGGCCGAAGAACTAGCTCTGCACGCTTCGGAGAATGCCCTCGTTTTAAGATCGTGAATGACCTGTGAACCCGGGCCGTCCGCGAGGCCCACTGTCATTGCTTAGATTCGCCGCACATGCAGGATCCGTGCAGCACAGGTCGAAAGCCGAGAAAAAGCTCAGTAGACAGACATTGGCGACACATATATTATCTGATCCCACCATATAACTAGATAAGGTGTCGGGCGGTTCGTTGATCAGAGGTCTTATCAGGAATCGCTCTCTTGAGCGACATAAACGCCCCCACCCACACCGGCACCACCCCTCCCCCCTCCCCCTCCTCCTCTTCTCCTCCATTTCTTCTTCTTCTTCTTCTTCTTCTTCTTCTCCTCCTCCTGCTCTCTTCCTCCTCCTAAAACATCCTTTCCTCCCCGGTTGGAGGCATGTACTTGTACATGTACAGCCTAGACAAATGTGACTGCAAAAATCCACGCACACGAAGCTGTTGCTAGCTTGCAGCTGTAGCTTAAATTTCTGCACCTATTGAAGTAGCAGGCTAAGCTCGACGAGCCACATCAACATGCGAAGAATGCTGACTACCAAAAGGGCGTACGTAGTTGCTTCCAAGCATCTACAAGACGACGAAAGACCTGCATTTTGATCGCGGCCCGAGATTTTGCGGGGGAAGAAGCGCGGAGCCCGGGTTAACCTGTGCCGAGGGATCTGTTGTGGGGAAGACCACATGACTTTGCTCCCGCCGTATTACGTGATTAATGATTTGATGGGAGGAATGCGGTCACGGGACGGCTCAACTGGCCGGATACAGTCTAGCGGTATCCACTGCCGGCTATACAGTGGCAATACGAACCCGCAGTACTTAAATCCAAGCCATTTTCCGACGCAAATTCGGTAACTAAACTTACTTGCGTGCATACATAATAATGTATCAGAACGTCTTTTTTGAGCGTCATTAGGCCTCAACTCGCTGCCATCTCAATCTCTTTGCTCCGTAGAACATTCGTTTACTGGCTGTCTTCCTCCTTTGAAGCGGATCCGCAAAATATCTCGGTTGTCCTTGCAGTGGTAACGGCTCCAACCGAAAATCACCGTAGCATTTCTCTGCTGCTTACATGCGTGACTTACCCGAACTGCCATCTCTGACAAGCCGAGGCATCTCCAACTCAGCCAAGCTCCCCAAAAGCTGAAATAAATATCTGCGACTTTGTGCTTCTCATCTCCATCTTTTCTCTTCCATTCCTAATCTCCAGGTCATCTTTCATTCTCTGCAATACCACCTACCACCTGTTCACTTGCGAAACGTGTCTCGTTTTCTGAAACGCTCCCCGTATCACCACTCCTCAGAACAAAATGGCATCTCCTCGTAAGTCTCCGGATATCGCGTCCTTCGGCGACATAAATATTCACTCCTTTGACACACATGATTAAATTTCTAAGACTCATTGCTAACCGACCATGATGGTTCTTGCGGGGTAGAGCAACTCCGCACGGTGACGACTGATCTCCTCGGGATCAACCACCCAGTCATCTTGGCTGGTATGAACGTTGCGGCCGGTCCTAAGCTCGCCGCCGCCGTTACAAATGCTGGAGGTCTCGGGGTTATCGGAGGAGTCGGCTACACTCCCGATATGCTGCGGGAGCAGATCGGGGAGTTGAAGAGTTACTTGAACGACAAAAATGCGCCATTTGGTGTGGATCTCTTGCTTCCGCAGGTTGGAGGCAGTGCGCGAAAGACAAAGTATGTGGTTTCCCTATGATTCTGTTTCTTCGACACAGAACGGGCTGGAAAGGGGAAGCGTGTGCTATTCGAAAATAACACAGTGAACACTAATACCAAGACAATCTAAAACAACAGCTATGATTACACCAAGGGCAAACTGGGCGAGCTTATCGATATCATCATCGAGAGTGGCGCCCGCCTCTTCGTCTGCGCCATCGGAGTCCCGCCAAAGGCTGTTGTCGAGAAGCTCCACGCCAACGGCGTCCTATACATGAACATGATTGGCCACCCCAAGCACGTCCAGAAGGCCATCGATATTGGGGCGGATCTCATTTGTGCCCAGGGTGGAGAGGGTGGTGGCCACACCGGAGATGTCCCCACCTCCGTCCTCATCCCCACAGTTTCCAAGATCTGCGCCCAAAACATCAGCCCCTTCACCAAGCAGCCCGTGCAATGCATTGCTGCTGGTGGCATCTTCAGCGGCCAGTCTGTTGCTGCAGCTCTGATGTTGGGCGCTTCAGCCGTCTGGGTTGGTACACGTTTCATCCTTGCCGATGAGGCTGGTGCCCCCGAAGCTCACCAGGAGGCTGTCCGCACCGCTGGCTTTGATGACAATATCCGCACTATCATCTTCACGGTATGGAATTGGCCCGATTTCCTTGCTTTGCTATGAGCCTCTTTTTTTTTTTTTTTGTTTTGTTTTGTTTTGTTTTGTTTTGTTTTTGTTTGTTTGTTTACTTTCTTTTCCCCCCCTTTTTAGCAGGATTTAATCAGCGCCTTTCATTACTAACACCATAACAGGGCCGACCACTCCGCGTCCGCAACAACGCTTATATCCAGAACTGGGAAGAGAACCGTGCCCAGGAAATCAAGGAGCTCACTGGCAAGGGTATCATTCCCGTCGAACACGACTTTGAGAACCTCCCAGAAGATGCCGACGACAGCGTGCTTGAAAACGCCCGGCCTTTCCTGATGGGCAAGGTTGCTGCTGTTGTCAATGAAAAGAAGCCCGCTAAAGCTATTGTTGACGAGCTCGTTGGGGATGCTGTGAAGTGGCTTCAACAGGGAAGTAAGATGATTGCTAAGCTGTAGATATCTCCCTTTTGCATTTGCTTTTATTAAGACCAGTTCCTTTGTTTCTCTCTCTCTGTCTTCCTTTCTTTTTTTTTTCTTTTTTTTTTCTTTTTTTTTTTTGGTGTGTTGTGTGTGTGTGTGTGTAGAGAAATTGGGTTGGGGTGGTCTTTTTAACTGTTTTCTTTTTGGATGAGAAGAACAATCTGTCACCAGCACCAGCAAATAGGCATGAAATTGATGAATTTAGCTGAGCAGGGCAGTACGTCCTACTGGAATATGATGTCATTGTATTATCTGTATATTGATATCCTGAATATATGATGTTTTCTCCTTCCATGTATACTTCCTCGCATTATCCCGTTTCGCTTCCATATTCCCGCCTACGTTTCTTCCATGGCCAGGTTATTTCCTCCGTTATGGGCCTCATTGCTCTCCCCAGTTGTCTACGGTACCTGCTCCATGGTTTTCTTCCTTGCTGGGTACATTCGTCTCTTGAAAATGTTGACTTATCTTTTGCTAAGTTTGTACTATAGATTTCGAAGTATATGTCCCATGAGTCACTCAACATTTTTGTCAGCTCCTGTTTTCCCTCTTCAGGCATTCCCCATAGTGGCATAAGCTTTGATCAAGCATTTACAACCTCCCCATCACGTTTAACCGGGGTTCCCACAAAGCAGCATCCAAGAACCCCCACAACCCTGTTAAAAGACATCCTGTATCCACGTAGGCCGGCAATGCATCCCTCCTTTTAATCTCTGTTCCTTTACTCCCCTTACATTTCTCCCTCATCCTCACCCCAGTTCAACTCCAACACATCCTAGCTAATTCCGCAGCATGTGATCGCTGGCCCACTCTGAACACCGGCGGAAACCGTTCGAGAATACATGGCAAATACCAATATATATATATATGAATCCAGTCATCCCCACAGATGGATCCAAGCTTTTCACGAGCTTCGGTTTAAGCAGGGATGTAACGGATGTAACTAAATTGGCCAGCCCGTCCATGAAGGTGCACGCGCCCTACTCTGGACTACAACAGAAATCCGCCGCAACCGTGTCCCCATATAGTTATCCACTGCTTAACCGTGCCACTGGCCCACATGATGTGCGACAGATTCGTGAGAAATGATGGGAATGCAACAAAACCGTAGCAGGGAGGGCTGTGTAGGTAAAAAGGAGGAACATGGGTTAGAGTTGGCGCAGAGGAGTGTGGGCGGGAGTCTTTATATACGGATTGAGTTTCATGAGAAGCATATTCGGGCCGGGCGGGGCGGGTGCCTGGTCAGAAGCTGACCATGAAGAGGATCGAATAAACCGAGCTAACGAACGAATGTATTTCTGTCTCTATCTAATCTAACACCGAACGGGCGTAATGAACGAATATAATTATATAAGGAAAAGCACTTTCAAATGAATGGAGGCTGTACCAAAACGGAAGTAGTTATTCCGATTCTGGATAGAAGGGGCTTGGCTATATAAAAGGTTACAGCTGTATCAGACCATCATATGTTATGCACTAGATTTGGGTGTTTTTCGAGAAGTTCGGGTAATTGAGGTTGCTAAAGCAAGGTGGGTTCATTGCTGTGTACGGAGGTACAGGACGTCTTTCATTGTCGTACTTCTGTTCACAGAGGGTGGTCAATAGTTGGTCTAAGAGAAAATAGATGGATAACTACCAGTCTTGCATACGTGGCGCGATGTTCCCCTAGATATTTCATCTCCATGAACAGTCTACTTATGTGTCTCCTGCTTCTTGTTTAGTGACATTTCATGTTACAAAGGGGCAAAGGGACAAAAGGAGTAATGAGTGAGATGGTTAGAAATGTATGGCAGGAGATTAACTACATGACATATGTAGTTACCAATGAAATGCACAGCAAACCGCGAGTCTCTATGCAAGCTTGGGTAATGAGAATAAGAGGTTCCAAGGTTGATTTCTTCATGCTAGAATGGTCGGTTACTTAGTCTTTAATTAATAATTAGAGTGGTCCACCAAACTTCTGCAATGGTTCTGAGAGTCACTTCCTGTCACAAATCCCAATCTGCCACCAAACTTTCAGCGCCACCCCGGAGACGCTCTGTTGGCTGTCCTGTGCTGTCCTGTTTTCATCCATAGATATGTTGTGACGTTGTTTTTGCTCTCACTCTTGAATGCTCTGTTTTAACAATTGTCACGAACATCATATCGCTCGTATGCCTCTGATTGCTCATATGCCGTATGCCTCGGATCTCTGCGGACCGCCACGGCCGTATGCCTCACTTATGACCAAGCTCGCGTACGCCCGCGGACACATATATATTTCATTCTTTTCTCGCTGTTTTTCTCTTCTTTTTTCATAGTTATTATCATATAGATTAGCTAGTTATTACTACGAATACTACTATCTTATGCCGACTACGTTCTGACTATCCGTTACAACGGTTGAGTCAGTGATCGATAGGCTCTGTTGGAGCTGTCCAGGATCACCAGTTCAGCTTGCAAGCTGATTGGGCCCTCATCAGATCCCAATACATAATTCCATGGAAGGAGTGTTATTCGTATTGCATCCAGATTATGACACAAAGGAGATGTTAATCATCCATGGAGGCACGGCGGGCCACACCAACCTTGCAAGAAAGCCGTATCGGAATGCCATATCGGAATGCCGGATCGGAATGCCGGATCGAATGCTGGATCAGAATAATGGGACCGGTCACAACACTTCAAACACTTCAATTTTTTTCCACTCTTCACAGTCAAATTCTTCAACTTTTCACATGGTCTTCCCTGCCAAACAAGGATTTAATTAAACTTGCAATTAAAGATTTGAATTGGAAATGCAAAAGATCAAAAATTATTGTGCCACTGCTAAAAAAATATTCAATTAGGAGAGATATATTATGCTGATAATATGTTAGGCTCGGCGCCGGCGCCGGCGCGCCGGGATTAGGTTTATCCCATCACGTAACCCTGTGGATTGGTTATGATCCGGGCAGACCCCGGCACCTCATTTTCTGTCACCAAGCTTAGTATTTCATTATTGTAGCAGTTAGCAATGTAGAGGATCCTTTCTTATGCAGCTCGCATTCACTCCCTAACATAATATAAAGATATTCAACTCTTACATAATGAAGTTATTTCCCTATATAAAAAGAAGATCACAAATATGCAAGAAAAGTAACTTCTACTTTATATAGAGAAACTTACAACTTACAGCTTCGCTTTATATCTCAGATTATACAAAACCTAATAAAAGAGATCATTAAAAATCTTTAGAAGAGAAGTGAATAAGCTGCTTTATCAAATACTATAAAAATCATATTAAATTTCTTTTTGTTTATATAATTGATCAATAATACAAATTTAAGATCATTCTGAAAACTTAAAATATTAATATAAACTTATAATTTGATAATTTTATTAATTTTACTTTTCAATTATGTTTATGATTTTTTATTAATAATTTTAATGTTTTATCATATAATTAAAAAAGAAAATTGAAAAATTTAACATTAAATCATCAAGTATTTACAACTTTGATGAAAAAACTTCAATGAAAAAAACTTTCTAATTAATATTAATTAGACTTTCTAATAAATTATATCAATTAAACAGTTTAAAATAAAAATATTATTACAGTATAAATTAATAAATATAAATTTATATTATGATTGATTAAAATATAAATAAATAATATATATTTATTATCTGTCATAATTTATTATAAAATTAAAATATTGAATATATAATTATAAAATATAAATAAAAAAATTTAATATATTTCACAGTTTTTATAAAAAAATTACAGCAATAATAATTATAATTTTAACTGATTTAAATGAGTATTTAATTATTATATTAAAATTAAAACTAGTTATAAAAAATATTTTTATTTTAAATAATTATTCTTTATATATAAAAATTAAATTCTTCTTATAGTTTATTTTTATATTTTATATATTATTTATAATTTTTAAATATTAAAATATTTAACTTTTTAATAGATATATATTTTTATAAAGTTAATAATCTATTTAATAAATAAAGTTTTTTATAGTTTTTAACTCTATATAAAGTAATGTTTTATAGTTAAAATATTTAATTTATTTTTATTATTATTAATATTGATTTTTTTATATCTAAGTATATTCTCTATCTATTTTAAAAATAATTACTATTTTTTATTAAATTAAACTTTAATAAAATCTTTTACTATTATAATTATTTATACTATATACTATAATAGTTAAAAAAATTTAACTTCAACAAAACTTATTCTGTAATAAATATGAAAAACTTATATATATTTATAAGAGATTTATATATGACAATGAGATTTTTATAAATTAAAATATAATCTTTATTAAGATTTTATAAAATAAAAAAAATATTAGCAGTATGAAAAAAATTTATATTTATTTGATTCTGAATATATTAATTAAATATAATTTTTTTATTATTTAAAATTCAATAAATCTATAAATAATTTTAAATTATTAGTTTAAAGAAAAGAAAAAATTACTAAGTAAATATAAAAGTAATTTCAATATAATTTTAAAAAACCTCATATTATTAAAAAAGTATAAAAAAATATAAATAATAAATTATTTAAACTACTTTTTAAAATTGAAAAAAAAAATTAAAAATTAAAATAGTATAGATTTAAAAAAAAAACTATATAACAGATTAAGAAAATAAAAAGACAAGTTAAAAAAAGTGAAAAACCAGAAATCAACTCATATTTATACTGTCACTACTCACAAAATATAAATTAAATAGTAAAAATATATTTACATTAAAGTAAAAGTAAAAGTAAATTTCTACATCATTCAATTTTATATAATTTTATAATTTAAAAAATATAATTTGTTTCAATTTATTAA
Source organism: Paracoccidioides lutzii (assembly GCF_000150705.2). Lineage (NCBI taxonomy): Eukaryota > Fungi > Ascomycota > Eurotiomycetes > Onygenales > Ajellomycetaceae > Paracoccidioides > Paracoccidioides lutzii. The sequence continues at coordinate 1,216 of NW_015440949.1, read as the reverse complement.
GTTATTTAGAATTTATTTCTATCATAAATTTAGAGCTTAACACTTTCTTCAATAATTTTCTAATCTCATACTAGATGTTGTAACTTTAATCTAAATACAAATAAATAAATATTCAATTGTCAGCTAGATAAGTTAATTTAATAAAATATTAAAATACTCTATAAATTATAGATCTGAGAAAGTCTTTTTTAATATATCTTTTTTAAATATTGATTATTATATTATTATTAAACAGTTTCTATAAAATGATTACTGAACTATTATTATTACTTTTTCAGATAATATCAGTTTGTCATAAATATCATATTACTTGTATATTTTAAATTGCTTATATATTTCATATCATTTATATATCTCAAATTTCTGCAGACTATCTTACTATATGTTTTACTTATGATCAAGCTCATATACATTTAAAGATTATGTATATATATATTTTACTATTTTTTTTTCTTTTTCTTTAGATATAAATCATTATATAGATTAGCTAATTATTATTATAAATATTACTTTTTATGTTTATTTTATTTCAATTATTATCACATTTATGAGTCTAATATAATATTATATAAGATATAATTTATTAAAAATCTTTTTTTATTTAGTTTGATATGAACTGAGTTATTGAAAGAACTAATATTTAAATCTTTGCATTATTTTTACAGATTTTATATCTTTTACTTATAATTTTTTTGAATTATATTATCAAAATTCTATCAATTTAATATAAAAATTTAAGATTTTAAAACTATTAAAATAGTTGATCAAGATATTGAAAGAATTATTGAAATTTTTAAAATATTCAAAAATTGAATTATATAATATTGATGAATATTGATGATAATATTTATCAATAAAATAACTATTTACATTGACACTAACTGTTACGGCGCAGCTGCTTGTATATGGATTAAGATTGATCCGCCTCGCTACGCTCTAAAGGTTGATCCGTTCCGATCTCAACCATATTTGGTTGCTCAGGTTGATCTGATCCAATCCTCAATCACCTGTCATGGCTCAACTAAAGTCAGGATGATAACAAGACAACAGCTTTAATTCATCTATCTAACTAGGCAGCTGCGATGAGAATATTAAACTGAGAATTAGAATGAAGAATGAACAAGCAGCCGAATATATAGGTGGTTGGGGATCGGATCGGATCAACATGGGACAACTGAGTATGGTTGAGGTCGGAACAGGATCAACCTTTAGAGAA